>NC_137587.1:34016412-34508297 GCF_963210335.1 Falco punctatus
GTGGTTAGTGTCTATGCTGAGAGGGGCAGGAGGAGTGGCACCTTCCCTGCTTCACACACCCTGTCCTGGGCTTGGCTGCAGCTGCCGTCCATCCTCAGGGTCCATCCTCAGGGTCACTATCGCATTAGCCACTTCACCAAACCTATCTCTGCCTACTTATAATCAATCTCCCACACACTTTAGCTGCCCAGCGACTGCCTTTAATTGTTACATCCCCACATTGTGGTTCCCTTCCAGTTCAGCTTAATCTGCTCCTTATGCTTTGCGTGTGAATTTATGCAAAGCTGTGAGCATTCATGGGAATGCAGAGCCTTTAGAAGATGAGAGCAAATCATCCCATCTCCCACAACTCTCCCTTTCCCCACTGTGGGTTTCCACAACTTGATGCTTGGTTGTTTTTTTTCCAATAAATGTTCCAACAATTTCTTCAGTACTCTCCCTGCCTTCCCATTTTCTGTCAGTGCTTCTCCATCTCCTGCTGGGTTTTACTCCTCTATGATTTAATTCTCTCTCAGCCTGTCGCAAAGCTGATGGCTCCCTAGCATTTATCTCTTTATCTTTGGTTGCTACCTTCTGTCCAGTCCTTTCATCTCATACTATCTATCTCACATCGCTGGCCAGATATCTGGTCATAAACTCAGTATAAAAAAAAAATGCAACAACCTCTTTGAGTCATTGTTTCTGCATCATTGTACAGAATTATTTCTCTGTTGCACCATGCTGGAGGATATTAGCACAATACCTGCTCCTCATGCTTTCTTTTCCAGATTTGATTTCTACAAATCAAGTCATTGCTTTTCCAATCTTTACAAAACATATCTCTGTCATATTAAAGGACCTCCTTAGATCTTACTGTCTGGATTTGATTTCTCTTCCCCAGGCTATGGGAACCTTCTCCTGTCTGAATTTTTTCACCTCGACACTGCTGTCCTCTCAGACAGCAATTTGCTTCATATATGCCTACAGCTCAGGAGAACAGTTTTACATCTTGATGCTGAGAAGATCTGGAAAGGACAGGTCCTCCTCCCTGGGAAAGGAATTCTAGTGACCATCCCCATGTAACACATGCCTTTTAATTAGCTTTTGGGCTGTCCCAAATTTAGAGTGGGATAATTCAGATCGTAGCTCAGGGACTGCTTTTCTTTGGCCCCTAAATGATCACAAATGCTTTCCATGGTGCTCGGCCACCCACCGTAATCTTGGTCCTGAGTGTGGCAGTGCCTCTCACTTGGCATTAGGGAGTAATGCAGCTGTCCCAGGGAGCTGCAGAAGCTGGAGACATCTGGGCTGGGGAAAGGAATAAATTGTAGAGGAAATACTTCATCAGGAGAGAGCAGAGGAATAGTCATAGTATTGGGAAAAATATTCTGACAGTGAGATATGCTAAGCTGCAGGGGGAGGATGACATCTCCTTTGCAGGATTCATCATCAGAATATATTTATTACTGTGTTGTCCAAAGTACTTTAGAAATTCTAAGATATGATTATATCTTACACCTTGGCAAGGAACAGAACAGATGTCCTTATAAAGGACAATTTAATCAAGGAAAAATAACAATTAGGCAGGAATTTGCTAAAGGAATCAGTAACTGTAACTCATGGTCAGCCCAAAGCTGTAAAAGCAAGCTGGCTGAGTTTTTCTGTGCTGGCCTCTGACTTCTCAAAGTCTACATTTCAGTCTTATATAGTTCTTGCTTTAAAGAAAAGAGAAAGTTAAAAAATATTATCTTATTTCACTGGCTGTGGGCTGATATTTTCTCTCTGAAGGCTGATAACTCTCCATTTTCAACACAAAAAACAGAGGCAGGTCACATGTTGAAAATATATATATAATGTACTCTGCAGAGTGCTTTAACATGCCCAGCAGTATATTCCCACTTTATTCCTAGAAGAGTAAAATTACAGTGTGTAGCAGGCCTGGCACCATGCTTCCATGCCGTGCAGACATTAGAGCAGAGGGAATAATTCACAATGAATAGTTTAGTCAGTAAGTTTAGCCCTTTTTCTGCTTATGGGATATCCATGGGCAGACTGAGGTTTCCTTGAGTTTATTACGCAAAAGAATTCAATGAGATCCTTTTTCCTCTCTTAGTATTTTTAATTGCTCAGGAATACTTCTCTGTGAACATTCACCAATCACTTCTTGAGCTTTGTTAGTTATGACTGCTTTGATGAGTCACATGGTGTTGATTTATTTTTCCAATGTGTTGAGCGTGCAAAAACTTCTGGGACACATATTCGTGTGCATGAATCTAAGATACAGTTTCCACCAATACTTATGTGTGCTGTTCTGAAATTCTCTGTGAATAGCCGCAATATTAATTGAATCATACAAATTTCCCTAGAAAGCAAACACAGCTAGAAGACAGTATCGCTGATATGAATCCATTCCCAATTCCAGTGTATGAACAATGGTTGATATGAAACAATTTCCAAATTCCCGTGAAGGTACAAGTGTTTTTTTAATAGCATTTACCCAGCTATAGTAGCTTATAGGAAAAACGTGGTCTCACTGCTTTCCATTCATTCCATCCTGTGTTTTTTTCTTTCATGAAGAAATAATAGCAAATCTTCCCCGCCCCCCCCCTCAGAAAAAAAAAAAAAAAAACAGGATGAAAGTAAATGTCTTTTAGTACCAAATAGTTAGCTCAGATTTTTTAAACCCAGACTTAACACGTTGCAGTTGTACCTGGGAGGTCTGGTTTGTTCACCACCTACCTGCCTCCAGGATGAGGATTCAATTAAGAAATATAAAAGATAATATGGTGCTATAGGGAAAAAAGTAGGTTTGAAACCCTACCTAGGCTTTCTGTAAATAGAGATACTTTTCTTTGAAAGCAAACATTTGCTTTTAAAATACAGCAGTTTTCTATTCTGTGATCCTCCACTCCAAATTATAATAGAAAATATATAATGGCGTGTAAGAGCTAACAGATGAGAAAAATACACCTTCAATGTGAATTTCCCTTCCTAGATACAAGGTGCTACCCTCAGGAATCTCACTGTAGTTGCAGGCTGTTACTGAGGCATAAATTAAGTACCCCTCACCACAGTTCTTCATGGTTTTCTAGGGAAACCCTGGGTTATGTCTCCGTGCTGCTCTGCCTTGAGTATGTGCCTGGTTTAAATTATTCCAGCCCTTTCAGTGGGTGATGGAAAGGATATTCCTTACTCTATAATCTGATTACTTGATTCGAGAGTCTGCTAACCTTCAATATCTTTGATTCAAGGCCCCTAGCAGAGTGACCTGTCCTTTGAGGACATCCAAGGCTGGGGCTAATTGCACCACTGCTTACACTGACCATGTCTAGAAGCAGATTGGTCTCTCTTTGTTCTTATTTCATGGGCGTTTTGCTTTTAAGACTTAGTGATTCTCCTGTGTTGTTATCTACCACTGAAACCATTGTACTCACAGCAGAATAAGAAACACCAGACCAGGTTCTTTTTAACTTTGATTTGAAAACTGTAGGCTGGCACCAGCCTAAGAAATCATACTGTGCAACAAGTATCTTGGATCAGAAACTGTGCATCACCCATTTGCTATGTTCTGTAACATGCCCACACCCCACCCCCACCTCCCCACCCTCCACTTCCATCACTGAATTTCTTGCAGGTTTATTTCTGTGGTGACATCACCTTTGTATCTTTGTGTTTTGATTAAAATGGTCTTCACTATGTGAAACGAGGTAGTACCCTTTCTTCTTCCGGGAAACCAAAACAAAGATGTGAAAAAAAAAAAAAAAATTTCGCCTACCCAGTTTGTGAGATGAAAGACTTGATTTTCCAAAGCATCTTAAACTGTCTAACATTTCTCATACACAAGGCACAGATCAGATGACCTTGCTTGAAGGCCGAGGGACCTGGGTTCTTCTGCAAAGTCTGTTTTGGGTTGGCAGATTGATAAAATGAGGCAAAAAACATGGACAAGTATGAACATTTCAGCATGAATTATTGCTTCTTCATTACATAGGTATGTGAAGTGAAATCCACTCCATAGAACATAGTCCTAGCACTTGTTTTGCACCTAAACTCTCAGAAACAGGGCTAGGTTGCAAGCAATAAGGTAGGTCACATTTTCCACACCCTCAGATGCCTGAGCCAGGAGAACCTGCTTTGCCCCCCTTTAACTTTGCCACAGCCAGCAAAGACTTGCCAATCCCCCCTCCCCTCCGTGACAAATGCTCATCTGAGGGACAGGGACACAGTATGGGATTCAGTCCTTATCAGCAGTCCTAGTGCATAACCGCAAGTGGGCCAAACTGACGCTGCCAGGGCAGCTTTAATCCAGACATTTCTTAGTTTCTGAGTGCTGAACTTCAGAATGTCATTTCTTAATTTAAATTTCATGGATGCAGTTCCCTTGTGTTTTGGAAATATGTGAATTGAACAAGCAAAAATGCCATTGTCAGTAACTGTTCTGATCTCCATGTAGAAGTGGTAAAGTGCTGTTATCTTGTGTGTAGCCTGCTGTTAGTCATAGGATGGAAACAAATTTGAACAGAAGTTACTGTTATTTTGCTAAACAGCACAGCAAAATCAGAACTCAGGACTAGTTAAATTAGCTTTAGGTTCAAAGGAGGTGGATAAATTAGATTTCCTTTCATTCCCTCCAACCTGAATATTCTTTTGCTTTTTTTCTTACCTCCTTCCTGGTAGTTTTCATGCATACCTTTCTTCTCATTTCTCACTCCCCTACGAGGTCATATCCTCCTTCTACTAGTTTAGCCACGCTCCTCACAGCTGTGGTGGGTGCTTATGTGTTCCTTTCTTTTCTGCTCCCATGCCCCACATGTTGCTGCTCCTTACCCACAATCTCAAGGTTGCCGTGTTTCTAAACGTTCTGGCCAGTTTATTACAGCATGTTCTGGACCTTCAAAATTTTCCTGATTTTTTGCCCTAATTGTCAGAGCTAAAGCACATACACATACTGATCTGTGTGTGCACATTGGCTCCATGTCCGAAGTGGTTGTTCTTTCTTGTTGATAAATAGAAACTCTGCCAAATCCCCCTCATTTACAGCTCTCCATTCTCAGGTTCCTTACACCCTTTCCTTCCCCTCTTTTACTGACTTTCAGTGTGAAACTGAGCTTTTTCCTCCCACTGCATATCCCCTGGACTCTGTCAGGAGCGGGGCAGAGTGAAGCTCTTCTGCTGTTAGTCCTGGATCTAGAGACCCTGTTAGTCCTGGATCTAGAGACCCTGTTAGTCCTGGATCTAGAGACCCAACCAACTCCAGCAAGTGGGAGCAAAGTCCTGCTCAGGTGGCAGGGCTGTGTATCTTAGGGGAGCTGGTGTATCCGTGCAACCTGATTGACACACAGAAATTCTAAAAAGCCTTTAATGAGCATAAATAAACTTTTTTAAAATTTTTTTTTATTTTACTTTTTTTTCCCCAGAAGCTTAAGAGCTGACCAGTTATCAAGACCCAGTTTTAAATTGCAGAGCTGTTAAGGAAACAACTGAAAGTTATATTTATTTTTAAACATTGCAAACAACATGTTTCCCCTAATCTTATTCTCAGAAGTGAATATTCACCTGAAACAGAGGCATACAGTAGAGAATTTCTGGCCTGAATGTTAAATTCTGGCAAAGAAATACCTGCTGCAAGCAGATTTTGCAAAAGAGAATTTCAAGACACCTTCGTTATAGATATGTCTATGCCCAGTGTTTGAGGAAAACTAAATTTCATGCTAAAGAAAGATGTATTAACAACCCTTGAAAATTAAGTGATCTAATTATCAGATATAAGCTGAATGTTTCGTTTCCCTGGGCTTTCTCTATCAATATGTGGCATTCCTAACATACTGGTGAGAATGGTGAGAATGAGTTTCTATTCACCTGAACTTTTAATATTTTACTTACTTACCAGGATTTACCAGAAAGGTGAAGACTTTTCACCTGTTCCGCTGATGGAACTAAGTTGTCTCACTATAAGTAAGAAATATGAAGTGTACATACTGTAGATCTTGCAACATCCTTCTGAGAATATCGTTCTGAGCATTGGTCACTGCCAGTAAATGTTGATTTCAGACACAGGAAATATAATTATCTCCATTAAAAAGCTATACAATTAACAACACTTGCCACGCAGTAGAGTCTAGGTTGCCATGGTATTGCCCTATGCCAAGAATAGGAAATAACTGTGGTATATCAGATTCCATCTCATGGTAATTGCTACTTTTTTACTGACCACCCATGTAGCATTAAAAGTCTCCTGCCCAACTAATTCACCTATTTTAAAGCATATTATGGCTATATTTATTCTCTGTTCCACCTCAAATCACTAGTGTGCCAAGTACATAATGCTGGGTTTTCAAATACTCCAGAACATATATTTATGTGATGAGTAGGAAAGAGGCATTCATGATAGAAGAGGAAAATGGAAAAGAAACATGTTGGGGATATGGGGTTCAGGGGAGTGTCTGAGGTGCCTCTGTGGAGTGGAGGAGGGATGGGAAAGGACCAAAGGCAAATGTGAAATGAGAGAGGATCAATAATGATTTTCTGAGTGCTCAGGCATATGTTCGTGGAGAAGACATGAAGAATAAATACAACAGCATAATAGATGAAGAAATGGCTGACATGGTGATTGAGCTACAAAGAGGGGCTAATTCAGAGCCGGATAGAAAATTTCCTTTGACATCCTTCTTCCCCAAGCAAATGAAACCTGCCTCCCCCTGCGGGGAAAACTAGGCACTGGTGGAAGATGGGTGTACGGTGGGAACACATTTGGGAACAGAAGGAGGTATGTCAATGGAAGAGGTGAGTGGGGAAAAGACAGAAAAAGGAAAAAAAAAATCAGTCAAACAGGGAGGTGAGAAAGAAGGGACAGTGAAAAGCACTTTGGGATACTGGTAGGCAGGAACCCAAAATTCAGCTCTCACATTACAGGAGTTAGGGGAGGACCGGTGCTGTCTATACTCAACCGGAGAGGGCCCTATATGCACTTGGTTGAGTTCTGCACCTGAAACGACCCTGCCTTATTTGTAACTTTGCCGGAAACATGCTGACATTCCAGCAGCCAAAGAAGAGCTGTGACACTTTCAAAAATAAATACAGGTAGATACTAATTAGTTCCCTTATTATATTTTTCATCCCAGAATATTTATACATGTTTTCAAGATTTGGATTTGGGAATGGTTTATACATTTCCTTCCCAAAAATATTTTTTTAAGCATGTGCTTTGCACTGAGACACCCTGGTTTGAAGGATGATTTTCTAGGATGTCTTCTTTTTAGCATCCTAGGTTCTGGTATGTGTGATATCACACAAAGTTATGTTTGGGAATGTCCTTATCAAAGGAGGAACTGCCAGATTATTGTACAGGAGAAAAAAGAATTTTGAAAGCTACAGTAAAACTTGCCTGATAGTTGAGAGATTCAGGACATATTTCTGAACTTAACATAATTTTCACTTCAGCTTTACAGTTCACCTTTAACACATATCACCTTTTAAAAATATTTCCACAAGCATCATGTGTGTTACCATCAGAGTGTCAGCTTTAACTGTGAATTCACTGGCTTCGTTATCTGTTTAAGTTTAGCTGCTTATCACTGAAGCACCACAATGGTGGCCATGTTACAATGTGCAGGTGGAGAGGCACGTAGGAACACAGAGAGACTGATTTAGCAGCAGATTTCTGTGAGTGCTTCGCTTTGCGTGTATGATTATTGCCGTTGTGCACAGAGCTAAGGCATAAGGTATATTGTGTATAGGGTGGGCTTTTGCAGGATTGGGCTCACAGCCAGCTAAAAGTGATAAGACAGACAGATAAATCTAAGCTGGACTCTCAGCATTATTTAAATGTAGCTCTTTGTATTTATAAACAGCAATATGCTGCTGTTACAAAAGCTATTTCATTTAGTGTCATCCTACATTCAGCAATTTAATTATTCTCTTAATTATTGAAACATTCATCATAGTTTTCCGATTGATTCATGAGGGGCTGGCTGCATTTCTTTAACTCATTAATATAGTGACAGGGAAATTGACAGTCCTCTTGCTAACCTCCTATCTCTGAACAGTAATACTGGGAATACAAGACCTTGAGTCTTTTTTTTTTTTTAATTTTTAAAACTTGTATTATTATCACCAGCAATAACTATAGTCATAAAAGCCTCATTTAGTAGCGAAGGAACAGAACGATATATGAGGAAACCCTAATTATCAATGGTTCAGATAGTAAAATCTGCAAACTAATATCTTCCTGAGACCACATTTTTTATTATGAAATGGGTGATAAAGCAGAGATAATTCTAAATCCAAACACATATTATATGAAACAGATAAACCCAAGATAAAAATTAATAGTGACCTTGCATGCCTGGATATAAGAAATATAATCAAGCATATATGTCAGTCATGGCTGGAAAAGGACAGGGAGATGCCCACAGGTGAAAGACTAATTTACAGAATTCTAAAATGTGTTCAAAATAAAATCTGTAGCATCTCTCTTCCCTCCCTTGGCCTGACTTTGAATGTTTTCGGTATCGCCTGCCTGCAAAACTACTGCCTTAAAACATGTTCCTAACTTGCCTTGAAAAGAAAGATTTCACCTTTTTTCTTCTATCTCCTTTATTTACCGGCTGTTTAAGTAATGCACAACTCTCTATGTATCTATAATTTTTTTGCAAATATATCTGCTATTTATTTCATTTTTATAGCTTCTAAAATGTCAGGTGCTACCCTCAAAGACCTCTCTTGTATTCGTCAGTTTCTCTCAGGAGAGGTTGTCCAGAGTTTGAAGCATACAGGGTCTTGTCTTAATGCTTATATGAGTACTTCTGCCCTTGGATATTATTCTCATCTTCATGATACTATGCAAATCGACAGCTACTTCCCTGTGCTTCCAGCTACGACTTCTGAATACAGTGAGAGTAGCTGCAAAATAGCTAAAAAAGGGGTGTGAGCATCAGAAATATGAAAGTTCAGCCCTGAGCGTGTCTTTGTGTGTGTCTATGTATGTATGTGTTTGTGGATGTGTGTACTAGTCATATACTGTAGTTTGAAAAGTGAATCTGTGTAAATCAATGCATTTATTTAGCTCTCTCACCAACTCGCTCCCTGAGTTAACACCCCAGCACACACAATGCTAGCGAAGGTGATTATCTCTGCTAGCATAATTCCTCCGTAACATCTGCTTTCTCCCATAACACTCCACTAATTTTTCCCTCATTTCATTACACATAATTTTCTTTCAACACAATCTACATGTATTAAGTGGTAATGACTTTCCAGTTAAGAGCAAATCGACGCCAAGGGACACCCCCCTCGATTGCCTGCCGTGCCTGACTCCGGCTATTAAAGATAAATTTGGTGCCTCAGAAAGCTGCAGTAAGCTAATCAATCAATTAAGCGGTTAGGACATACATTATCAAAATTCCACAGTGCGGGGGTGCATGAGAGCATGCTGATATACTTGGTATGATTTTAGGAATAAAAAAAAGAAAAAAAAAGAAAGAAAAAAAAAAAGCAAGCTACTAATGAATACAATTTGAGGTTGAAAGTCAGTATTCAGTGTCTTCTGAAATGAAAACTCCAGCTATTACACACTACCGACAGCAACTTTGGTGTCCATGCTTGTACAATTTCCACTGCAAACTTAATACCTAGTGCAGTTTACTAGTGTTACCAGAACGGAGCTGATGACACAGTAAAATCTATTTTTAAATGATACGAGGATTCTGGTGCATAATAAAGCAATGCCATTCACAGTTAAGCTGCCTGTTCTGTCCCTAACTTGTCATTGTGTCTCAGGGTACTGCCACAGCCTTAGAACACTGATTAATATTCTGTATTATGTGTGTTGCAAAAAGGTGGTTTAAGGACAGGATGGCAGCCATCACATCCTGTTGTGTCAAGTGTTATTTTCAACAGTGCTTTAATATTCATTCTGAGTTTAATTTTTTGGGGTATTTTAAACTCGTAAATTAGATTGAAACTAAAAAATGGCTTTGACTTTTTTGTTTTCTAAAAAGCAACTCCTAGTGAAGTCATGTCCTTTGCAGAACTGACTTACAAAACAGCTTCAGCTCAACCAGAAAAAGTTAAGTTCACTTACAATCACGTTTCATTTGAGTGCAAGGAAACAGAACAATTTCAGAAGTATACATAATATCACTAACGACCTCTTCATTGCTACATTTTCTTTATTGTCTTTGGCAGTGAGTTGTTATTTGTATGGAAAAATTACTTAACCAATGAAAGGCATGTTTTTAAAATGTAAAAATATTTTCTCTTGCATTGTGATGAACAGCTTATATGCCAGCATTTGGCCAAATGCTAAGGAAATCGAAGCAAACCCCCAAAGACCGTAAGAATTATACAAGCAACGTTTGTAGCTCTGCCAGGACTAATGCAAAAGGAGAGTTAAATAGAACTTTACAGCAGGTTTCTGAACAGGACAAAATATGACAAAAATTGAAAACCATATTTTTAAAACAATCAGTAAATCTATAAAATATAAACTATAAATGGATCATTACCAGAGTTTGCCAATTACTTTTCCTGTCAGTATTAAGCATTTTGCCTAAAGCTTTGTTATTGTAGTTATCAGATGAAACAATATGGCAAAACTCCTGCTTACTTTTCCAGAGTATTTTCCTCACTTTCTGCAAATTACATTGGAGCACGTTTAGTGCATACACTTCTACTAGTGGAAAGAACTGTAGCATCTTTTTACTATCTAAATAAATATTCCTTACCAAAAAAGAATCAGGCTGTCAAAGATAAAAAGGGTGATTTTGTTTTGTTTTAACGTATAATACAAATAAAGGAGGTAACTCGGTCCCTTCTTTCTGGTGTGCTTGTGTAAGGAAAAAAGCCATGAATAAACTCTACAAAGAGTAGTATAAATGTACACTATACATGTAGAACACTTAATCTACGTCCGGCATGTAAAATACAATTACAGAGAGTTAATAACGGCAAATATAGTGAAATAAAAAAGCTATCCACAGAGGCTATACAAACGCATCCTTCAAAAAACCCCAAAACCAGCATGTTTCAATAATATGACGCCATCCTTTCTTTTGTGGCATTCTTCATTGACTAGGCTGATAATGAAAAGGCGTCAGGGAGATTCACAGTTTAGAGTTGTATTTTCTTCCTTTCCTTTGTGCTGTTCCTTCCCATTTATGACTGTTTTCCTGCCTTTGCTCTGTATGGAGGGTATGAAATATTTCAGAGCTGCGTTTTCTTGTAAGATGTAGGGCTGAATTTGACGTTATTATCGTTACTAAGAGCATGCAAGTTTAAGTTTATTCAGTTGAAAAAGACACAATGATGTTGCTTTTCCTGATACAGAAACAGCTATATTGGTTTTTATAGGATTTTTAGTGCAGGCTTCTTCATCTGTCCTGGATTTGATAGCTACTCAATCAGCTGTTTGGGTTTTTTTTGTTTGTTTTCGTTTCTTACGCATTCTCTTTTTGGAAAAAAAAATCATTCTGATTTATCTAAAAGCACATCAAAACATCTTTATCTGTTCATACTGAGTGAAAAATTCCTTCAGATTAAGGGGGGTGGGGGGTGGGGTGGGGGGTGGGGAGGGGGGAAGAGTGGCAAACAATAAAAAAATCTCAGACCAAACCAGTTTGCCTTCTGCTTTTGTGCAGTGCATGTAATGACTGAACTTTTGACTTTAAAGTTTTTCTCTGGTGCAGTGCTGTGGAAAAGGAAACAAATAAACAAGCAAACAAAAAAAAAAAGATCCCCTTGGTGCCAAGACTGGTCTAAGGCAATACCTGGTGAGGGGAATATTTTTTGTTGTTGTTGTTGTTGTTGTTTACTTGAAGCAGATAAAACACCCACCTTAAACCCGCCCTCTATTCAGTTCAGCAGCACCTCCATACTCCAATAAACCGTTTTCATTCCATCTGGCGTGCGTTTGCTCTGAAGACATTTTCCTGTCAATCTCTCCTGCCACATTAAAAATCTGTCATTACTATTGCATTGCCGCCTGGCTCCTGAGATTTGTCTGACTGCTTTATTGCTCCTCTCATTTTTTTTTTTTTCTGCTACAGCCGAGAAGCAGAAATAAAGGTTTGTTGTTGAAACATGGCCGCAAGGAAAGTAGGAGGCACACATCTGTCAAGGTATTACCTTTCTTCAACCAGGGATTAAGGTGTTTTACTGCTCTCGCTACTGAGCAGTCACACTGAATAAATTTTCTCAGTAGAACATAAAAATGAACTCATACATTTTGAACTGGGTTTCATTCTTTCAAGCCAACCCATATAATTATGCAATGGCATCAGTGTTCGGGGGAAAAAGAAAAGTCAGAAAGGTTTGCGTGTGCCCCCCTTCTCTCTCCTGCACCACCCTTCACATTTACGTTATTTAAATGCTTATTAGGAGGGCAAGACTGAGGCAATCAGTATTGGGGAGAGCACTCTTCCTTGTTGCTGTTACTGGATCCCTTGCAAGGTCAGATGGGGTACAGGGCTTTACTCCCCATGTTTTGTCTCTCTGCTCACAAAATAAACCTGGCTGTGAATATTCACCATTAATTCACATTGAAACAAGTCAGTAGAACTGTGATTTCTGAAACATTGTCTTTTGAAAGAAACTGGCAATATTAACTGTTGTGTACCCTTCCCATTTCTGCTGCAGACATTAACTTCACAGTCTCAATGGCACAAGTGAAGATGATTTAAAAATTAAATTTAACCAGTGGAAGTGATTGTTACACCAAGATAGAGCATGACAGATAGTCCTCCACGGTCCTCTGCTGGACACTCCTGCATCGTCGTCTCAGTCCAGTTATGTGAAGTCAGGCATCTAAACCAGAAAGGATTATCTCACAAAATAAATATTAGGTGTAGGTAAATGAAGGATCAGGTCAAATATGTCTGTGAGAGGGAAAATATAAGGTGCTTTATGTGGGTTTTTTTTTCTGAAAAAGAATAGTGCAGGTTTTCAATCTGAGGAGACCCCAGGACAGGAGGACTAACCTCCATGCAGGAACCATAAACCTTCCCAAACTTTAAGGAAAAAGTAGTTAAGAAAGTACTACACAGAGTCAGAAATCACAGCTCTATCCACATAAAGGCTTCTAGAGCTCCATACCTCCAGGAAGCTCTGCAGCACGTCCCCACCATCAGTTTGACCTGCTCTCTGTTTTGTCCTAGTCCTAGCTGCCTAATGTACACAGTGCCTCAGCTCAGGCTCCCCTTTGGAGTGAGACAAATACCTCCCACCAAAGATGCTAACTTGTGTCATTGCTGACTGACATATTTATTTAGCAGTAAGGTAGCTCGTTCAACAGAGAAATATTAGGACCTGCAGTTCTACTGAAAAACTGCTGCTTGAACAAAAGCAAATGAGCTATCCCGCAGGTCAGCAGATAATCTGTCACTCACTTATTCTTCATGGTGTCCCAAGAAGGTCATAAATCACCAGGGTATCAGTTCAGTACTGTATTCCCCCAGCATCTACTTTCTGCTGGCTATTGGCTATTTTCCATCCATTTCAACTCAGCAAAGAACACAAAGGAAAGTAAGCACTGTGAAATCTTACACTCCTCTGCCTGGTCCCACCTCCTTCTCAGAGCTGAATTGCATGGCTGAGTTTACAGCTTTCGTATGCTGGGACAGCACCTGGGAACGTATTGGGCTGCATGGCGAGCCAAAGATCCATCCCAAACTATTTCCAGGTTTTAATTCTTCAGGGGAAGGGAACATCTTCTTGTTCTGTATTAGTATAACACCTAGCCCAACGAGGGATTTAAGGTTGTTATGTAGTGCTTCAGTGCAAATGACAAGTAATAATGTGACTGTGGAAATACAGTTCCTTCAGGTGGTTTTTGTTTTGTTTTGTTTTGTTTTTTTTTATGGTATCCTTGATGTGCCTCTCTGACTTAGACCATATTTGCAAGTAGTTGGTTCATAGGAGTAAAAATATAGAGTGAAACAACTGGTGCTGAGGACCCCATGTCCACGTGGCATGCCTTTCTGGGGCGTTACCTCAAACTAATTCTAGTCTGGTCCCATGGACTGGAGGCCCATTAACAAGTGGAGTACATTATGTGTGCTTCCAGAGCACAACGTCCGTATAGTTTCATCTGAAAGAAACCCAGTCTATGCTCCCTGAGCCCACTCTGCAGTGCAAGCCCGGGCACTCTCAAAACACCAGTGTAAATGCAGCCGATGCCTTCTCTGGCAGCCCATGTGTTTGCTGCATCCTGCATGTGGCTGATGTTCCTCCATGTGCCTCAAAGACAGGGTGCTGTTTGGTGATACAGAGCAGCAGTGCATTAACCTGCTACACCAGGTGAATTCTGCAATGCATATTTAGTTGAACACAAATCATTTGTAGATAATCAACCAAAAAAAAAAAGGTAAAAGGAAAGACAAAAGAGAAATAAATATATGCTCTTATTCTTTTATCTTATTTTGGTTTACACAAAAGCACTCCCGGTGACTTTGTCCGATGCAACCCCCAGGGAACTTGAACCCTGTAGCAGTGTCACACTTGACTGCATATTCAGTTTACTTGCACAGGTCTGGTGGTTTTTGGTGGTCTTTCAAAATGAAGTTTCAGTATTTTGCTCCAGAAATGTGTGTGGTGATGACAGCCCTTTACCTACTGACTACTGTCCCAGCATACATAGTTCAGAGTTAAAAATGCTATCGGTAGTGGTAGTTTAATTTGCAAAGCCTGTCTGAAGTAGGCAACTGCTTTATACCTTTGGGTGTGTTTAAATTACATATCAGGATCCAGATCAAAGCTGGCAAATGGCCTCTTGCCAAGATATTTTAAAAAGCAGTTCATATTTGTAGGAGACAACAATAAGGGGCCAAATTTTCAGAAAATGTGAAGCTATTAACAGTCCTTTTGGGAACCTCTGAGTTCTTTTTTCTCTTAAACAAAAAGCCCTAGCACCTATTTTTATCTAAACAAGAATTCAAATAAGAATAATTGAAAGTAAAGGGAACTCCATATCTCAGTCTTCATTAAATTGACCACTTGATTTTAATTACCCAGGAAAAACAGGGCAATATTTTCCCATGGATGAAGAGCCTTCACATCCAATCAAAGCAGCTCAAAGCTTGAATATAAATATGCATAGCTTCTGGTCCACCCAGAGGGATGTGGTTGATAAGTGTCTGAGAGGAAGATTTGGGCAGTATAGTTTGATCCGTGTCTTGGGGTTATTTGCCTAACCGTGGCTGCTTCTCACCCAGTCAGGCAGTGGTTATCAAAGCCTCATGTGCAGTCCCAGTGCAATAAGTCCACTGCGAGTGTTATCTCCATTCTGGGAACCAACTCCAGATGCACAGAGTTTTAATGACTCAACGAATTGTGCTGCCCACACTCATTACTTAATACCTCCTCTAAAAAAAAATAATTTAAGCTGCCCTCACATGATAATTTTAGCTTCCATACTCTTATCCCAACAGAGCCACTCCCTGCTCTATGCATTTAGGTCATCCCATCTTCACCTGCTTTCATTCTTCTGGTGCTGGTAAAATTAAGTTAGAACCACCACATATATATATAATTGATGAAAGGCTCTTTCTCTCAGTAAAACTAAACATATTCATGTTCTTCTTTCCCAGTAAGAATGTGGAATTCACTCATCCCACTCTCATACCTGTCCTCTTCACACCTCTCCACAGAGCAATGTCAGCTATTGCCAGCTACTCAAGGACAGATACTGCTTTTAGTGAGGGAAGAAGAACAGAGGGAGTCTGTTCAACCAGTACATTTTGAGGGAAAGACTTTCCCAGTGTCAAGGCATGGGTTCTTCCCCACCCCCCACCCCTCACCCCTTTCCCCAATAAATATAACAACTTAGCCTGCTCTTTTCTCATATCACCTGTCTCTAAAACAAAAACATTTTAGTTTCTGCATGGGATGTCCGACACCTGAACCAGAACTACAATGAGGAAGTATCATCTCCTCACAATTCCATCAGCTAAACCTTTTAACATACTGCTTTATCATGCTTAGGCAGATACAGACTTATCAAGGGAGTTCCCATTCCCATTAGCTCCAGCCATCATGGTACCTGCTCCCATGCTTGGTCACAGGTCTGTTGAGATGGTGGCTGTACCCATCACTTCAATGCAGCAAGATGGACAGAAAGACATTAGGGAAAGGAAAAACATCCACTGATCAGCAACCAGCTTTGAAAGACATTTTCTACTATGGGCCTCCTACATGAACTTGATCCAGTCCACTGTGCAGCATCTCTGCACATCCATTCCCTGTCTGTGGAACCAGGGAGGGCAGCACCTCCTCTGCCCACTGTGTCTCCGATACTGTGGTCACTGGCCACAGGAGTCCCCAACAGCAGGAGCAGGAGAGCCTGCACAGTGATGTGCACTTGGGAAACCCACATGGGAGTGCTCCCAGCAAGACTGCTGCTCACGTGGTTACAGTTGATCACATGCTGGAGAATCTTCTCTGTCACAGACTCTCATCTCTTCACTGCCAGGGAGGAAGTACCATGAATGACTGATGCAAAGAGCAGCGTGTAGCTCTCTCCCAGGTCTGTTCGCTGCTACAGAGCGTATGCCTGTTGTTTACCTTGCCTTTTCTGTCTCACTCTGCCCCTCTTCCCTCTGCATTGCTTTTAGGCTGGGGGTGATGGTCTGAGAAGGCAGATCTTTCCCCTCAGGGAGAATTTGCACTGCTGATGCAGAGATCTCAGTGCTGTACATCAGAAAGCTACCGCATGCTACATTGCAAGCATGGTGTCAGCCATCCAGCAGCATCTTCTAAGGGCTGCAGTTTATGTTTTTTTCATCCAATATTAACAAAAGTTTTATTGGCATTCTTTGTTGAGCAAGAACTATGGGTTTGGGCAATTAACTTTCTAAAGAATTCCAATCAAGACTGGAAATTTTTCATCATATATTCCCCCCATCCACCTGCTTAGTTTTTGCTCCCCACATGACAAGTGCTGTCTCCCTAATGAACCATGTTGGTTCACAAATTAAAGTGAAAAAGCTAAAACTGCTCAATCTTACCTGGCACTGCATGTAACCAGGAGGTGCTGGGAAGGGCAAGAGAGAACGGGAAGGTATTGTCTCTTTAAACCTGCCCTGCACCCCTTGGATACCACTGCCAGCATGTGTCAGAACAGCTCCTACAACAGACAATGCTGCAAGTAACCTTCAGGATGCGTTTCTTTCTGTAGGCCACTAAGTACTTTTGAACCCAGGGCTGTATCTGGCTCTTTGAGCATCTCTCAGAACAGCTTCACTGTCTTCTACAGGTGGGCCCTGTGCTTCACTGTGCTGAAACGCTTATGGATTACTACGCAGGAGCTGCAAGGATAGATTGGTTTCCTCTTCAGAAAACAAGTGTGAAGTGCAAAAGCCCTACCAGCCACTCTGATCTCTGTGCCTGTGCCTGGCAACAGCAGCAAGTTGTCATATGCAGCTTAAGAGCTCTCAGCCCAGAACACAGGGGTGAAGTGGCTGCCCTTGAGTCTCAGCTCAGGCTGAAATCAGCCTGGAAACCTTGGGGTCAGCTTACCCAGGGAAATAAGCCTGGGACCGTGACATTCCCCTCTAGAGGGTGACTGCAGCATCTCAGGAGACACCAGGGCTTGGTGGTTGTTTATCTGTTCTCTGTGATGCTGTGTCCTGCAGGGCATATTAAAGTCCATGAAATAATGATGAAGCAGAGGGGTAATTAAAAGCCACAGTGACATTGATCTGCTGAAATTTCAGAGGGAGCTTGGGGCACACAGGGAGACTATCCATCTTACCTCACGCAGGGCCAGCTTGATTGGCCTACTGGGTATTGCAGATGGCGAGGCTCCTCACCTGTGGCCGGGAGGGCTCCCACTGCAGCAGCCCTACTGGCTTCACATGGCTGCAAAACAGGAGGATGGGGAATGAGTGGCCACAGCTGCCACGGTCTGTCCTTGCACAGCGGCAGAGAAATTGTTTAAAGATACAGGTCTGCTTTCCAGTCCTTACTCCTTTATGTGCAAATGATAAACGCCACATTTTTACGTAAGGACAGTTTCCCCTACTAAGAGCCATTAGGCTTTCAGACTTCTTCGCTGTATGAATTTGGTCACTGTTTAGCACTGATTCATACCTAATTATTTTGGTTCCAACCACTTTTCATCAGTTTATTTTCTTCATTCAAAAAACTCCAGGGGACATTCCACATCAACCTCTACCTCTATGTGGTTTCTCATTTCATTTTCTAATTTGCTGAGGCTAAATAAAAGTTAACTTGGGGTCGATGACTTTCCCTCAGATAACAGGCTCTCTTTCTTCAGTTTGGACTTTGAGCACTTGGGATCATTTCTCAACCTGTAACGTAAAGATTACAGGTTTCAAACTACTTCAGAAGCTGCCTTTATGTCAGAGAAGTGAGAAGTACAGAGCTCACTAAGTTAACAGTGATGCCATAGCTTTCTTTGGTAGCTGGCATCTTCTGTACATCATTATATAATCACAGATTTTTACATTCTTTTTATAAACCCCAGCCTATTTTTTATTCTTTGCTTCCTCCCACTTCATTTGCTACTGACGGCTGCTGCTAAAGTTCCCTTACCTCTCTCAGAAAGGAAGTAGGTTAAGAACAAAAAGAAGAACTCTATCAGATTATAGCAAACATGTGGGCCCTACTGAGAAATGATGCATCTTACAATAGTACCAGCAAAACAGCTTTCTCTGAAGGCTAAATTGCTAAATATATCCACAGACTTCTGTGAGCTGAAAGCAGCTGTCTTCTGCTTGTTTTCAGTTGTTAGACTCCTGATGTCCCAAATAATGCAGTCTCACAAAGGGTCAAAATTGATATAATCAGGGTAATGAAATCACTCTTACAAGGCTGCAGTTTATACTTAGTTTATAATTAGGAGTCTTCTGTCTCAGGTTAAGATACTGTAAAGTTCCAATGAATTGTTAACCTATTCACAGCACTGTGCTGCAACTAAACTTGGAAAATGTGTCCTAAAAATATCCTCATGTAAACACATCAGAAATGGAAGGATGGGAAATCCAGAAAAAGACCAAACTCTAGAGTTGTGTCTTCTGCACAGGAAAATGGTAACACTTTGCAATATTTGATTTGAGGCTGACAAAGAATTATTATCTTTTTTTAAAAAATTACCCAGAGCCTCAATTAGCATGAGTTTCAACTATGCTAGGGTGATTTTTACAAACCAGAGATCATGTGGCCTGTACTTCAAAAGACAAGAACTTCCTCTGACTAATCTATTTTTCATTTTTCTAAAGATAAATAAATGGCTTCCCTGTGACTTCTGAACTGGAGGGCAAATTAATACAAATTTCTGATTTTGGACTGAAGCTCAGATTCTGGTAGCTTCTCTGCACAGACACAATTATCTGTCTTCATGGACCTGTTTGTATACATCTAGTCAAGCTCCCCTTTTCCATGTCACTGTTTTCAGTCTAAAGGACATGTCATTTTCCCCAAGATCTGCATGCATTGTTCAACTTTAAATGATTGCCTAACCCTCAGTCACGGCTGCCTAGAAGAGTATGAATTTTGTATACCTCTCCCCCCTAAAGTGAGAAATTATAAGTGTTTCCATAATTACCTGCTATCAGGGCCAAAAAGCTGAAGTAACATCAGAACTGATCTGAAGAAGAAACTTTTTAAAGACTTGTCTCAGTTACTGTCTGTACTGAAGTTACATTGAGCGGACTTTGAGAATCTTCTGGTCTGAATACCAGAACTAAAGCCTGTGCAATTCTACTGTATTTTGAGAGTATTAATGAAAAAGCAGGGTCCAGAATGAAGTAAGTTTTGGTTTTTTGCTTTCATCTGGGTTGGAAGAATACCCTATAGAGTACAGTATCTGAAGATTTTTACTTTTCGTGTGCATAGAAATGTGACATTTTTGGTCATCTGGCATTTTTTATTATTTCATATTTAGCATAAGTTACATGATGCAGATCTAAGGTACATAAATACAATTTCAAATTTATCCAATACCTCAATCACTCATCTAGCTAAGGACGTGATCTGCACTCAGATTTTATGTCCAATATTGCCAGCCATCAAAATTCAAAAATCCAGAATCAGCTCCCAAAAAATGTGAAGCCGGTGTAGAAATCACAATATTTTAAAAGCCCACCTTAAATGCTGGCTTAATAATAATAACAAAATCTACTGAACCTTTCAGGGGTTTTTTTTCAAACTGTTCTTGGCGAACAGGAGAGCTAGAAATGCTGATATTGTTAAAATAAAATAAAGAAGGTTTTCTTTTCTTTTAATCCTACAGGTGTTAATAAAAGCACCAAAGATGGCATGATTCCTGATGAAACCTGAAAAATTGGTACACTGCCTCTTTAGCTGCCCACAGTGTAAAGGCTTGCAGCACTGACTTCTACTCTGTGTCAATATTTATCTCTCCTTAGAGCAGAGTGCCCTGGAATTAGAGACCTGATTTGTAATTAACAGTTAAGCTCAGTATTTTGGGTAGTTTAGGTACTGTGCTGTGTCAATTTTCTGTACAGAGCTGGTTAAGGTGTGCTGAATGTGCAGATTTCTTTCAGTGTAATTAGCCCACTGCTTGCTTTTTGCTGACAAACCCAGGCTCTTCCATTGGCACTGCATAATATGTGTTCACAGCTGGTGAGCGAGGACCTTTCCTCTGAAAATGTCTTTAATCAGTTAGTGGGGGGAGCTTTGTAGGGCCACTAAAATATGCATTTATACAGGCATATTCATCTCTCAGTAGACTAAAAAAGATTTTTCCAAAGTTAGCCATAAACATTCAGCTCCCATGTGAAACCCATGGGGCATGTTCAGTTGCCTGGAAAATCACTTTCAAAATTAGCCTGTCTGCTCTTTAAGATAATGTGTGGTTTCTTTCTTCCTTTACAAAGAATGAAAGCATAGACCATAAGGGCCAAATCTCCGTGTGCTGTATGGAATTGCCTCCAAAAGGGCAGGGCTGGTAAAAATATTGATTTCACCTTTGCAGCACCTCTTTTTCTCAAGAGGATTCTCCCAAAGTACCAGATTTTCCTGCTGAGTCAGCACAAGTGCCTCTGGCAATAGCCTCTGGAGAGAAACACCTCAACACATCCACTGAATGGAGGCTCCAGCTGCAAAAGTCAGAACTGTCATATATAACTTTCTGACAAACTAACTAGCCTTCATAGTTACTTCCAGAGCCCCATGACACCTTATGGCTTATATTTTATCTATCATTGTAGTTATAAACCAATGAGAAATATCCGACAGCTTATATGTTTCAGCTAAGGCAAATAAATCAACTAAAAATGTGCTATAACAAAGTAATTTGTCAGTGACTGTTACAAAATTAAGAGGAAACACCAGAAATTAAGATATCTGAACCATACTCTCTCCTAGACTGATGCTAAGGCCTTGGACAAGCCATTGCATTGCTCGCTGGTTTAGAAAGTCACCATCTGTGAAATATTTCCAGAGTTTCCATAAAGGTGTTAGAGTCATGATAATTTTGAGATGGTACACAACTAGTGGTGTTTATTACTAATATTATTTGCGTACATTACTGGCTTTAGGCTTAACTGAGCCTTGGTGCACAATGCACTGAGAAATGCGTAGTCCCTGCCACAAAGAGTTTACAGTCTTACCAGGCTGGAAAGAGAAAAGAAGGGTGTGTCACTTCTATGGCCATTATTCCACATTTAGGGAACTTAGAAAAGTTATGCAAAAGCCATGGAATTGTACCGAAAATATGTGAAAAATCGGTGGATGGAGTGTCATCAGGTGACGTCCCAGTCCACTGTTTCATCCTCTACCTCACGAAAACACAGCTTCCCCAGAATTTGGGCTTAGCCCTCATGCCTATGCTAACAACACATAGTATCTCGCTGACAAATGCCTTGGGTTTAGTGGCTCAGTGACTGCAGTGGCATCCGTGAGGATACAGGGTTGTCCATATGGACAAGGCCAAGTTCTGCTGGTAAGGAGTGAGGCTCCGCTGCCCGGAGGGCTTCCTCTGCTCTCATCTCATACCACCTCTGTGCTCCCCTTCCCAACTGTCTTCCCTGCAGGCACTCAACAGGAATCTGAGCTTTCCCTCCTGAGATGATGAACCCTAGTTCCTAATTGACCAAGGAAGCCAGTTGGAGCTCCTTGTGCCTTCATCCTACAAATGAGTCCCTGTGGCTACTGGAACCCACCCACAGAGGCCTAGGTGGAGGACTGAGAAAGAGGTGAACAAACATCTTTGGGCTAACCTGTACTTCACACAGAGCACTGCTGTGTTTGGTATAACCTCCTAGGTGTGTATGGAGTTATATTGGTGGAAAACTATAGGTCTTTAGCAATATGCTCTGGTCCTGGAGGAGAGGAGGTGGGGAGAGGAGGTGGAAACGGGAGGGAAAAAATACCCAGATGGGAAATGAACCTGTGCATCTCTCATGGGAAAATGCATTTCAGTCATCCAAACAACAGCCTAGCCCACGGAAAAAAATTGTTCTTTCTAGCTGTTACGCCAAAAGAAAAAAAAATTTAAAAGGACAAATGGATAAATTGAGTATATTTTTATCACATCCTTTCTCACAAATTACTGACTACATTCATGTTTCTTATGGGGAGCCATTTTTATATTTAAATAGTCACATACTACTCCAAAAAATGTTTCCTGAAAAACTGAAACCATTATTATGTTAAACTCCCACACAGGTTGTTTTAAAAATATCTTTAAATACTATTAAAGAACAATCATTATGTAGGTTTACATCTTATGAGTGGGAAGCAGAAATCATCAATGAATCATATTATCTCTCCAACTGTAACAACAATATGATCAACTACCACAATAACAAAAAAGTTTATGCATACTGTATATCTGTTTTGCAGACAGTTTCCTGCCTTGAAATCTGCGTAATAAGTAAGCTGTGGCAAGTGTAATATGCTATTTACTTTCCATACGCTATGGATAGCCGGGCTGCTTGGTCTGGTGCATTGCTTCTCCTTTAGGTACAGCTCCTTGCTGAAGTATATGGCATCCCTGAAGAAGCAAATTACTCTTCTACAAAATCTAAGATCCTGAAAAATGTTGCCAGATATACAGAGCTAGACATTTAAATTATTTTATGGTGTTTTTTGGTTAAAAGCAATGTTTCTGGTTGCAGAAAATATTTTCAGTTTTATGCTGCTTTGCAGAGGGAAGTGACAATGGGACATTACTGAGGGAAGAGAAAGATTGCAAAAGAGATGGAAAAAACACCATGGAGATCAATATTTTATCTATAATTATAGGTGTACAGTATGTACTGTGTATTTTTTAAATATAACTTGGCTTTTACTATTACTCAGTAGGAAGGGAACAGATACTGAGAGCCCTGGTTAGCAACCATAAGAGGTATGTTTAAACACACACATTTTCAGGAGATTTATAGGAAGGAATGGATTGTAGTCTCTCTGATTTATTTTTTTTTTTTCATGTTGGAAAATCTAAGAGCTTTACCTGGGAGATTTAATTTCAAGCAAAAGAATTTGTAAAATAACTTCCAAAGTTTATGCTGCATGTATGAAAAAAATATTCATGTCACCCTATTCTTCAATAAAGAAACAATGTGTAGATAACTTTTCGCAGTGGAAATACTGATGGTATAAAGAGTTATAAATAAATACTGTCAGGCCTCTGTGTAGGAAAGCCCCCATCCTCTTTATTGGTTTCAGTCAGGAAGCGTGCAGGTAGCACAGACTGTAACTCTGCTCAAACAGCACTAGAAGAAATCACAGTATTCCTGGCAGCTCTTATTCATCATGAGTTTAACAATGCTTTGAACGTATGCATGTAAGTATCTCTGTGTGTATGCCATCTTATATAGGCACTTATATGCTACTTCAAGGTTCTACTGAAGGCCTTTGAAGTTAGCTGGCCAGAAAAAATGAGGCATGGGGGGGGGGGGGTGGGGTGGTGGTGAAATTATTTTAAGAATTTTAAAATTATATTATCAGGTATCATCTGCTTGCTAATGAAGCTTCAAAGTTATTTCCAGGGCAGAATTCTGCAGATTGCTCCAGAGAAAAAGTCCAACAGTGTATCTAAAGACCTCATTCCATCATTAATGAGTGCTTAACCCCAGCATATTTGAACTTGGACTACATGACCAGTAGTCAATTTTCACTAACAGGTTTTTTTTTTTGATCCTGAAAATCTGTAGCCATGTCATCAGCTCCTTCTTAATTATACCGTATTCTTTACATCTGTCCTGCTAAATAACTCTAATTGAAATAGCACCGGCGTGAATTTTCGTAATGTTCCCCTCAAGACATCCCGAAAGTGACTCACACGAGAAAACAGACTGAAGTCACAGCTGGAAGCACGTCAAGGATCATTTCCATTTTTACATGATTAATTTGAATTTAATATCTTAAATCAAAACCTGATTAATTTAAATAAAATTTTGATGGTGCCCTGCTTCTAATATACATTGCAGTAATTAGATTCTGCTTAATGTGATTTTTTACATAATTAAAAAAAAGAGTAAGTCAAGTGTAACAATGCAGAGTTGGTACAAATCTGTCCATATATATACATATACATACACAGACACACACACATGGGATTTTGTTGAGACATTGCTCAGGTACAGGAAAGATCACAGCTGGATGGCTCTGCCATAGCCAGCTTATGGCATGTGTAGAATATTCTACCTCTATTTCACTGCAATGTGAATAGCTTTTCTTAAAAAAAAAAAAAACAAGAACAACAACAAAACAACCCCAAACAAAACAAAACAAAAAAAAAAGCCACAGAAAAAAACCAGCTGAAATCAGAATAGTGAATAAGTTTAAAAATATCACCAATGCAGTAACCTGCCTCAACCCATCAATCCTAGTTCCTCCCACTTTTTAGCCAACTTTTCTTTAGGAGTTAGCTCTGTGTATCCCATAAGTAAGTGAGCAGTTTTTTTCCAAACATCTGTAATGCAATATTTACAGCAGCTCATGGACTGCTGTTTTTCATGAGACTTACAAAATTATTTATAAAACAAATCGTTACTGCATTTTTATAGGTGCTCCCCCTGCCTGTCTCTGATTTTATAAAATGTTCCTGTGCACTATGCAAGCAATACAGTGAGCAAAGAGCCGTTTGTTTGTGTTAGGATGAGGTGAAGCCTGCCTGCACCACGTACCTGACCCTTTACTGATGCTGCTTGTGATCAATTACTTTGGCTGAAAATGGTCACTGCTAGTGAATAAAACTTTGCAAGGTGCACTGCAAGTAGCACTCACAGCAATACTTCAAATGTTTCCAGCTTCTTTGCAGGAGGAGCAACTACTGACATAGGCTGAGCAATGGGTTCACCCACAGCTGCAGATGGAGCTTCAGTGAAGGCATGCAACAAAATGATGCAGGTAGGCCAAAATCCTAGGGAATCCAGAGATGGAGTAGAATCTTTGATTTTGTGGACTTGGGCTTCTTTTTCAGTCATATGTGAAAATTTATGTAAAACGTATTTTTGTTTAAGGCTAAAATATCCAGTTCATTACTGTAAATTATGAATCCTTTAGGCAAAAAATAAAATAATGCCAAAACAAAAATGTTGCCTTTAAACATAGAAAAGAAAGGCTGGCGCATTCTTGTCCTAACTGACCAAAGTGCTCAATAAATTATGCTTCAATAATTAGATCTTTCTTCAACAAGGCAGTGAAACATCAACCTGACTATTCACTATGGAGTAATCCCAGTATACATCAAGCCCCTTGACTTCAGTGGTACTTTCCACCAGCTTTAAAATGCTGGGCAGTGCTTAACTAATAGTAAATCACTGTTAAACAGAAGAGAATGATGGAGAGTGAAAAACTCCTTTGCTGCCTGGGGCTAACAGCTTTCAGGGAGGTGCATGCACCGTTCATCCTTTTATGAAGGCAAGTAAAATCATTCAGGTGTATTTGATAGCATCCAGCTTTCCAAAAGCCTTTATGTACACTATGTTATAAATATCGTGTAATGGCACACAGTTAATTTTTAATTTTGATATTTCTTTGAAAGACAATTCCTCCTTGCTGGTGAAGATGGTGGATATTTGCTGGTAATTCAGACATATCAGATGGTCTGCATATCCTCCCTGTCCTAAAAAAGAACACAGAACAAAACAAAGGGAAAAAAACACAACAGGCAACAGGTTCAAGTCAGTATGCAGCCACTAAGGTCAGGTTAAATGCTTCTCCACAGAAATGAGAAAAAGCCCGCAACAGAAATTGAAGAACTGGGCAACGATATACTGAACTTTGTTCAAAATACAGGCAGAGAGAAGGAAGAGAAAATGATTTAGAAAGTCAGGAACCAGAATTACCTGCTGAAAAAATGCTACACATAGTAGTTTACAGCAGCTTTGTCTATTTTTCAGGCTCCTAACTATCTCTTCACTTTGTTGAAATTATGAAAATTGTCATTCTCATGCAGCATCGGACCCTCACAAAGTCATTGTCACAGCAAGGTCTCCTATGCCATCATACTTGGTCTCCTCAAATTTACCAGCATATTACCTGTGGACCACTGGAGATGTGTAGACACAAATTAAATTTCTTTAGTTTGACCAATCAACCTTCCAAGAGTGTTAGTTCTGTGGATTATGTAGACAGAAGCCAGTGAAACTGACTACTGATTCCAAGGAATTTGCTTATTTATTATTCATCACGCACAAGTAATAATAATAAAATGCCACTTTTTATCTTACAGCTAAAACTTTTGATGACAATCAGCTTGGGTTTTTTTTCCTTCTACATTTAGGTTTCTCTCAACATCAACTACAATATGGTCCAAAAATAACAGTATAGTTACTGTCTGGGGAGAAACTACTTCACTGCTTATATTCTTATTCCAAAGTTGAAGTCAAAACAAAATTAATCGGGAAGGGTTATCTATAATGTATCACCATTCATTTCAGAAAAAAAAATATCTTTGCCGGCAGCAGAAGGAAAGTACTTTCAAGCAGTTACATTAGACTATAGACTCCAAGGAGAAGATTACAGATCTTCCATATTCAGTAACATGAATCAAAACTCTTAGGAACTAGTCTAACTTTCTTTTTTTTCTATTGCAAGGCACCAGGGATTGCTTTTTGTATAGGCTATGATTTAGATGGCTAATTGAAAGTAAGCAGCGGTGAGCTGCTTCCTTGGTAAAATATTACCAAGACAATCTTATCTGAGTTTACAGAGTTATTTTCAATTTGTAAATGTTGTATTCATTTCTACCAGATAAAACACCTTTAAAAATCCTAGACCCAGGCATGACTGGATTGCTGTTGCAACTGCTCTGCACTGTTTCATGCCACACAAATGCCTTCCACCCCTCAGATATACATAAACTTTGTCTCCCTATGAATAGTTTTACTATTAAAAAAAACCCTAATCCATTTTATGGTAAATAAATTTAATGATATACTGAAGCCTCATAACTTTGAGTTGATGTCATCCTGCCAGTTACCTGCTCTGCAAAAGAACCTCCCTCATTAGAGCCTGCACCTTTTAGAATTTCACCTTTGCAAATTTATCTCTTGCCTATAACACGAAGAAAATCCTGGGCTTTGTTTCACTGTTATAATAGATGTAAATTAATGTTTTGCCATAGTTTGTTGCTGTAATCATAGAGGCAAGTTTATATTCCTAACAGCTATCTTATTTTCAATTTGCAAAGCATACTGTGCTTAATCCCATGAGGCAGCTTGTGGTTCTAGATATGAATTTAAAAAGGTAGTTAGACCAGTGTGGGTGGTTGTCCCAGAGATAGAAAAAGGAGGCTCCTGCCATGTCCAGAGGGGCCTTTAAGAGGTCCCAGGCTGGTCACAGTTCTCATCATCCTTTATTACTTGTTTCCATTGTGTGAAACAGCTTATTTGTTCATGTAAATTTAAATCATGTTGATACTAATAGAAGGGGTTTTGTTGCTTCTTTTTTTTTTTTTTTCTTTCTTTTTCCTTTAATCTAAAAAGGTCACAGAGTTGTTTTTTGGTGACTGACAAGCTTTTTTCCCCCAATGATCTCTGCATTTTTACAGTCCAATAGATAGTAAAAGAGACATATTGATAAAAGTTTTAATGTACCTCTGGTGGGTGGCAGTATTTTTATGTATCATACAATCATCATTAAGTCATCTATGTAAATTAAAAGTACTTGGCAACCCTTTGTATGACAAGAAATAGGACTGGTTTCTCTGATCTCTGCTTGCTTTCTTTCTTCCTTTTCCCTTTTGCTGGCTGTAGCATAGTGGAAATTGTACAGATTAACTATTTTCTTTACTGTTTTGTGAAGACTTTCTGTAGAGAGGATCACATGCCTGTCTGAGACAGCATGTGATGAGTAAATAGCAACGGGATAAGGTTAAGTTAATCTCTCATGAAAAATGCCCAAAGGAATGTCTATAAGCTGAAATCAATGTGGTGTTTTGGCGAGTTTAAAAAAACAACTGGGAGACATATGGATTTATGCATGTTTGGATTAGGTAGGTTGTTACCCCATCCCCAGTCCCACCATTTGAAATCTAGATCCAGGTCTGAGTTTTGAGGCTTCAGCCCAGGTCTAGTTCGCATCATGCGAATCTCATTTTGAGTTGATGGCTGGTTTCAAGCGAGACCGTAAATGTCTCCTCAAAGAAAAGCAAGGGTAAGGATCCAATCGCTCACCCAGGTTTTACTTTCAAAAATTGACATTTTAGGCTGAGCACTTTCTGAGCAGGAAAAATGGAGGCAGTCTGAGCTAAACAGTTTTGTTTGCCCAGATGTCTGACAACATTTAAGGGCTGGATCCTGCCCTCAAGCCACTTTGGTAGGCAGTGTGAGCACTCACTCTTGGGAAGATTCTGTCCCTAAATGTTCTCACTTTTCAACACATTGTTACCCTCCCACATACCTATTCATGCAGAAAAACAGAACGGTGAGCCTCCCCCAGGGGTTTTTAACACAACCCGGCTGAGTCACGTATCCACATTTTGGATAGAGTTAGGGGTATGGTCAGACTTGGTCTGAAAGTGATAAAGATGCCAGGAATGTATGAGGAAAATCCTGTTCCCAGGCCAGTAGACAGAGTGTAAACTCTATCCCCATGTCTGTGCACAAAGGCTGTCTCTAAACCTCCAGAGGCAACTAGCCAGTAGGAAACATTAGGCTCAAGGACTTAAATAGATGGTTGCAGAGCCAGTTGGCTTGGTGTATTGTTGTCTACTGGGCTGTGTCTGAATCTGTAGCTTCGCTGATGGGAGGCCAGAAGTGCATAGAGCTAGCCAAGGCTGCTATGAACAACTTCAGTGCATCTACATCTTTGCACATGGGTGAGGACACCAGTAGACACGGTAGCATAGGATTTGCATCATTTCCTAGCTCTTTATCTTGTTCTTTGCCCACTGTCTCTTTTTGGGCAGAGCCTTTCCAGGAAAGAGTGTCCCGTATGTACCTGTAGTCCAAACTTGCATTTCCATACACAACATGAACTCTGCAGGCTTATTCTGAGCTGGAGTTCCTTTGAAGCTTTATACCTCTCTCTCCTGACAGGAAAGTAAGGTGGCACCACAACTTCTGCTTTCTTACTGAACCTTCCTTTAAGCTTTTATTGAGGATCACTTCCCATAAACACCTACCAAGAATGCTTATTAAAGAAATTATAAACTGTGGTACATCAGGGCAGACATTTGTTTTAATTGAATTGAATTATTTATTTATTGAAAGCCTGTATTGTTCATAATGCCTAGGGCGCCAGTCTCCTTCTGCTAGATTTTTACCAATGAAAGCAACACTCATTTTAAAGGAGTTATTCCTGACATTTGCCCAGTCACCAAGAACAGGATAGGGCACCATGTAGCTAGCAAATACTGGTGACAAGAATTCTTTATGAAACAACAGTACAAATTGAGAAGATTCAAGTGGTAATGTAGTTGAAATCCAGGTTAGTAGCTTTGTGAGGACTATAACCAGTCCTAGTAAAAATCACAAGAAATTTAAATCACGTATATAACCTTTTATTTTTTTTTTTTTTTTTATTTGTAACCACAGATAAAGTAAACATTTTAAAAAAAATCACACAGAAAAGCAAAATGCCCAACTCAATATATGATCTGAGAACTGGTAAAATAGAGTTCTAGTAAGCCTGAGGTCTGAAAATGAGAAAGGCCTACTCAGAAATGGGTGAAACTAGACTACATCATTAAGTCATAGTTGGAGAGAGGTGATATCAGAAACCCTAAGGTATTTTACAAATTCACTGAGTTAACTGTCAGGGCTCAGCATGAATTTGCCCCACTCAGAGGGGCCTCCTTCCAAGCACATTAAGCTGCTTGCCTCAAAAAAGTTATCATCTGCTCTTGACTCCCCCTACATTAAGCAGATTTCAACACAGATTCACCAAAATTTGCTTGCACACTTCAGACAACAATATCACTCCAATTCCAAGGTCAGGCTTTTGCTTCTGTTTCAGCAATGGTCACAGCTAGGCAAAAGCAGGAGCAGTAACATGAAATAACCCTTAAATGCTATCATTTATTCCCCTTACTGGTAGCAGGACACCATTATATTCGTCACTAACAATCCAGCTGCCCTCAGGCATCAGAGATGTTTCAGAAGGTATGTGGATGAGACTGACTGTTGGCTACCCTATTCCAAACCGCATGGGCTGATCCTAAAAATACAAAGGCAGAAAGCGAGCTTCTGAGTAGCACTGTAGCATTTTGTTCCTTCCTTACACTGTATTAAGGCTGGCTAAAGAGGCAGTCTCAGAAGTTAGGAAATCCCCAAACAATGTAATCAATCCTTCCATGCCTGTGGTGAGCAATAAAAGTTTATATGAAACCTACAGCACTTCACACTGAATGGCTGAAAAATAGCACACATTTATCAGAATGCCTGAAAACACACCCCATTCTGGTAGAGCAAAGCAATCAGTGAGACTATTCTTCACCTAAAAGATTTCCATTCTGTTTTGCTAACACACTATATTCAGTATTGATGTGTCTCTGCGCACAGTAAAGAGCAGACTCTGCAGTACTGGGACAACTCATTCACATGACAGTGATATCGCAGTCAGGCATTGCTCTTGCTTCACAGTGCGACTGGAGTTCCCTTATTAAAGCAGCACCCAACATGGCTAACAGACTAAGGAGCTTGTCAGTGTTACCCCTAGAGGACTTAATTTTTTTAAGGGGCTTTAATTCTGCCTTTTTTATCATGGACCACAGGTCCATAAAGGGATGCTAAAAGGATTAAGTGAAGGTGTACCCTCTACTAGCCCTAATCCAATCATTGTGGATGGGACTTGATTGCAGAATACAGCCAGGTTTGTGGGATTTCCCTAAAGAGTAGTGCCGATTGCTGTGCCTGGGAACAGAGCACTGGGTTGGACAGGCTGCTGGTATGGCCTAGAAGGGCTTTCTTACATTCTTCCATAAGGAGCTGCAAATCACAGTGGAACCAGATCAACATCCATATCAACATTCAGAATGGCTTTCAGTCTCTGAATCTCTCCATTAGAAACATCCAAGTTCCGCCAAAGAGTTTCAAACCCTCTCTGTGAGTTTCTTTAGGATCTATCCTTGCTTTTATAATCAGTGCTATTCAACCTTCAAAAGGAAAAGTTCAGGGTTAAAATGAGCAGAGGTACCGAGCTTGTGGTACTGGCATATAAATCTCATATTGTTAGTCTTCTTACCAGATTTTTCCCCCTTCTAGTCAGAAGTATCACCAAAAGAGCTACATTTTGTGGTATATTTGCTTTTGGAATCTTTATTTATGCTTGGCATCTAAAAGTAAAAAAGATGGGGAAATGGAAAACATTTTTTCAGCTAACTGCACATATAAAACCCAGTAAACACTTCATTCAAGATAAGCTTTGGAAAAAAAACCCCACCAAACAGCTCGAGAGTTCTCTTTATAATAAATCCATGGCCACTTTCGAACTTCACAGTTCTCACTGTCCTGTACACAACTCCCACTCAGTACATCACAGCAACAGTACAGATGGAGTTGTGATCTTCTTTACTCCAAAAGCACAGTCTTGTAGCTAAAGAAGGATATCTGTTAGCAGCTCAGGGTCTATACCATAGAGCTGAGCAATTCTCAGTACAGTGGTACATCCTGATTAGACAGGCAGTCTCATTCTCTGTTCTTCTCTGCTGCACTTTCTCCATCAAGGTTTTCCACAAGCAAAGCACTTGGCCTTTGGGTGTTTTTTTTTACATAAAATTGATTTAAATGAGCTGAGTTTTTTATTATTGAGCTAAAGCGCAGCATAGAAGCAGGTAGCTTTGCAGGCTTTTTGTTTTCCACTACTCTAATTAAAAATAAAAATGTTAAAATTTCCAAAAGGGCATTTTAAAGCCTATTAATTGATAATGCAGGGCACTGAGACTTCTTTCCCTGATGGGGAAGACAGGAGGGGGAAAGTCAGCAAATTAGAAGACAGCTTTTACCTTGTCCGTAGCCATATTCTATGTGTGGTTTTGGCACTGACCAGAGCAGCAGTAAAACCTGGAGGTGCTGATCAGTAAAAAGCATGGCCATGCTATCCCCAAGGAACGGCAGGGCAAACTAGGGATGTGTTGATCCATGTATCTCCTAGGTAACCATCATCTTGGAGCTCATGCAACTCTGCTATTTATAGTAGCTGAGCACCTCACAATCTTAATGTGATTAATGAATATCCTTAGGCCATCTGTGTAAGGAAGAACATCTATTATGTGTATTTTAGACATGGGAAATGAAGGCCTAGAAGCCTGTGTCACAAAAGTACTTTGGCACCTAATTTGTTTCAAAGGCTTCTCAGGATTTGGGCCAGAGGGGCTGAGGCACTATGAGCAGTAAGGCTGCGATGTATGGGTTTGTACCTGTGGTAAGATATTTTGCTTTTTGGTTTGTTGAGGTATTTCTTCAACACCTGTGTCACACCACTTAGGCAAAAAACCCTCAAAGGAATGTATAGAGTCATACAGGATGGCTGCAACAAAGCAGGCACTGAAAACAAACTTTTGCAGACTAGACTCCCCAACAGACCATCCTCTCAAAAATGTCCTCTTTTCCCACTATCAGAAGAAACTTCTGGGTTTAGTGTAAAATCTTTTGGGATTGCAATTAGAATTCTCATGAAAATCCAGAATTAGTAGTTGGTCATTTTTAGTCTTGAAACCAATCCCTGAAAATATTGTGACTAGTAACTTGGACTTTAACTGTTAACATTTCTGCCAAGGAAAAAGTGGACAATCCAGAAGGGCAAGGGGAAGATGTCCGTTGGTTCACAGCTGTCATTCACTCAGTGCATGCTCTGTGCTGGTTTTTGAGCCATTTCTGGCTTCTTGTTCCACAGCCACTAGGAGGTGTACTTAATACATAGGCATGTAGTGAACATCTAGTGAAGAAGGGGTCATGGGGGGAAGCTCAATTAGGGACAACGCACGCCAGCTAGTGAATCGGTGGGGCAGCTCATAGTGAGTAAGCTGCCTTAGTTTCGTGTAGGTTTGGGCAGATCTGTGGCTATCCTTATTTAAACTGGGTGCCAAAAACTGTCTCTGGCTATCCTAGGGTAGTGAGGACTGTAAAGGCAATTCATCATCCTTCCTCCTGACTTCACAGGCACTCACAGATGATCAGACAAACATGAGGATTAAACTGCATATATACAGACACTTTCTGTAAAATGAGTATGGGAAGAACAGCATTCCCTGGAGGATATGACTGCAGCCTGACTATTTATGCCTGATAGGCACATTGCTCCTTAATTTTAACTACACAAAGAGTAACAAAATTAAAAAAAAATAACACAAAAAAATGGACAGGCAGATGTTGAAAAATGTTCTGAAGACTGCAGTAAAAATTCTAGCTACCACAACTCAGTCTGTGTAACCCTACTGCCATGTCTATACATCAAAATATAACTGGAAGCCTTTCTGCATCACCTTTTTGACATATATGCTTAGGTACGTAAGCACACAACCCTGCTTATTTGGGGGATGGAAGGAAAGATGGGGCTTTCCGTTACCTCTAACACTCCAGAAATCTCAAAGGTAGAACAAGTATCTTGTTCTAAGGGGTAATAACTCTCTGCTTAATTGACTATTCTCCTGTGCTGTTTTTTTAATCTGCTTGACTATACACTTTATAGGAAAAAACAGCTGCCAAGGAACATAGGAACATAGGCAGTGAGTGTCCCCATGATCTAATTGTGATAATTGTGCTTGGAATTCTGCTTCAAGTTGGATTTTTTTAATGTTTCTATGCTTTTATTTCTTTCTTTTTTTTATCCTTTCTTTTTTTTTTTTTTTTCCCTTTACTGTGTGCACTGTGAAAGAGTGGCTAAGGAATATGTTGGTTTACATTTCTTTTTGAGCATATACTGAGTGTACTGAGTTAAACATGCAAAAGAATGAAAATAAGCATGAAAGACAACATCCGTTCTCATTTCAATTTCCTGGAAGGAAAGTGTGGTTGGGCAGATGGTGCTTTTTTGTTTTACCAAACTGAATGATCAGATGTAAATAATATACGCCATATAGACTATAAGAATCATTGAAGGTGAGGTTTCCATGTTCAGATAATTGCTATATTGTAGAGAGTTTCTCACTCCTTAGTGATATGTCAAGCTTTTTTTTTTTTTAGCTTCCTAATTTTTTTTTTTTACACTTTAGCTTGCTTACCACACCCTCTACCTGCCTAGTCATATTTGTTTCAACCACTGTATTTCAGAGGGCTAAATTGTATATATGTTAATTCAAGTCCCTTCCATGAAAAGCCATAATATTCGTTCTCTGGTTGAACGGACAGAGGAGAGTGGCTGGTAATTTGGCATCACGTGAGTCTCAATATTTCTGTATTGCTATCTTTCTTCATGCCCTGGCTTTATTGTGTGTTATAAGAATCTGTTTTCTTTGTTGTTAACCAATGTGATTTTTACATCTTTGGAGCTCTTCTTTAATTTGTTTTCCAAGCTGGAACATTAAACATTCCTAAGGCAGAACAGAGTTTGTGTTCTCTGGTAATTAGAAAAGGCCTTTACCAAAGGAAAAAACAAAACAAAACAAAACAACCCAAACCCAAACCTTTTATAAAATGTGCATGACTAAACATGGCTCAACAAGGTTATAATGTTTACCTGACTGAAAGAGCAGAAAAAGACATTGTGCTATGACTTTGCAAAGAAATAATACCATGGTTTCATTCTCAGCCAGATCAAAATATATGCTTTTCATTACCCCTTAGTTTGGTGGGACTCAGACAGAAGACAGGTTCATGTTTATACTGTAGGAACACCTCTACCCTCTACCAGTGGTGACAAAATAAAAGTAGTACTGGGATGTCTTAGAGGGTTATTAACTCTCAGAACCCCTAGTCCAGAGTGACCAGCCTGTCTGAACAGAGAGCTTTGGCTGGAACTCAGGAAAAAAAGGAGAGTTTATGACTTTTGGAAGAAGGGGCAGGCAATTCAAGAGGACTTAAGGATGCCATGAGGTTATGAAGGAAGAAAATTAGAAGGGACAAAGCCCAACTAGAACTTAATCTGGCTATTGTTGTAAAAGACAATTAAAAATGTTTCCATAAATACATTAGCAACAAAAGGAGGGCTAAGGAGAATCTCCATCCTTTGTTGGATGTGGAGGGAAACATAGTGACAAAGTATGAGGAAAAGGCTGAGGTACTTAATACCTTCTCTGCCTTAGTTTTTAACAGTAAGACCAGTTGTTCTCCAGGTGCCCAGCCCCCTGAGCTGGAATACGGGGATGGGGAGCAGAATTAAGCACCCACAACCCAAGGGGAAATGGCCAGGGATCGGCTACACCACTTAGACACACACCCAGGGGTACAGAGGGAGCTGGCGGAAGTGCTCACCAAGCCACTTCACATCACTTACCAGCAGCCCTGGCTACCCAGGACAGTCCCAGCTGACTGAAAGTTAGCAAACGTGATGCCCATTTACAAGAAGGGCCAGAGGAAGATCTGGGGAACTACAGGCCTCTCGGTTTGACCTCAGTGCTGGGGAAGGTTACAGAGCAGATTATTTTGAGTGCCCTCATACAACATGTACAGGACAACCAGGTGATCAGGCCCAGACAGCATGGGTTTGTGAAAGGTAGGTCCTGCCTGCCTGACTGATATCCTGCTGGGACTGATATGACCAGGTGACCTGCTTTGTGGATGAGAGAAAGGTTGTGGATGTTGTCTACCTAGACTTTAGCAAAGTCTTTGACACCATTTCCCACAGCATTCTCCTGGAGAAACTGGCTGCTCATGGCTTGTATGGGTATATTCTTCATTGGGTAAAAAATGGCTGGATGGCCAGGCCCAGAGAAGGACGGTGAATGAACTTTAATCCAGTTGGTGGCTAGTCACAAGTGGTGTTCCCCAGGGCTCAGTACCAGGGTCCGTTCTGTTTAATGTCTTTATTAATGATCTGGACAAGGGGATTGAGTGCACCCTCAGTAAGTTTGCAGATGACACCAAGCTGGGGGCAGGGTGTTGATCTTGAGGGCAGGTAGGCTCTGCAGAGGCATCTGGACAGGCTGGTTCAATGGGCCAAGTCCAGTTGTGTGAGATTCAACAAGTCTTAGTGCCAGGTCCTGCACGTGGGCCACAACAGCCCCACACAGCGCTGCAGGCCTGGGGAAGTGTGACTGGAGAGCTGCCTGGCAGAAAATAATCTGTGGGTCTTGGCTGGCAGCCAGCTGAACATGAGCCAGCAGTGTGCCCAGGTGGCCAAGGCAGCCAACAGCATCCTGGCTTGTACCAGAAACAGTGTGGCCAGCAGGACCAGGGCAGTGATCGTCCCCCTGTGCTCGGCACTGGTGAGGTCACCCCTCAAATACTGTGTTCAGTTTTGGGCCCTTCACTACAAGACAGATGCTGAGGTGCTGGAGCGTGTCCAGGGAAGGGCAACGAAGCTGATTCCTGAAGGATCTGGAGCACAAGTCCTGTGAGGAGCGGCTGAGGGAACTGGGGTACTTTAGCCTGGAGAGGAGGAGACTCAGGGGGACATTACCACTCTCTACAACTCCCTGAAAGGAGGTTGTAGCGAGGTGGGTCTCATTCTCTTCCCCCAAGTAACAAGCGATAGGACCAGAGGAAATGGCCCCATGTTACACCATGGGAGGTTTAGATTCAATATTAGGAAAAATTTCTTCACAGAAGGGGTTGTCAAGCATCAGAACAAGTTGCCCAGGGAAGTGGTTGCATCACTGGCCCTGTAGATATTTAAAACACGAATAGATGTGGCACTTAGGGACATGGTTTAGTGGTTGATTTGGCAGTGCTAGGTTAACAGTTGGACTCAATGAGATTAAAGGTCTTTTCAAACCTAAATGAATCTATGACATTACAAACATAAACCCTGTGGCCAACAGAAGTTTTATCTAGCACTCTACATTTCCTTACTAACCTTAAAATGCGTACAGTAGAGGAGGTGAAAAAGATGTTTTTTCACTGAAAGAATAGCATTGTAAGCCGCAGGAGAAATTACTCATACAGAAATACAGAAATCACATATCAAATCAGAATGACCAGATCTGGGGAAATCAGAAGACATAGCCATACTGAGACTGAGGCAAAGCAGAAGACTGGATTAAACTAAGGCTGACATTGTAAAGTTCATTAAAAATTAGAAGTTCTAGGCTACAAAGAGACACTAGTTTTTTATAAAAATGGCAATGTTGAGTTTATACTATAAAATGTATTGTCCTTTTGTTTTTTTAATGTGTCTTGATGGCAAAATTCTCTTATTAACCTGGAGACCTGTTGAGAGTTGTCAGAATTTCATTGTGGGTTTTTTATTATAGTTTTACATTCACATTTACTGAAGTCAAGTGATTTCACAAGAATTTCAGCTTGAAGAACAAAATAAAATGTTTCTAGCATGTATTGCACAAATAAAATTTGAAACTTTGGTGAAAACAAACTCTAAAAATTAAAAAAAAACCCTCTGAAAATAATAAAACCATTATCTTACTTCTTTAAATCAGTCTGATGTTTCAGAGGACTTACACATTTTTTGGGTGCTTGATTTTGTCAGTGCAGGGAGTATGAAAAGGACCAAAATGTACTAGTGACATTACTTCAGTATTATCATGGAAGTGGACGAAATAACAGAGTAAACTGAAAATCCTTCATTTAGTCTGAAGCTGTACTGCAATCATGAACGAATTAATGCTTGGAGCAAGCACACCGCTGGAAATATGATTTTTTAAGGGAGAGTTTTTAACTTTGAACACTAAATGAGAAATAAATTAGAACAAAAGTAAAAAGGAAAATCTTCAGCTTGCAGAATCTCCTGCCTTATAACTTCCTGAAAGTTTGAAATTCTCAGAGAATGAGATTTGTCTCCTCCAGTTGCTCATGGACAGCTCAATATTAAATAAAGGAATAAGTCAAATAAGGCTCCACAGAAAACTTTTAGCAGCTGAGAAAGAAAGTCCAGGCACTTCAGCTCAAATGCTGTGATGCAGTTGGCTAAGTGGCTTTGGTGCACTAAAAATGGGGTAACTTCGCTGGCGGGCATGTGCTGCTGAAGGTTGTTGCAAGAAGGAAGCAGGGCTGGGGAGCAAGTGGCATGGACATACATTCGAAGCAGCAGCAGCAGCTCCCCATGAGCAGTCAGGGCTTCAGTTGGTTGCTCACTCAGTTTCCCACAGTTAAAAGCTGACGAGCTTGAAACAGTTTGGGGCCGATAAGGCAAGCTGTAGTTAAAAAGGAAGGAAAGGCTTTAAACACCTGGGGCCAAACCCCTATCTGCTGTTGATCTCAACTGGAATAAAACAGTATGTGCAAGCCCAAGATTTGACTCCCAGCCTCTCATATGCATTCTGAAAACCACAGAAATTGACCATGGGGTATTTTTGGCTTTTCTTAGAAACATCCCCACAAAACCCCCACAAACACTGCTGTCCTTATGGACCAACAGTTCTGTGCTTGCAAGGCAAAACTCATTAGCACACACACTCAAAAACACACAGTTATGGGTTGTACCTTAAACTGAAGAAGGCAGAGACCATTTGCAAATAAAAGAGACCAATTCCAGGTTAAATTATAAACAGTTACCAAACAAAATGGAGGCGATGTACAAGCCCTGACAAGCAGCTAAGGGCAAAACCTGTTGAACTAGTAAGACACTGAATGTCCCGTGGCACCAGAAAGTAAAAAATCTCCTATCTGACTTTTCTTTCTCTTGAAATAAACCTTTCATTATGCAAACCCAATTCTTTGTTTGGTGAGTGGGTCTGGACTGCCACTCTTCATTACTACAGACTTGATGTAGAAATCAACACAGTGATGCCTTTCATCTCTTGTATTATAAGAATTCAAATTCAATTTTTTATTTTACAGCACAGCCACACAATACCTCACATTATGGTTCTTGGTTGCCTCCATCCATTGAAAATGGCCTTGAAAAGAGATATAGAACACAAAAATAAAGGCTTCTTTTTCCCCCTAGTAGTTTGTTTCATCTTACAAACCATCTAAATTCACCACCTAATCCACAGAGTAATATAAGTAGAGTCTATTGAACACTGGACTCTTCCTTATATATATATATTTTTTTTTTTTTAAGCAGTGCTGTAGTTAGCTGTTCCACAAAATCTGGGGTCTACAACTTTTGGTCAACTGTCACCTTTGTCAATAACACGCTAACATTCTAAGAGCCTTTCTTTACTCAAATACAGTGGACTGTGTCACTTTTTCTTCTGTGCTCCTTAATTATCAAGCTTTGGCTTGTATATCTGCATAGTGTTTTTCAAGGTTTTCAGTTTGAGGGTTTGAATACAGTTTGTGTATTTTGTTAAGTGTTAAAGCAATACCAATACAAACACATAAACTTTCTACCATTGGACTTTCAAAATTACATGGTCATCATTCTTCTGCTTCTGCCTATGCACCTGACTCAGCAATTGGTGGTTAGTTCTGTGGTCAAGAAACTGTTTCATAAAGTCCCTTAAGGGGTCAGGTGGCTCAGTGGATGATCAGTTTGCTTTAAAAGCAACAAAATCCTATCAGTCTCAGCAGTGATCAGAGCAACAGAGGAAACAGCAATGCATAAAGTGTAGGGATGGAGATATCCATAGTAATCTGACTAGTTCATATTAAGAAAGGATTTGACAGACCTGCTGGGTTCCTACTTAATGCCAATCAAGCCTGAAAGGGACCACTTGAACTCAGGTATTTATCTCAGACTGATTTGAATTATCCTCACTTCTTGATTTGGAGAGTCCAGAATAGGATACCATGAAGAGAGTGTGTTGACGTTTTCTATATAAAACAAAATTAAACCCATTCAAGTCAAGGAAATACACAGTGCAAGTGATATGAGAATCAGTCCCTTTGAATTTGACAACAGAAATAGAGCTTCATCAGGGCTGTGTGTTCTCAGAAAGTCTTTTGGGAAGTGAAAAACACATGAATTCCTCCGCATTGTCCCCTTCATAGCAATTAGGATCAACAAAATGCATACAGGGAATATCAGGAATATTATTCCTTTTTTTTCTGCCTAGTCGGTATAAGCCTTATGTTTCCTTTACAGACATAGCATTAGCTAAGTAGCTGCATTTGAGGTCAGGTCTGGATTGTCCTTTTTGTTAGGCTAATTCTGTGCACATCAAAATTTATTCAAAAGAAATTGTCTTAAAATATTACCAGCACTTAAATGATCATTGCAGAAATCACAGGAAAGAAAGATAGTGCTTACCAAAACCCCAGTAAAGTACTTCAGATAGTTTTTCTTTCATTACCAAGCCGCGAGGGTCAAGAACTGTATTATTTGCAAATATCCACCTTCTCAGACTGTCATGAGCAGCTGTAACATACCCACTAGCAGCAATTTCCACTTGGCTCTATCCAGAGGGGAGAAACGTACCAGGAGTTGCATTGTTTATAATTCCCTCAACCCCAAGGGTAATTCTGTTCACCAATTACTTGAAATTAAAGTTAGGTAATTCGACACATCTGCTTGGTACCCGACCACAAACTACCTCTTAAGCAAACCAAAGAGTGGATAGTTTACTTCCACAATACTCTGCAGAATTTCATTATTGCGGCCATGACAGGAAAGGAAAAATGAGAAGTTATACAGACTCATGAATAGCTGGGGCTTGGGGGCTTTTTGGTCACTGTTGTCACTGTTAAGGGATCCCAATAGATCTGAGGACGAGGAGGTTGGAAAGCAGTTTTCTTCCTGGGATGAGGGCTCCCAATCAAACACAGCAAATATAGTAAGAACTGAGCAACAAGAAGCCTCCACATGTAATGTTTGACAAAAAAAAAAAAAAAAAAAAAAAAAAAAAAAAAAAAAAAAAATCCCCCCCCCCCCCGTGTTCTGTGGTTAGAAGATTTCATACCTTTTGTCTTTGCATACAGTTGCAATGTTACCTAGAAAAAGCTATATGCACTCAGAGAGAGTTACAATGTTACCTAGAAAAAGCTATATGCACCCAGAGAGAGAATTATCCACATTATCTACAGTATGTATTTTTTGATCTCTGAGGCCAGTCATTTAAATTACATAACTGAAGCCTGAGTTAGATAATATCTAGACTTGGAAATTTTTTAAAGTCGGGCGGACCTGTTAAACATTTTATTGGTGATGAGCTTGTGTACACACTGCTTCCGCATCTCTTTGTGAGTAATGAATTAGCTGCCAGGTATTGTGACTGAACTGTGTGACTCACTCCGTGGATTCATTTTACAGTCTGGTGAAACAAGTAGCTGGTAACAGCTATCCTTTGTAAGAACTTTTCACATGTTGTAATTCTACAGATGAACACTTTTTTTTTTTTTTTTTTTTTTTTTTTTAACACAAAAGATTAGCCTGATAAAGTTTAAAAAACTGCAACATGACTCAAAATTCATTCACATTATACTGAGCTATATACCAATCTGTTCAACCTAACATCTGTGAAGTGGGCCTAGTTCTCATTTTCATCAGGAAATATCAGGAGTCATTTCAAAGACACCATTATTCTTAAACATTATAAAACAAGTGAACAAGAAATGCAGAGCCACTATCTTTTACTAGTCAGAAGAGTTGATTTTTAATTGTGTCATCTTATCCTTGTTAGCATTGTTTCCTATTTGGAAACTTAAGTACCAAATAAGTAGCAAGTGCTTTATTTTTTACCTCTGAATATGATTACCTTTTCAATCATATTCTGCATTTCATTTTTACTATGAAAGTTGTTCGTTGTCCAATTTCAAGCTGAAAAACTATAAAAGTCCATTTTGACTTCACTATAGCAGAACTAAAAGATTTTTTTGAACTAAGATTAAATTGATATACCTTGAGCTTCTGTCATTGTAATATGACATTAGGAGCATAGTCAAATACTAGCTTTGACTGTAAGTGTCCTGCTAAAGTAGTAGTCTACTGCAGAGTGCTTTTTGATGTATCAAAGAAATGGTACTATCTTTCAAACCACATTCATATTCTAACCTCCAATCATCAAGGTAAAGTAATAGCAGGACTAAAGCATGATCTTTTTTTTACAGTTTCTAGAAGTCAGTACTATAAGGGATTGCCTAGCTTTGCATTAGATATTCATGTTTAAATGAACCACAGATAGGCTTTCCAATCCACAAACTCCATTAATTAGATTTTATCCTTTTCTCTGTCTTTTATTTTAGGATTCTTTACCCTCTCCCCTGCTGCTATTGCTATAGCTTCACTAATGGCATGCCAAGTAATTTATGTTTTTCTTTCCCTAAAGTTGAGATGCTCTTACTGGTACAATTCATAAATGTTCCTGTATAATGCTGATGGCCAACGACTCCATTACTCAGTGGGTAGATAACACTTTATTATATCTCAGGTATGTCACCTCCTGTATAGAAGGTCCTACCTTAAAAGACAGGGGTTTGTTTTGCAAAAAGTCTTGGTTAGTGGACAAAATGTCTTTGAAGAACTCTTAATATTTATAGATCTGTTATGACCAGGCTATATGTACAGACAGACAGTCAGAAAGGCAGCATATAACCATGAAAAACATGAAGAGCAAGGAAAAGTACTAGCACTGAAGGGGCAGAGCTGGACAATGCAGTGAATCGTCAAAGCCAAGTGAGGTGTCTAAGACAAGGTAAGAGAGGGTTTGGGGTTTTTTTTCCTCCTGTGATAGTTCCTCTCCCCCCCCCCCCTTCTTTTTTTTTTTCCTGCAAACTGCCAGTTTTCATGCTAGGAACGGTAGAATGAATCCTGACTTCTCCTTTTCTGCTTATCTATCTAGGACAAAATATAGAGCTCCACATTCACAGAGCAACAGGGGAGAAGTTCTAAAAATATTTATTTACAAAAGTGAAACAATAAATCTGGTTTGATACTGTTGAATTGTTTCACTAGGATCAAAAAGTTTTTCACTGAACAGCTTGAACTATTGAATATATATGATTTAAAAGTTAATACAGAATAAATTACAAGTGTAGAGAGGAAAAATATGGGAGAGAAAAAGAAAATAAATTAATTGTTTTATTTTGATTTTAAATCACTGAAATGTTTCCATTAAAATATTGTTAAAAACAGCATGTTCTTATGGAATATTTAAGAGAACATCCTTCTGAAAACAATTTTATCAACTCTGCAGAAAAAAAGTTATTTCCATTATTTTTACCATAAATGTGTGATAAATATTGCTAGAGACAAACTTCTTGCTAATAAAAAGAGCCAGCCTGATTCTCTTGAGAACAATGGGTCCTCCCCACAGAACAAACAGATAATGGGGTGGTTTGGGCATCTTCAAAAGTAGTCTTCTAGATATGGAAGTGGTTTAAAATTGGACCAGTAAATAGTTCAAATTCCAGTCCCTATAATTAGGCAAAGATCTATATAATCCCAGTTTCTTCTTCTTCTAAATACAGTCTGCAAGGATTATAAAGATGGTCCATTAAAGGTGTGTGCATATTGTAAATGCTACACGGGCAACTCAAGTCTAAATGAAAACAAAAAGGAAAAAAAAAAAAGCAGGAAAAGAAATATCTCTCTGGCATAGGTCAAAGGAAAAGGTTATTATGTTAAACTTTTCTCCCACTGAGAATCTTCAAATATACAGACTTCACCTACAGAAATCAGTACAACTGACTGGAATTTGCTGGGTTTGGTCTGGGATGCAAACCCTGGGAGTGAGAAAGCTGGTTGATCTCAAAGTCCCCAATGTCTTCTTTTCTGAGGCAGCTAAGCAGTGAGACTCACAAAAGCAAGGTCTCAGCGACACTTCTTAGTAGGTTTGCATTCACTTCTGCCTTTCAGTGTTAGGTGATAGTCAGTATCCATCAGCAGTGAGTCAGTGTATAGTACCTATGCAACATGAATACTTCCTCAGCTACCCAGCTTCTTTCACCTTCTTTTAGATGCACAGAACACGTTTTCTGAAATTCTTCCTTGTCACAATGAACCATGATCAGAAGCACATGCCTGATCGGCTTATAATGTGCACATAGTAACAATGGACCCAGATACTGTATTCAATATAATAATACGGGATGCTGATATTGGCTCAATTGACACTGTAAGTTGCCAAAATTCATTGTCACACCAGAAACAAGAAAAAAAGTAATCAGGAAGAAGTGTGAAGAAGGAACCTTCTGGCCAAATTCAAATCACAGTAATGCTTTTATGAGTTGGAAATAACAGTGAAAGACTAAATGGAGCTGGTTTGGATTGCTGCTGAGGCAGAAATGACCAGAAAGGAGTGCTGGGCAGCCCTGCACTTCTCTGAACGGTGCTCCTTCTGCAGCTCACAGTCTCTAAGTCATGGCACATGACACTGAACACACGGCAGCCTGGTCCCACTCTCCTGATTCACGTTGTTCTTACATGTAGCCCTATTTTGCCTGCATAAATAGGGAGGAATTTCCAATTCCATGGAGATACTACAAGTTTAGTCATGAAGATAATTAAGTCCTTTGGGCTTGAACTACCCAAACACTTCATACTTGAAAGAAATTCAGATATGACTCTGAATGTCTGGACTACTGCCATCTAAACAATTTGGATTCATTTGAGGTTTAAGATCAGCTCCAAATTCCTCTTCACATCAATTAATCATTCAGATATTTACTATTCTTATCATTTATATTATAGAATAGCTAGAAATTATAAGATACTCTATAGTTTGCTTTTATCAACAAAAGCTAGCTTCAGTCTTTCAAAAACTTCAAATCTAATCAACAAAGATAAAAAAAAAAAAAAGAAAAAAAAAAGAGGTGGGGAAGAAAAAGAAGTTATACTATTAACATTCTATCCAAAGTCTAATAGAAGCACAGAGAAAGTTTAGTTATTTGCCCAGAAAAACCCCACATAAGATAAATGATAGACCCGAGGCAGGGCTCTAAGACTATTATCTCCCAAGGCAATAGGAGGCTTAGTTACTAGATCACATTACTCTCAACATTTTTCAGCAATAATTACTTCTAATTGTTAATGCTTAGTGCAGTTAAATGAAATAATTTTTAGACTTTCTAGAACTTTTAGAATTCCAGCATTCGAATAAATACAGTATCTGTAAATGATGGACATTAACAGAATGTTAACTTAGATCTCAAGGAACTTACAAAAGTGTAGGTACCTCCTGGTACTGCTGTGGTGGTCAGATAAAAGGGATCTTGGTACAGATATAGGGACACTTGCTTGAAATCAGGCTTAGATGTCTAGACGTCTTTGAAGCTAAAGAGAAAGGCAGATAAAGAACTGTATTTATCTCCAGAATTAGGGAGCCTCTAGGAAGTATCTGTCCAAGCCACATTCTTAGCTGAAGTTTGTAATTTTACCTATATTTCTAAGTAGGATTCCTGAGGCTTATTCTTAGGGCTTTTTCTTGAAATTATGTGTTGATTTTTAATTCCTAAATATCTATCCTTTGTATTTATACCAAAATTTTACCTGCTAGTAACACTGTATTGCTTAAAGCTTACTATCTGTTGTGTGTTCACCATCAAGAATCCTCGAATCAAATGAAGAATCTGAAAGCAGAACTGTCACAATTGTAAATAGGTTTAAAAACTTCACTTTCTTTTCTTAGCTGTGGGGTTTGGGTTTCTTTTGTTTGTCTGTATGTGTGTGTGTGTTTGTGTGTATAGGGGAGGACAAGAGGGTTCAATATGACCTGTGGTAAATATCAAATGGAATTTAATTAACGGCTCTGATGAGATACCAAGAAAGATTGAAGCTCACTTCCCAAAACTGTATTAGTTTGTTGTTGCTGTTTTTTTTGTAAAAAACCAAACTGTTTTGCTGACACCTTGGAAATAATTATGATGGATACTGTCTTTGCAAAGGCAATGTTGGGCTAAGTTTAATCTGGACTAAAGAGCTGAAGCAGAAAAATAAAGAAAAGAAAAATCCAAATGGAAAATCTGCACTGAATTGAACTTATTTTGAAACTGTAACTGCTGCTATGCCTGAAATATAGCACAAAGACCTTCTACTTTTCCAAAGGCACTGCAGCAATCAGGAGACAACTCAAAAGGACCTTAAATGCAGCAAAACAAAACATAATACTCATGGGGATGGGGGTATAGGGAAGGTGGGAGGAATGAAAAAATTAAATTAACTTTACCAAGATTTCTGCAAACCTCTCCAGTAGAAGTTAACTGTCATGTGACAGGCTCATTCCTGATGCTGGGCCCAGGATGCTGGGCCCAGGATATTCCCATTCTGTGTTGGAAGATCCTTCTTATTAAAATAGAAGGAATAAGAAATCAAAATTATGGTTTATGAGTTTATATGCATATAAGTACTGAAAATAAAAGTTATTCTAGCTCAACACATGAGTGCTATTTTTCTGTTGATTTGTATTGCCTGTGATCTGAAGTAATTGTAGTATTTTTCATATACTAGCATGGTAATGTCTGATTAATTTTAATTTTAATTCATCACTGACAGTAAATGTGTATATTAGTGTATATATATATCCCTGTTATAAAGGCTATGCTTGTGTTACTTCATCAAAAGGACCAAACATTTCTTGGATGAAGATAAATCAGGTCTACCATAAACCATATCCAGAGCATCATTTCAAGAAACCAGGTGAATTTTATTGCAAACTTAAGAATAAGTCTGAGCTAACTGAAGGCTGGATACCTTTCAAACCTACCTTCTTAATGTGGAGAACATAGATAATTCAAGTGTAACTTTCTGATACAAACACTTTTTTCAGCCCTCTACAAAATACTTGAAGTAATTACGATGAAACACAGATAAATCATTTGCCAGCTTTTTTTTCCCCCCGTAAGCTAAAGTTTAGTCCCAAGCTAGTACAAATCCATATTTTACTGCTGATCAATGTAAATCCAGAATGATTGAAAGTAGAATTTAGACCACTTATATTTAAGACTACAAAATTAATGTCTTTCAAGGGTTTTTTACGTAGAAAAACCTTCTGAAGTGCTATGTGATTCAATCTTCTCTCAAAAAAAAAACCAAAACAAACAAAACCAAAGTCAGAATTGTCAATACCCTAGAAACAGGTAAGAGTATGTCCCTGTTATACATAGTCATGTTATTTACTTTCTTATCCTCCTAGTCCAGATTGTAGCACCTTGGTTTAGACTGGTATTTTTATAATAATTTCCTGCTTCTCTAGTTTTTTTTTCAGCAATGTTTACCTAATTCACTACAAAATGAAGACATAAGATGCAACCTCAAAGACCATGCAAAGTACTGTCCAGTTGGTTAGGGACTGAAGGGATTCTTTTTCCTTACATGTTTAAATGTGCCCAGGTGAGTCCTATGCCTACAAGCTGAGTCCTGCTGTTTCTCAACTAATCATTTGAAAAATCAGGGGGAGGAGTAAAAAAAAAAAAAGGTAGAATAGAAAAAAAAAAAAAAAGGCTTCTGGTAGGTGAGCCACAGCAGGGCAATTAAGATGATATGGCAGAGGTAGACATCTGCTCCTAGACAGATACAGTTCCACTGATGCTATCTATAGCTACAATCCTTCTGAGAGATAAACAACATGCGAGAGCAACGTGCAGAAGGAAATGCCACACTGAGAAAGTGGTGATCGTGTGGCCCCTGTGGTCTGAGAAAGAGAGAGAGACAGCAAAAGAAAAAGGGAGGGGTGGCATGTGGGGCCTGTGCCAGGCACACACAGGTGACAGAAGTCACAGGACAGACGTGCATCAAGATGCAAAGCTGGGAAATGTATGAGAACTGACATTGGAGGGGAGCAGAATTACAGCAAAAATGAAAGGCACAACATGACCAAGAAAAGGAAGGTGGAAACCTCCTCTCTAAGCTCTATGCATAAAGTTACAGTTAATCTATGCTGAAATAAAATAAAAAAAAATCCACTAAAATTATTAGTGGATGATTTATACTCTCTGATTTGGAGACTTGGAGGGCTGCACAGAATTTCAAACTCACATTTAGGTTCCTCACTAACAAACTTAATCTGAACTATGCTGCCCAAAGTAGATTATTGCTATCTTGTATTACTGTTACAATGATTTTCAGACACAGCAGAAGCAGTATTCCCTCTTTCCCTTGATGTCAGGCACAGCCAAATCCTAAAGGAGGATGTGGTGTCTGCTCCAAATAACCTTCAAGACAAGGACTTTAATTTAGGCAGGACTTGAGGCAACAGTACGCTCCACAACACCATCAGATAGGAGTTTTCTAAAGGTAAGGCATGTCGCCTCTGCTCATCACTGGCCATGCCACCGACTCCTCAGTTTATTTGCCCCTCAGTTCCTTGCAAGGAGAATTTGGTTGGTCTCCTCTGATGCCAGGAGTTCCATGTCCCACCAAAACTAAGGAAGCATCCTTCCTTCCTCCAGCTTTCCTACCAGAAAGAAGTCTTAGCATTCATTTGACTTAAGATACTCTGCCACTTTAAGAAACCCTCTGGAAAACTCACAGCAAGAATTTGAGGCCAAGTGGTTTGCAGAGATCACTGGCCAGAAACATCAGGAATGCCCTGCTGAGGGCAGGCCCTCTGCCTTGCATGGTGTGCTGTCTTCTGCTTCTGGGGTGGACATGGGGCTTGGCTGACATCAACAGAAGCTGAAAAACTGAAAAAACAAAGTGTCATCCTATCTTGTGTTGGAATCTCCAACCAATAATTATGAGTTTTCATAATGCATGTTATAATAATTATTCAGCCTGATTACACACCATGGTCTCATTCTGTGAAAAAGTTATTTCTTTTCTCTGCCTGGGAAGAAGATAGAAATATCAAACTAAAGAGCTTAATGTAAAATCAGAGTGGAGCGAATCTCAAATCCTCATGGAACCTTGTGCTTTGGTGATTTTTTTAAATTGCTACTCCTGAAAACTGTTCATCAGAAAAACCTAAGTTTGAAATTTTCTGTTTATCTGAAGAAAGTAGAGCTGGACTTCATGTCTTTAATGAACAATTCACCTGAGGCCAGATTCTGCTATCCTGAGTCGGTTCATACCCGAGCAAGGGTGATGGATTTAGATACTTCTTTCCCCTGGATGCTCATAAACTGATTGCATTTCTCTTCAACATATTCATTACTGAAAATTGTGCAATAAGGCTTTCTGTTAGTTTAACTTCACTTTTTTCTTCCTTATTCTACACAGAATAAGCTTGAACAATTGAGTGATGCAGCTGTTGGTTGTTGGTTACTTATTCATTGGGTTTGGTTTTTTTTTAGATTGTTGCATGTCCCTTTCATTCTGCTTCTTTTAAATTGCACATTCACACATGCAAGCATCAACATCTCTTCTGAGACATGTATGCTGGAAAAACTCAATGCTGTGAATGCTTACAGGAAGTGAAAAAAGCACAAAGTGTAGAGTTCTATTGTACATGACTCAATGAGCTTCATTTTTAATTGTAAGTGTAAAACCAGGTCAATGCTTTATTAAAATTCATCTACGTCTACATTAAAATATCAAAACATGAACACTATCAGCAAGAAACAAAATTCTTCTATTAATGTGTGTTATTAATGTATATTTCTGCTACTACCATACAATTAATTCTGCATATTCTGTACATAATTCGGTTATCTGGAGGCTGTCAAAAAAGGTTTGATCCTTCGAGTTATAAAAAAAAGTTATCATTTCAGAGAATGTGGATTTCCTCTTTTGGAAAATCTACAACAACCACCTATCTGCAGAGAATGCCAGTTCCTAAGTTAGCATCCCTAATGGTCATCAGAGTATAATATTTCCTGGACGTTACAGGTGATAATGTAGCTTTGTTGTTCCCGTCTATTAACTCTTGGGGAAATCTGACAGCTGTGGAATGCATTCTGTGTGCTTAATCCTGCAATATATACTTGATTGGTAACTATATTGATTTTATTACTCTGTGCTCCTGCTGTTCCACCTTTTTTTCTTTTAAAGAGCAAACTGAAATGTCTTGGGTTTGTGACAAATTTTGAGTTTTAGTATAGCAAAGGAACACTGTGCCTTTTGTGTTTCTTAACGTGGAAATAGATCTGATAAAAAATTTCACACCAGTAACTTCAGAAAAATATTTTTAAACATATTTTTGTGTATTTTGCATTGTTTGATTCTAACCCACTGTGCTACTTTCAGGCAGCAGATTGTCATTATGACTGTACTTTGCTTTTTCACTGGCATCTATGACTTGAGTGTCCCTCCCCCATCCCAGCTTTGCTTTGCAAGCTTTTTCATCTTTTCTACCTTGCTGGAGGCATTATTAGGGCATTTCACCTTTGACCAAATGGGCAGACGAACATCCATCCTCTGGAGCCAGTACTAGTGCTGTTTGGTAGATCAGCTCCCACATGGTACTGAACTGTGACCTCTTCTTCTGTTCAAAGACTAAATACATAAACTTGAGTTTCCATTGGTGCCAAGCCTGGGAACCTGAGTTGCTCCCTAATCCCAGGTCTCACAGCCAGCAGCACAATGGGCAGCTCACCATGCCAGCCAGCCAGCCTGAAAGAATGTCTTTATTCTCTCTTCCTCAACAAATTGCTTATTGTTTGGCCCACAGGGTGCTAGACCTTGTGAACTGTCCAAAACTTTATTGCTTTTCTGTTAAAATTTCTTCTCTTTTTTTCCTTTGGTTTTCTTTATAAATAAAATTAATTTCTATTCTCATTTTTTAGTAATATAATTTTAAAAGATGGCTGCTACTTTTCATCTTTTTTCAGAGTATATCTGCCTTTTGGAAGCCTGCAGGAACCACAGAAATGATACAAGTCCTGCAGGTTTAGACGCCTTAGAATGAAGAGTCTGTGGAAATGTTAAGTGCTATTGTAATGCAGTGCTCAATATTACTTGAAGAAAAACAGAGGCAAGTGCTTAGGGGCATTCCTGAATTTCCAAAGGTGCATACCACCTCCCTGCTTTTGGCCTCATCTTCACTGTGGCTACAGTGTGCCCACTGTACAAACCACGAGTGTAGGGCAGGATACGTACCTTGGGGCCCTACATTTTGGAGTTGTTCAGGGGTAGTTGTTTTCAGAGGAAGTTAAAGCAGGCTGCCTAGGCTGGTCTGTTATTTATGTCTTGAGCTATTTCTGGAAGCACCTTTTGTCTTCAGTAAATCGTGGACACAGTTGCAGGACAATTGTACAAGTCAGAGCTAGGCAGAGTATCAGCAAGGTAAGGTGGATTTTGCAATATTCAGCCAGATTTACCCGGGGAAAAGAAGAGCTCCACAGCTGAGACACCACCACATGAAGAGGGGAATCGTGCTCCATAAATACAGCGAAAACCAACACAGGACCCAGGACACCCCTATTTTTTTCCCTCATCCCCCTCGTCTCAGTAATCCTGTGTTGAGACATGTTCACATGTTCAGTGCGGAACCTTGTCTCTGTTTGGAGATAGGGAAGTGGGACAGGAATATCCTTGTAAACAGCAAGATAGGTTCTGATCACCTGGAGAGTGACAGTTAAGATCAGTTTAAACACTCATGCATTTCTCAACCAGTTCTTGCACACACTGCTTAGGAAAGGTGACAAAATTACCAGCTTTCTGGAGCCATACATGATCTAAGAATCACACAAATTTCTTGAAAGTGTATGCATGCATGTGTGTGTGTGTATGTGTGTGCTTATTTATATATATATATATATATATGTATTTAATATCCTTTTCAAGTATGAAAATGGCAGCACAAGGGTAGAAGAATTGCAAAACTAAAATGTCCACATTAAGCTGATGCATGGTACATACCAGATGATATATATACTGCCTTATTGTTCAGTTGCAGCTCAGGAAGCTAAATGCATAATTTAAGATATATGTATAGTCTAAGGGTCAAACGCTGTCAGTTACACGAGTGTAAATCAAGAGCAATTGCACAAAAGTGACTGAAGTTGCAGTACCCTGGCTTTACACAAGTGTTGCTGAAAGCAGAATATGAGTCCCTATGTGTCATCAATACAGCTGAGTTAGTGGTACTGAGGGAATTTTATGATATGCATGCACCTAAATCCTTCACTCTTTTTCTTTTTTTTTTTTTTAATTCTTTATAATATTATCTTTTAGGTTTCTATTTTTGTCTCTGTTTTTAAAGGAACAAGGGGCTCAAATCCTGATTCTGTAAGTGACATCTCTACCTCCTTCATCTACCAAACTTTCTCAGCCTCAATTCATAATGACATGACAAACACCTCATAGCTGCAGAAATTTTATTTGCCTTACTTACATTTAAGATCAGTCTGAATTTACATAAATGCAGAATTGTGAACCTCAGGCAGGATGTTGCTAGGCTGGCTGGCTGCATGTAGAAATGCATCCTTGATGTTCACTTAGTTCTGTCAGCAATTGTACAGGCTGCAAGGAAGGATCAGGAAGCAAAATTTCTCAGACATGTTGGAGAGCAGGTTTTGGATGCAGCAGGAGAGCTTGTGGACCTGGCTGAAGTGAGTATAGAAACTTGGCAGCTCAAAGGAATATCACCTGTGTTAAAAAATCACAGGACAATTTTCTGAGCCAATGCTTCCTGGGTTTGTTATTGAGAGGTTCAAGGGAGAAAAAAAAAAGACCTTGCAAGAGATGCTGATTGCAACATACACATCTACAGCACAAAACAAAGAGGTATAAAAACTTATAATCTATTGGGGAACTAGCAGAGTACCTGTCATATATACCTGGCCTTCAATGACCTTGTTTTGCATGGAGAAAGAATATATGATTTTCTGGGTTGAGAGAAGGTTTTTAATTCTGAAAGGAGGTTATGTGTTAAATATATGGTAGCAGTCTATTCAATAATAGAAGTCAAGTCCCTTACTTCTGGAGGCAGAATCTGGTATTCTATCACATAAAATAATGCCATTATTTCTTAACATGCTTTTAAATTGAATGTATTATTTTTAAATCACTTTTTTATGACATTCTGGAATACCTAGAAAGATTTAAAAAGCTCAAAAGTAGATTCCGCAATATCACATAATCAAAAATGGCTGAATGAATTTGAGACACACTTACCAAAAAAAAAAAAGCCATTTGAGATGACAATGATCAACTGTGGGGGCTTTCTGCTTCAAAAGAAACAGAACAAATGTGTCTGAAATAAAAAAGGCTAAACAGATCTTAACACCATAGTGATAATTACAGTTAGACTACAATTTCTAAAAAAAAAAAAAAAAAAGGAAAAACCCCTATAATGCATTATGATTGATTTCAGAAGGTTAAGACAAATTTAAATACTGTGTACTGAAAACATTTATATAGAAATAAGTGCATAAAGATCCAAGATTTATTTATTTACTTTTAAATAAAGACACATCCATATATGTGTTCAATACACAAACACATGCACACACACCTGCTTAGCCAGTTAGAATACTGTGTAGGTATAGATTTGTCAGGATCATTTGATCCCAAAAGGATTTGTATAAGAAAAACTTCTATTTCAGAGAAATGATGTCTCTAGAGACTGATAGTGATGATACAATAGGCTGGAGTTGCTATTATTATTAAAAAAAAAAAAATATTACTACTTTTTCTGACTATGTTTCTTTTTTTCCCAGTGGAATTCTGATTCCAGACATTCTACCAGCCTGACATCCACTGGGAAAGTGATGACACCATAAATTATTTAAAGGTTTGAAAACCACAAGAACTACTGTATATAACCAGATTGGATTGACTTTTTAACTCTTTTGATTAATAATACATAAAGCCTTAGATATGTGAATTGGTTGAGTGCTAACCTGTTAACAAAAGCAGTAGAAGGGATGAATTCTGACGTTTCTCATAAGTTATTCTACTTAACACATTGGCCAAACCAAACAAACAAATGGAGTACTCTGCCTTAGTCTTACACCTTCAACGCACCATCAATATTTGATGACTGCCTAATGTCTCTATATATCTGGCCATAGATGATGTTTTGATCATCTGGCTTCCCAATTCCAAACTTCCCTGCTTTCGTCTGCATCACTCAAAAGACACAATTAAAATGTAGAAGCAGTTTCAATATCCTGGTTTCTTTTTCAACTTTCATTTTAACAGCACTAACTACTCAGAAGCGAAAAAATGGTATTTCAGTCTTCAGCAACAAAGAAGGGCTAGGATTTCCTCAGTTGATGACATTTTGTGCTCAGCAGCAGGATGGGAGTAGATATGTACGCCGCTTCAGAAAGATTTCATGTTCTACCCTTCCATTGCTGGCTCTGTTTCAATTATTCCCCAGGTTCCTAAGTTTTGGTCTCTTACATGCTGGTTTGGGTGGAACACAGAAAAAAGTGTTGGCCTTTCTCTCCTCTTCAAGTACAGAGGAAGATGCATGGGGCAGCCTGCATTTCTAAGCAACAAGAACAATTCCACCGGAGACAGACCACTTTGCTTCTGGGTAGCCTGACCCGTGTGTCAGGAGACAGGCTATTCAGGGTGACTTCAGTATGATATATTAGTTTACAATAACAACTGCTGCTTCTTCTGTGCAGTAGACAGGTACTATCCCTCTGGATTATTTTCTATTATGCCAACTGAAGCTTGACTGCCTTAGATGTAGGAACAATATGAAGCCCATCTTTATCTGTTTCTCTTTAGTCATTCCAGCACACTTATCTTTTATCCATGTAATTCAGTTCTCAACTTCCTTCTGCACCAGACACTGACTCCCCAGTCAACCTGCAGAGTGTCCAGCCACAGAAACTGTGATCAATTCTTTTTGCCTCTTGACGTGCCCATGAAGCCATCCTTTCCTGGTTCCCTTAAGGACAAGTATTTGTGGCTGCCCATTGGCCCACTTCTACATGTTTTAAAGCTTCTGTACTAGCAGGATGACCTTCATCCATCCTCTGTTCAGGACGACCAAATGATGCCTCACCAAATATTTTTTAAAATCCTAAAATTCTTTGTGAGATTAATCTATGCATAAAGGAAGGAATATTTCAATTCAGTGGCACATCCTACAGTTTCTGTCAGTCTATCTTCCCCAATTTGACCAGTTATTTTGGTGTAAATTTCTATTGATGCCATTAGAGGAATACAAATGAATTTGTAACAATATGAGTAAAATCAGAATACCATCCCTGCTCTGAGAAAGAAATGAGGTTCAATTTCTTACTAAAATACAAACTTCATATAATTATAAAAGCCCCAAAATTATACCTGAATTGGGTCTCACTTACGACATCAATAACAAATGTAAATTTTTTATCAACATTTATTAAATGTTACTGAGTGCCATCACTTGACTTTCATACACACAATTACTGTGTGGAATCTGTTGTCAGATTCTGTTTCCCTTTCTGACTTTTGAGTATCACCCGGCTTGTTCATAGCTCCCCCAAAAATAATGGAAGTATATTCATATTCTATTAAAATTATAAGATTCTTACTTATAGTTAATTTATATCCACACCTTTTTTTTTTTTTTTTTCCCTACATACCTGCCATATCAGTAGCAGTGCAGGCACATTACTTACTTTGCTGTTATGGTTGTACACATTGCTTGAACAATCCATTTCTGTTCTAAAATAAAATTCTAGCTACAGTGTTATTTTTGCACATTTTCTTACTGTATTTTAAGGTCTAACCAGGGGATTGAGGCCAGCATCTGACTTTACTATAATAGCAAGTATCTTTCCCATAGTATCTTTCAACTGTCATTAAAAAAAAAAAAATAGAAATAAATCAGCATTTGTTTTCTTTTCCATCTGGGATTATGTGACAAAATGATCTCCTGAATCTAATCAATTATTTTTCTTCTATATCTTTTGCATTTTCCTGCAGAACTATTTGCAAGTATAACAGAAAGATCCTTTAGAGATAATCTGGTGATTATTATAAATTCAACCTTGGATGCTGCAGGCATTAAAAGATGAAAATTGCCTAAAGTCCACTGTTGTACAACAAATCTGTACCTCTGGACTCCTGTCCTGAGGTGAAAATGCAAACCAGAGAGATATTTAGAATCATTTTGACAGTTCATAAAATTAAGCAGGGATTAGGGATTCTCTCAGAAATAAATAAATAAAAAATATAATGCCACAGGGCCCAAACAATGTTAATCACATCTCCCTGCAACAGGTATTACTGCAACCCACTTTTTGGGAAGAAAAAGAAGTCATATAATTAATTCTGGCATGTATTTAGCACTGATGATGCCAAATTAAAAATCTGAGTATGTGAGTTCAACATGTTAATACATTTATGTATGCATACATACACATACATAATTAATGTATAAACTACCCATTCAGTTTAAGTTCATACAGTTATAGGTTCCTATAGAAATGTTGTACATCTTGTATATTGTATTTTCTTCTCAATTTTATGGATTAGCCCTAATATTGCAAACACTTGAACATATACTTAACTTTACATAATGAGAATGTCTTGCTGATTTTAGGATCACTCTCAATCTACATGAATTTAAGCAAAAGTCTAAGAGTTCACTAGGATTGTGATCTATAGTGCCAGTCATTTGAAATACAAATTTAATAAGAAAAGAATTGAAATAACTGCAGTAGGCATAGATAACTTTGATCTCTGCTGCATTTGCAGCAGGTAAGCAGCAAACATAGCTAAAACTAATTCCTAGCGACAAAGTGTGCAGCTGACAACAGAATTACATTCTGGGCAAACACGGAGTTTTACAGTCACACTCCCAAAATTGCCCACCCTCCTGAAAGACTTTTCAATACAGTTTTAAATGTTTCCTTTCCTTTCTGAAACCAATAGACAACATTGCAATACTGAGCAACAGCACTAGTCCACTTACAAGAGCGCATATCCTTTTCTTGCTGGATGAACAAACTTGAATATACTGCATTTACACAGTGTATAAAATAAAAGTTTCACTGTATTAGATTATTATCATGTTTCAATATCTTTGGAAAATGTTCAAGTTAATGTAGCATGCTTCTGACAAAGAAAAGAATAGAACTAGCTGAACTGGAGTCAAAACTTTTTTTTTTTTTAATTAAAAAAAAATTTAAAAGCCTAGAGGTATGTTTCAAGTTTTTCTTTATGCTCAAATTTTTGTCACTTAAGCACTGAATTTTAACCAATTTCTTTTAATGATGTAAATACTATGTAATAGCACAGTTTAGACATTTGCATTGTAATTAATTTCCATCTTTAAGAATTTCTTATGAAAATTATTTTCCATCCCACTCTAGTCCACAATGCTGACTGGAGCTGGAATAATACATCACACAAATGTTGATTTAAATATTTAAACAAATTCACTTTGGATTTACATCCCCTTTGGGCTCTACTTTCCATGAATACTCTGATAAACAAACTTACTGCAAGGAGGATCTGCTGGGAGGACAAATTATAAACAAAAATTGAAGAATACACGTGGGATATGAATTTTTGAATTCTAATCATCAATTGTTGCACTAGCAATTAAAGCTGACTGGAGGACAATATTTCCATGCTACGTTAACTTTCATGACTTCATGTCTTCATGCCTAGTTTTGTGTGGTTTGTTTTTGTTTCTTTTCCTGGAGAAAACAAAAACTCTTTAAACCGCTTTGGTGAAAATGCCCACATTATGTGAGTGTATGTCTGTACACCACAGCCAAAAACACTAAAAGATCCAGACTGAAGTCCTTTCTCAGCCTGAATCACATTTTACTCAGTTTCATCACTGATTTTTATCTGTGATTACTCTGTTAGCGGGGGATGGAACCTGATCCTGGGCTTTCTATGTCCAAGGCCACTGTTAAACCACAGGGCTGTCAGCAAACCCAAAAAGCTTATTTCACCCCTTCTCATTCCCCAAAAATATTCAGTTCAAAGTATGATCATGGCTGTCAGTGGTCCCATCCAAAGCATGAGTATTAAACAAGGACAGCCTCCGAGGCAAGGCTGGGTTCCTGTCCCCTCACAGGCTTGCAGGGGAAAGCCCTGACACTTGCTCCCCACCAGCCGCTGCCATCGTTGCCTGCATAGCTGTGCCACAGGCCACCCGTGTGCTCAAATAGCCATGGGGACTCCCAGTCATAGCAGGACACACTGCCCACGCCATTACTTAGCAATCATCCCGAAGAGCCAAGGATGGCTTTTCATGTTGGAGTATTTCTTCTTTGCTCTAGAAGAAAGAAATTGAGAGGAGATATAGGAACTAAATGCTACAAGGAAAGCAAGACTGGTCTGAGCTCCACCACCTCGCTGTTGGCCACCTCCCTTCCCCATAGGAGTCAGGGCTTGCACACAGCAACCTCAGGGTGAATCTGGAGGCTGACAGGCTTTGAAGACGGATAAAGGAAAAGAAGTTTCATCTCTTTTCCTCACATTTTCCTCTGTCTGGGCTGGGTTCCCAGAACAAATAGCCTCTTCACTGTAGCCTCACAACGAGGAGATACTCGGTAATGCAAATAGTGTTGCGGTCTGCCACTAGCTGCACAGTCCCGTCCAAGCCGTGATCATATCATTCAGTTTGAACCCAACCAATATGAACTCAGCTTTATGGAGCAATTAGTATATCTCTGACCCTAACATCATATAAAAGGCCATAGCTGCAATATAAAGGTCATGTTTGCAAACAGGCTCTTTATAAAGGAATTAACAGGTATAGATCTGTGCATGTGTCTGTGTACAAGTTTTTTGGTGTCCCTAGTCATAAGCAGAAGCTTAAGCAAGACCTTCACCTTCTGGATTTTATCACTGGTTTGACAAGTAGCCATCCATAGTGCCAGTAAGGAGACCCACACTTTTGTCATAGCAGTTGGCATATGCCTAAGTAATTTTAGCCAGAAATTACATCAATAGCAAGTCCTTCTTCTTATAGAACACTGGAAAGTGAGCTTTAATTTACTTTTACTTTTGTCCTTAGGATAATAGTTTCTTACTTACTTATGTCAGTGGTCAATAGCATAACAAATCCTTCATCATGAGCCTGTGTGTATCACTTTTCAGCAAACCCTGGCCTTTTGAGGTGAAATGATATACTGCTACTTATTTTCAAATTGACATCTCTCCTGGTTGCCAAGGCAAGTTAATTTGCAAATCAGCATTTTGCATGAAGCTTTTAAGCCAGTCCAGCTAGGCAATGGCTGCCATTGCTGTATAATTAGTGTCTAAAGCACTTAAAATTAGATTATTTAAAAAAAAAATCCAGAAAGATCAATAATTTTGCTCTGTACGTGGCTGGAGACCATTTTGCAGACTGAATAGAAGATACAGAGTTAGAAAATTGCAGCAAGGCTCCAATCTGATCAGAAAGGAATGAAAGATGTACACACAATAACAGTGGCAGACTTGAAGTGAGAAATGTTAGTTTTACTGTTCTTCCGAAAAATAAAAGAGACCCCCACATGCACAATTAATTCACAAACTGCATGACTTAGATACCAGAGAACAGTAGCAAGTGGCAGTTAGAGGAGAAAGTAGTCATTGCAATTGTATTTGCATTCAGTTAAGATGGTTTTCGAGCACAGAATTGAACCTGAAGTTGGCCTAAATTTCAGCATTTGACTTGAACACTGCCAAAGACTTGCAAAGTTTCTGGTTATAATTTTGGTTTGTGATGAAGACAGTCAAGAGAGAAATTTGTTTATGAGGGAAGTGTTCTTTTTTTGAGACATCTTTCAGTTACAAGTTCATCCATCTTTAGAAAAGCTTTTGATTTTTGAACCAATTAGGTACTGAGGAGAAAAAGGTGAATATGGAAAAAGAAAATAGAGAATGTTCTAAGAGATAGTCTGTTTAAAAGAGAGGCAGGTGGCTGGAGAGAAAAGAAGTGAAAAAATAGGGAAGTACCACAAAGCTTGTAATAGACTACATGTAATACATCTATTTTGGTTTCTTTACATTGGCTTTCTAAAATCTTACTCAAACTTTTCCATCCTTTCATGTCTATTTGGTATTTTTTCTTGTGCTGGCACAGAAATGGCTTTATATTCAACTCCACTTACCACTAAATGTCTATCAAAGATAAATTACAAAGATTACAGGCTAGTCATTGAGGTAAAAGGACTCACAGGTTGATCAAAGTCCATCCAGTACCTCAGCTTTCCATGAGTCTGGTGGCCTTTCTACTTGCCCGAACTAACATACTGACTTGCATAATGAGAAACCTTGGACAAATGCAGGCTGTGTAGCATCTCTGCAGCAGAATTCAGGGGGAAATTTCCTCCTTCTATTGTTTTATTTACACTTGACACATTTCCATGAGGTAAGCTAGGGGGAGAACTTGCATCGCAAGTGTCACAAGCATCTGTCCACTTATTTTTCAGCAAATATCTGGCAGCATTACACCAGGGTAGCAGTGAGGGCGCAGTTACTGTAGAGCTACTGACCCAATGCACATTCGTAGACTAACATTGCTTTTGATAAGTAGGTCATTCACCTGTAGGTTTGGTCTCCGCTCATCCTCTCCTTGCAGTGTCATAAATCCTTTTGTTAGAGTTTTTTTTTAAATGTAGAATTCTTTGTTCAACCTTAATCCTGAACCCAACCGAGATGTAGAACATCACTGAGTGACTTGGACAATCTCCAGGAAAGACAATTAATATAAATAATGTAAAAGAAGGTGGAAGTGGAAGAAAGATGGGGCCAGGTTGATTTTTCATGTGGACATTGTCCCTGTAACAAACATAATGCTAGCTGGTAAAAGGCAAGTTTTGACACTGTTATTAGTCTGTGGGTGCTCGGTGTGTAAATCATATTGATGCACGTGGTTGACGCGGCAGGGGTATGTGGAAAATAAACTGCCCAATCTCTTTGGGCCTAATAGTTTACAGACCTCAATGATATACTGTAAGGTTGGTGCTGTTGACTTCAAAAGCAGTAAATCAAAGTGCCACCAGAAGGTGCTGACAAAATTAAGCAACCAAGGTTGAACAGAGAACAAAAGCTTTTCTGAATAGATAGTTATTTCATAATCAGACCTTCTAATATTTAATTTATACCTTTATTTAGCTTTTATGAAATTGCTTTAATTCTATATGGGCAATAGGTTTATAAATCAATTAACACTGCAATCCAAGGTGTCTCCAGTAATGGTATGTAGTTCCAAAAACTAAGCTTCACTAAGTATTGGCTTTGGTATTATTAAGAAAATCTTATATTTTATTACAAGAATGCATGGGATTGCTAAATAATGGTTCATGTTAATTTGTATATTTCATAAATAACATCTGAAAAGGCCAAAAATAAAATAGCTTTATTGGTCACATCTCTTTTAAATGCTGTCAGGGTAGAATTCCTTTTATTCACTCACAAGGAATGGTGTCTTTACCAGTCCTGCATCTCAACAACTCCTATGACTGATGTTAGTGTGGATCCAACCTAAAGGTATGAATCTGAAATGCGAACTCTGGGAAAGCCTAAATCCAGGGCAGTGTGTCTTGATCCTGTTTATTTTCAGTATTCAAAAGGACAATCTGAGAGAAGTATGGATTTGAGTTTGGACATAGACTTTATGGGTTAATAATATGTGTATCCACTTTGCTTTAGAGAAACAGACAAGGTTTATTTGGTATTTGTAAGACTGCTTAAATAATTCTCAAACCAGGAGTCCACGTTAACTCACATAAGTAACACATTTATCTTAGTGGACAGAATAATCTGAGAAGATGTTTCTTCACCAATAATCTGCCAAAAGTTGCCTTGGCAATTACACCTTTTATATGGAAATGAGAAACGGTGAGATGCAAACACCATAACAAAGTGAGACAAACTCCTTGCACTGCCTGGCAAGGTTGTTTCAGTGAAGATGTTAGCTGTCACTAGCAACTCCTAATGTGCAACATATCTGAAGGTGAACATAAGGCCCAAGACCAGAATGCAAGAAACCTACTGCAGTATCAGTAAATACGTATAGATTAACTCAAGCCAGGATTGGAAAGTAAAGAGATGGTCAAAAAATCCTCACAACGCATTTCAATTTAAGTTGCTAAAAATCTTTCACTCCTTCTGAAGCCTTCTTTGGAACATCAGAAATGGAATCCAACTACGTCATCCCTGGAACAAAATAAGAATCAGCTGCACAGCCTTACAACAACATCTATAGACATGGCACACGTGGATACCAAAGTTTCCACCTGTTTGTAGCATTTTAAGCCCTTCTCCCAGTCTGGCTTCTCAGGTGATGGTATGCAAAGAGGAGATCATAGGAATAGCAAGGGAAAAACTCTGCTCATTAGAGATAATGAGTGGAAGACACAAGACAGAATGGTTGCTTCCAGTCACAGTACAGCTGTGTCAGTTCTCAACCTGTTGCCATTGCTTCTGTTCCACCACAGTTTTGCCCTGTAAGAAGAGTAGTTGATCAAGTGAAAATATAGCATGAGGAAAGCACTTGAAAGGAACTTTTAATGTTATCTGTCTGCTTGCTAACATTTGACAACAAAACATACCAGACTCAATTACCCTGGAGATCCTGAGGAATAATAAAACAAAACAAAACAAAACAAACAGTCAAAAATACCTCACACTTCCCAAAACCATCTGAAGTCAAAGAACATGAAAATGACGCTTCACTCTCTTGATGTTCACAGTGTGCTGTTCTGCTCACAGAGAGACCAGGAGGTTGGTGAAAAAAACAGATAATAATAAATGACAGTTGCCGAGCAGAAACATATAGGTAGTTCCATATTGTTTCTCTTCCTGCCCAATAGAAAATGTCAATCACGAGCCCACCAAAACTTCAGAGAAGAGGACAGTGTGCATCTAATTCTCCGTCCTATTTAATCAGGGATTTTTTTTTCCTGCATAGTAAGGGAGAATTATTGCCATTTGATCACTTCGTTTAACCAACAGATTAAGTTACTTGAGACAAGAAGTTGAGAGCTGCCACTATAGCAAATGGATATGTTTCTGCAAGCAACGTCACCACCTCAAATAGGCAGCACTAGCAGGCTACAAAGGTGATTTTTGCACTGCTAGGCTAGTTGCTGACATCCTGGAACCAAAACTGCCTGACCTTTCTCAAGTCTCCCCAAGATTTACAAAGTATGATATGATTCATTTTGACAAATTAGAAAGGGAAAACACTAAAAAAACTTGTAAAGAACAGAAAAGCATTCATTGTAGGTCAAGGATGCAGTGCCCTGGTGTAATCAGGGACATAAAAGAAATCAATACCACACCTAGCCCTTGTAGGAAGAAAGGATAATTGTCAATCACAATTAGCTGCATGTTTACCTCTTAAATGCTGAACACTTTCCAGTTTCTTCCCTCATTGTATACGTATGCTTTTCAGTGCGCCCTATTCCCATTCACTGTGTCATCCTCTCCCAAGTTATTCTGTGTGTGCTTTTATCACTGTTTCCAATTTCCCATGCTCTGCTGGCTTGGGTTTGAGTGGCAGTGAGGAATCTGTAAGCAGGTGTTGTGGAAGTGAAGCGTGCCATTCGGCCCGTACATTAGGTAAAGTAACGTTCCCCTGGGAACTCTAATGCTTACAACTGCATCAGCCCCAACTGTTCCTGCGAGAAGAGGAAGAGGCCAGTCCTGACCTGTTCTGACCAGATGTTTTGGAAATGTGCCCATTTTTAGCAGATAGAATAGCTGTTAATTTATCAAAAGTGTAATAGGTATTAACAAAGCAGATTCTTTAACTACAACTGGGTAATAAAGTGCAAAAGAAATTAGGAATATAGAAGAGGCTATGTTTGAATGCATAGGACTATATTCAATACTAGTTTAAGACAATTTCCGAGATACTCTGCTTTGTTTAATAGATATGATATGACTGGTTTAGACATGAATGCAGAAAAAAAAGAATCATTTTTTATTAGCCTGTGCCAAAATTGTCCAGGAATCTGTGGAAACTAGACATAAGAAAAAGGGCAAGACACCTAATGTAAAAACTCCTGCTACGATGAAGGCAACCGAGTTACAGCTATTGAGGCTCTTTTGGAAACTTTAAACCTTCTGTTTTGAGCTCTCGAAGGAGGGAATCGATATTCCACAAACAAGAGGAAACTGTGTTCATGTTCTTTTATCAATATCCTTTCAAAATGCTGAAATGAGGAAGAAACAATTATTAATAAAAAACAAATATTCTGCTTTCCTTCCTCCTCTCTCCCCAAATTTTTAGCCCACCAAGAGCCCACCAATTTTCTTAATTATTTTTTTTTTAATGAATACTTCTTCCCAGCATAAATATATGAAAGCAGTCATTTTTTCTTGTCATCAAGCATTAGCATTTTGAAGTGCCAGGATTTCATTCTGTTTCCCATGTCCCAAAGGGGTAAATGCATTTTTTTCCTATGAGGAACAAGGGAATTACAGTGAGTTTGCACTCCAGGAAACAAGAACAGAATGGGGTGCTGGGGGTGGGGGTGGTGTTACAGGCTAGATTTTCTGGATTTCTGAAGCACTTATTCAGGGTTTTACCTTCACAATTATTAATGGTGGTTTGCTTGTCACCAATAAGAAAATTACCAGAATGCTGTGCTAAAAATCAGAATGTCTTTTTCCTAATTTGATGGGCTTTTTGAGCAACAAGACTTTTTACACACATAATGCAAACACGTCAGCAATAATAATTATTAATAATACTCATAAGGTAAAGGTGTCATTTAACAATAAACTTTGTTCAGCAGTATGGGTTTGCATTTGCTTTTTCTGACAAAACTAGAAAGATTGTACAGCTTTAATTTCATTTTTTTAGTTGTGTTACTTGAAGGAAGCATTTCCTCTCCACCATAGCTTTTGCACTGTACAGTGCCTATCTGTGCATACATAGCATCCCATATGGTTGAAGTAGGCTGGAGGGGTTGCTACTAACCATATTTTAAAAAGCAGATGTTACTAATCTTCTAAATATTACCGCCAAATGATGTCACTTGTGACTGACAGCAGTTGGGTTCATCAATCCCTTCCGATGTCCTTTTGCATGTAAGGGAAAGCAATTTTTGCTCAGGAAGCATGCCTCTAAAAGGGCAGATCACTTTATATTACTACTGAATTGTTGAGCAGAATGTCAGTTCCTACAGGGCGGTCTATGTGTATATTACAGGCAACAAGAAAAAGAAGTTTCCCTGCTAATAGGGCATGCAGGAAACTTTTAGGACAGCCATTTCAGAGTCAGGCTGCATTGTGACAAGGTGATGTTTTTAGCTCGGAGTGCCTGTCTGTGCCATGCAGTACACAAAGGCAACTTTCTTTTACATGTACAAAAGGCTTCTTTACAGGTTTGCAGGCGAATGTAGTAGGTGTTTCTGTGTACAAAGCCAATGTCAGTTCCACAGTTATTTTTCAGACAATGGCACTTATGGTAGTGAGTAAACAAAAATGAAGGGCAGCACTGAACATTTTTACCGTAAATGGCACAGAAATGAAATATCTGCTAGTAGTAATCCTGTAATAAATTTGATGGCAATGTATAAGCAAGGTTTAATTTTTATGGCAATAACATAGTGATTTTTTCATTATCCTTATAAATCCCTTTCGTTCCAAACCCCAGAGACTAGCCACCAGTTCAGATGTGAGTTGGTGCCTTTCCTGGATTTCTAAAAAGTTACACACAAGAAAAATGGGCTAATTTTTCCATCAGGAAGCAGTTAATGTACTAGTGGTTTATAGAAATGATGTGTATCATGCTTCTTCCCTTCTGCCAGTAATAGTATGCTTCTTCATTCTACTGTAGTGTGACTTTCTTACTCAATTCTCTATGTTCCTTTGCAAGGCTTACTGTAGATCTTTCCCGTGCAATTTTTGCTGTTGCCATCCTAATATTCTTCCTTACAGATACTGTTCTTTGCAAGCTCTGCCTCCTTCCATATACACTTCACTTAGATATTTGCATAAATACTATTCTGCAGAAATTATTTTCAAGCATTAAGAATTTTTTTGAACATGTGGCCATTAAATACTTATGTCTTCATTCTGGGGAAAGCGTAAGAGCACTTACCTTCACATTACTGTATAAAACTGTATAGCAGTCTGGATTTTCCTTTTTATTTTATGACTATTTTTAACTTGTAAACTTAACTTGTTAAGTAAACTTAAAAAAAAGATGATTTTTGTTACCTTTGTAGTTACAAAGACTGTATGAGGTCCTAGTCTTCTGAACAGAGGAAGATAAAAGCTTCTTCATTCCTCACTCTAGAGCCCTTTTTAGCTAGAATGTGACCTAAAAGCTCTATTTCAGCAACTTTTGCATGCCCATGCAATCAGTACATCTCTCTTAGTTTTTCTTTGCACACATCTCTCTTTCACAGTCAGGGACACAAACTGTGAGAAAGCAACATAAGCAAAGACATTTCACCCTCTTGTACCTTTTAATCGCATAAACCAGAAACCTATGTTTTGTTTGGAGGCAGCTGTCTGGTTCTACAATTGAAGATTGACTATTTTATATATATATGGGGGTTTTATATATAAATAAACACACATATACATATATCAAATAAAGAGTAGCTGTTATGCTTATCATTTTCAACAAGATCTTAATCTAATTTATGAGTGTAATGCAATTCTCTGTTCCTTGCTTACCTTGTAAATTTATATTTTTATCTTTTATAACACATATGAAACATACTTACACTTCGCTTAGTGCCTGCTTGTTGCTGCTGTAGACTTCAGCCATTCTAAGCAGAAAATGAATAGAAGTTGGGAAAAGCTTGAGTGATTGGCATCAGGCACACATGGTTAAATGTCAGCATTTTGGTACATCATTTAATGGTCAGACACTTCAGTGTATTGCCATCCAACAAACCTATGAGACATACTATCAAGGAATATATGCCAGGTCTTTTCCAGCAAACTGCTTGATGCCTGATGCCAAGTAGTGGTAGGTGTATACTTTTTTATGCTGTCACTGCATTCAGCCTCCAGGGTGTTGCGTGAAAGGATCACTGGATGTTAATGAATAACAAAATGTGTCATTTCCCTTTAGAATTTGTCTATCTATCATATACAGTGAGAAAGACATGTTTGTTTTCTTCTGCCTGTATTTACATGTGTGTCAAAATACGTACTGTTAAACCTGGCCACATGCTTAGCCAGTTTGTTGTCTTGTTAGTCTTTTTTTTTTTTTTTTTTCATTATTACTATTGCACATGAATTTACATGCTGTTTCATATGAAAAATAAGAACCACAGCAAAATAAATTGGAATACAAAGACTTGTTTCTTCCTGCTTGGAGTAGTATCTTGTGTTTAAAACTATTATTTCCATCAACAATGGATTCGTAAGAAAAACACTTAACTCAATTAAGTATGTTGCCACTCATATGCCACCAAAATATGATAGAAAATATAAAATGTGAGAACCACCATTAGAGCTTGAAACCATGGCTAAATAAATAGTAATAAAAAAAAATTTGTAAATACCTTGTAAAATTGATATTACTGTTTTTCGTGATCATATTCCTTTAAGGACATACCACCATTGCCTAATCTATTTGTTGAAATAGAAAGAGTTCAGACCTGTAGATGAATTTCAAATAGTTTTGGGAGAAAACACATTCAGTTTGGATGCAGGCCAAAGCAACCCATGCAGGTCGATCAAACAATCTGCAAGACAGTGTCATGCCATAGAAGTCTAATTGCTTAAAACCATTGTGGTGCACTTTTTGGTCAGCTAACAAATAAGTGTAAAAGGCACATTTTGGAAATAAAGAGGTGGAAGAAGCTGTTTATTATAAATTCTTCCTTCAGCTTTTCTCAGAGCCTTCCTCACTTGCAGATTTATGCTTTAAAAATTTGCCTATAGGTTTCTCTCAACTACACTAAGTTCAAAGCATCTGGGTACAATAAAGCACTCTAAACAGGTGTCCCAGTGTGTCCCTGCTCCTTACATTGTTTTGCAGCTGCACAGGAAAATCAGTATAACTCCTAATAGTTGCAGCTATTAGATTGCACTACATACAAGTAACTTTATTAGACAATCTAGCAATTAGAAAACAATATTTTTACTTTTCAAATTCTAAAGGCAATATGCGATACTAAGATTTTCACAGGCAATATGTGCTGTTTCCCAGAGAAAGAGATGTGGGTTTTTTGTGTGTGTTTACAGTTTTAACGAAAACTCAATTCACTGTGGGTGTTTAATTGTGTTTTTCAGCAAACTGATTTAAAGTTCCCTGGGGCACACATACTGTAGGATTGTGACATATCACACCAGGTTAAGTCAAACTCAAAATGTTATGTGATATGACAGCATGTAAAACACATGATTAACGCATCCACTGGGAAACTTGGTTTTATGAAAAATGGTGCAACAGGGAAACTTGGGGCACTCTCTGGTAAATTCTACTTTTAATAAATAAATAAATAGATAAATAACCCCAACAACAAACTCGGAAGTATTATGCTATGTTAGCTTCTGATTGATGTCCACAGCTTTCTCCTTTGGATGAAATGTCACTGTCAAAGATCAAGAAATATTTGTGGTCTATGAGAATAGAAAAAAAATGTACTTCTCTTGGAAAAGATTTGATTTGTTCATAATTCAGAATGTGATGACTGGGGTGAAGAACCTACTAGATATCCGTAAACACAGAATTTAACTCAGTAGTTCCTGAAATTGTAGATACATACTCCATCTTTTCTACCAAAGGATGTAAAGCTATCATTTAGAAAAATGGGAGAAAAGGTCTCTTTTCTTCCCCGTGTAGAGTAACCATATAATATGTCTACATTTGCTAGACAGAGAGCATCCAGTATTACAGCAGTATCATGAAAGAAGGCTATGAGCTACACCAGGTAGACTTCAGAACCAGTTTACACCCTCCTGCAATGCTGCTAAAGGAGCTCCTAAAATGGCCTGTCCCTGTGGTACATCAGCCCCAGACTGATACTGGGCAGCACAACAATTGGAGTCTTCCAGTCCTTTTCCTGCTCCCCCCATCAGCTTTGAACTGAGTGGTTAATTTCAACTAAATTTGATAAGGATAGAGTTTCAAAAATAATGAGTTTCTCCAAGTCTTGTCAAAATAGACAGCTGGCAGAGGACAGAGATTCTCTTTGTGTCCTTTGTCAGAAAAAAAGCTTAAATGCCTCTCAATACTTATTAGACAGAAGAGAATCCACACTGCCACTGACATTCAGGACTCACCCGGATTGGAAAGCAAACCCGACATTCTTGAAACTGCTTGCTTTTTATTGCAGTCTGACAAAGCTCTAGCTGCCTAGTTTACCACACAACTGCTTCCTGAAATGCAATAGAAAATGGAAATGGAAGAAGTCTGGAACACACCAAGGAATCACAAATGTGGGATCCTGTGTACCTTTACTAAGTGGCACGGCACAACCAAGCCATGAGTGAGTACAGACAGGTCATCTCCAACAAGGAGGAACTGACAATCAAAGTCATCTCACTTAGTTTCATCAACATTAGTTTCAGCTTGTGCTGTCAGACTAGAATAGCCCCCAAACTAGAACAGCCAGTTGCTGAGGAAGAGAGATGGGTATCCAAGGGTGCAGCTTGTGCTATAGCCCCAATCCCATGATTGTCCTCTGAGCTCTGGCCCTGAGGGCGATATAGGGAAAAATTTCTCAAGCTACTAGCCTACCTGACCACAGCTACCACAGACACAACAGGCGCAGTAAGAGCCCCAAGAAAAATAAGATCTATGCTTACTGGAAGCAGGGCTAGATGGAGTGGAGCACTGAGGGGCTCTGTGAAAGTCACTTGCCTGTGACATGCTCCAGGGTGAGGTAAATCAAGCAGTTACCGGAAAGGTTAAAGCACCCTTATCCACACTGGTACATCCAGCATTTGCAGTAAAGCCTTCTATTACTCAAGTGTTGATATTAAGGCAGAAGATACAACCGTGTCAATCCACAGAGACAAAAAGGAAAGATGTTAGATGCATCTAGTACCCAAGCTGGTATATCTTAAAAGTAATCTACCTTTCAATTCTGTACTTTCTGAAATCCAGGATTCGTTAAAACTTAAAATACTGAAACTCACAGTTCCCATTGTCTTCTCCTCTTTTGGCCAAATTTCAGAATCTGAAATATTAGAATGTTTTAAGGGTGTCATTTGAGTATGGCATTATTCACTAATGCAGTTAATTTTCTACAATCTACAAAATCAGATTCTATGGACTAGGTTAAGTGTAATCCAAGGATGATGAGTGAATATCATCTCAGTGTGATCACTAGAGTTGGAGGGCCACAAAGAGAACGGTGTGCACAGGTTTCTCACAATTCTGTTAAAGCTTTTATGTTCTGACTTGAAGCATCCAACTATTTTGGACTGAAATTGTAAATCATGCTGGATTATGTAATGTTTAACATATTTGGAAGTCAATAAGGAAATATTTCCCTCTCCCCCTTCTTCTAGAAAAAAGAAAACATATGTCCTGTTCCCATCCTCCCACAAGAACAATGGGAATGGCTTAGGAAGAATCAAGTGTTCTGAATGTTCAAGCTGTTCATTGGATTGTGTAAAATTTACAGGTTTTATGTCTAAAATGGAATTTGCCAAAAATCAGATTTTCCCTTTTTCAGAAAAATATTTTAATGTCTCAAATCCTAGACTAAAACATTTCAATCCTTTTTTTTTTCTTTTTGTTTGTTTTTTGTTTTTTTTTTTTTTTTGTTGTTGTTGTTTGGTTTTGTGTATTTATTTTTTTTTTTAGAAATCAGCCTTTCCTTTGAAATCCAAAACAATATCGCCTCTTCCTACCCTCCACCCCACACCTCTTGAAATGTTTTTTCTTTATAGGAACTTTAGTTAAGCAGTTTGGAAATTGTTGTATTTCAAAGAAGCCTGCACTCGTGATTGTAAAGAAATATTCCAGGTAAATTACTGGCCCCTCTGGCAAACCATGGTAGACTCCTGTAAAGCCTGCAGAAGAACTTTGAATTGATAGCGTGCTTGAAGTGATGTTATAAGCAGTTATTGACATATATACACACACAATAATAAACATACTATATTAATCCACTTCAAGTGAATAAAGACATTCCTGAGGTCTGCACAGTTTTCTGCAGAGTGCTACAGAAAGGCAGGGTGCCCGATGCTCTTACAAGATCTCTTTGCCTAGGAAAGCGTACTCAGTGCTGAGCCTGCCCACAAAGTCGATACCATGCACAGCTGAATACCCCCTGCGTTCTGCAGGTTCAAGGTAAATGTTCCAAATGTGTGGGTTTGGTTTGTGTTTTGGGTTTTGGTTGTTGTTTTTTTGGTTGGTTTTTTTGTTTTGTTTTGTTTTTGTTGTTTTTTTTTTTTTTTTTTTTTTTTTTTGTCAGAGGCAGAGGTACTGAAGAGATCAAATTGCTGTAAGAAAAAACCCAGCCAGAAGGAGGATTTGCGACGGCTGCACAGGAGCCGAGCTAGCCGGCTGCCCAGCCAAGCAGCAGTGACAGCAGTGCGGCTCCCGCCAGGGCTGGCAGCGGACTCAGGTTCCTCGCCCTGAGCCAGGGAAGCTGGGTGTGCTGCAGAGGTCACCCATGCTGTCTTTGGGAAGAGAAGGTGGGGGGACCGGGGCTCTGGTCTGCGGGGCAGGGCGCGTGTGTGCGTCTGTGTGTGTCTGTCCTTTTAACGGCCTGTTAGGCAGGAGCCTCAGATGATTTTAGGAGATAGACACTGCTTCGCTGCTGCACCCTCATGGCAAAATCCTATGGAATTTAATAGGGTTGAAGCCATCTGGATTACACTGAAATATAATACAGCTCCACAGAAAAGAGGTTAAAAAGAAACCCCAACACCTATAGAGTTTAATAGCAATGGTCGTCTTACGACATTTTAAAACTAGCATATGCATTTTTAATAGAACATTTTCTCTCTGCTTATATTCCTTTGGGTTGGATTAAAAATGCTGTAGGCAAGCTATAATTCTCTGCCCAGTTATTTTGGATTTTTCTATGAGAGGCAGTTAAAGTGATTGAGTAGTAACAGAAATGTACATCTCCATTAAAGAATAAGTAACCATGCAGTTGTGCTGCCAAAACAAAGCAGTGCTCTTGCTGGCCTGACCCTTTCTTAAAACAAAATGGTGCAAATGAAATGCTGGCCAGGTCTTAACTCTGTGTACTCTGAGTATACCTGCTGTTTCCTAACTTTGCACTTTTGCCAGTTGCATAAAGTGCAGTTGGTGCTGAACAAATACACAGAAAGATAAACCATAGTCCCCAAAAACTTGCTATCTGAAAGCATAATGCACCTGAATGCATCTGAAATGCACTAAAACATTAACCATACATTAAATGAAAACATCGGTAAGAAATGTCTTTTCATTTATTAGCATATTTAAGTGGGTTCTTGTGGAAGTGGCAAGACTCACAGTTGCTTCTGTTACCGAGAGTTTTCCGCCAGTGTGAGTACATCACTCCTTTCTCTGCTGGTCTGCCAAGAACTTCAGCATGAACATGAAGGGAAAAAGGCTCACTACAGGATTTAAACAATTTATTACATGATAGGGGTTTATTTTTGCCCATTAATCCCAGGCCTCTTTCAAATGAAGACATAAAATTATGCCAAGTTACTGTGTGAGTTGTGATATTGCCAGCTCTTAGCTGAGGAGGGAAAACCTTCAGAATCTATTTCTTTTGGGACCGAGACACAAACTTGTTCTGTAAACTTGTTCTCTTCCCTAGTCATCCACTCAGTTTTCATGGCTTTCTGCTATTAGTTGTCACATTAACAGCTGAACTGTGGGGGCAACAATGTTATTAAACATAGCTTTAAATACTACTAAAGCAAAAAATTTACATTGAAGATACAATCTGTGGCCAAGGAGTATAAATTGAATTTGCTTTATACATAAGACTAAGAGGGTTTTTGTAGGGGCAGTTTGTTAGCTAGAAAACATGTTTTATAAAGTTCTCAGATGTTTGAGAAGTTGTGGTTGAAGACTGCATTTGTCATAAAAAAACTCCAAAAAGTTACTGCTATAGCTAATCCAAGAGAGAGACATAGGACTCTAGGGCATGGAGTAAATCAAGGTCAAAACTCATTATTCCTTATTGAAAGCAAAAAGCAGGTCTGTTGCAATTTAAAAAGAATACTGACTGAGTATATTTAAACCATGTTCACCTTACTGAGGGCTGCGAACATCAAGACAAGCAACTCAGTATGTGAATGACCAGAGGACAGAGGAATTAACTGATTTGATAAGGCACAAGTGATTTCAAAGTGAATAACTAGAGCTGCGCACATGTGAAAGAAGATTGGAAATCCTACAGAGATATAAAGCTGTATAAGCAAATAAAACACAGATATGGAAATTCAGACCTGCATTCAAACTTTGCAAAACTGATTAATAAATTCTGTTAACTGAACCTAGGCTAGAGAAATAACCACCCTTTTTACACACTCCTGAATTGAAGTTCTCCCTGCAAATTACTAAGCTTTGGCCCATTTACTGTCTGACTCTTCCTGCCATGGGAGTTAATACTCCCACATCTCACCCTTAATTTTTTCTGCCAGCATTCAGTACCGTGTACTCTACTTCTTTATATCCATCTCCAAAAGGGACTGGAGGAAAATAACAGGGAAAACTTTGTTATCTGCTTTCACTTTCCTGCCTGAAATACTAAGTTCAGTTAAGCAATGATAGCAAAAAGCTCATATTAGGTGTGCAATAATGAAACCTCCAAAATTTTGTGTTCTTTTTAATTTTACTTTTTAATTCTGGTGCACAGCAAGCTCTTTATTCTATCCATTTTAAATTTGCTTCCATTTCACATATGGCTGCTCTCTGCTCTACCTTACGTGAGATTTTTCTCAGCTATGAGTTTCTCTTCTGTGCCCAGAACATTCTCCAGGGGGATTTCTAGTGAGTGCTGTTTCCTTCCAGACTTCTGAAGAGCCTGCCAGAACCAAGTCTTTGCTGTTGCAGGACCAGTCTCAGGAAGGGCTGGTCTTGCCGAGACATCAGGCATACCGTGAAAGATGCCTCTTGCCCTCTTCCCTTCTGCACAGCCTGCATCTGCACCTTCTCACCAGCCTCTGTGTGCTCCTTGTACCATGTACCTCCTCCTTTGCTGGAAACAGATGGCTCCTACCGAGTAGTCTGAATCACCCATTTACAGTTGGCACCCTGAGGGCTTTCCTTGGTACCTCTATCTGGGATTAAAATTAGGATAATCCTGTCTCAGGTAAAGGATGACCCCACAGCCTGAAGCCAGCCTCATTAGGAGGTCCTGACCCTCCACCGGAAACATTGCCACTGTATGCAGCAAGCAGCTGTACTTCTGTACGGCATTTCATGATGCTCCTTGGTGACAGAGTTTGGCTCTAGGACACTGAAGGCCACAGTAAACTAGTCAACAGGAGCTCAGATTTCAATTGTGAGGTAATGTGATGCCTATTGTCCTGTTTGTGTAGGAGAAGAGATTGAACATGGTCTAATTAGTCTCCAGCTTCATTAAATTGCCTGGGAAAAGTTTATCCGTCTTACAAGGTAGCAAACCTTTTTCTCCTTGATCATTTTCAGTTTCCAACCTGGACCCAGACTGTTGCTGGGATCTCTGTGGCCTCCCTCGGTGAAAGGATGAAGACAGCTGATAAAAAGGAACACAATTTCCCTCAAGTAAGCAAACACTGTACCAAGTCCTTCTTTCCTTTAGCCTCTCCAGGGGCCTTTTCCTACGTTCGTTTCCACCTCTGGTTTATTAATGAACCAGACCTTCTGTAGAAAGATATCTGCATTGAACTCCTGCTAAATTATGATAATTTGAACTTAACCTTTTGACCTATCCAATATGTCCTTCACCTGCTGGGGGAAAGGAAAAAACATCTTAAAGGAGACACGGATCCGGTTTGCTCCTGCTGGTGAGACAAAGCCCTTTGGCACATACACTGCACAAGCACATTGCTTTCATCTGGCCTTTGAAGAACAGTGGGGACTTTAAAGCTAGATGGGTTTAAGAAATATTTAATGATGAACTGTCATTTGCTAAAGAGAGAGGCAAACCAAAGTGTACTTGGTTTTTAAATGACACGTGTTACTGTTTAGATAAACAAAACGTAAGTTCAGCTGGATCCTCCATCAACCAGAAACCTAAAATCATAGCTGTTTGTAAACTGGTAGTTCACACATTTTTTGGTCTCTTTTCTCATGAAATGGTAACATGACATGCCCATGGAATTAGTGAAATAAAGGGCGGGTTTTTTTAAGAGTAGAATAAAATATCAACATTTATTGCAGCAGATTTACAGCTGATTTTTGTAGTACTACTGACATATTCTATCAGATTTGTATGTTTCCCAATATTATGTTGCTAGTTTTTTGAATCTCATTAGTGGTTTTGCATGCTTAGTGTTATTGAATTTGTTGTTGGTTAATATGATATGAGAAATTGTTATGGTATCTTCCCAATATATGCAATTTTACATCCTTAAAGCATGCTCCTATTGTATCACAACTAGTAATAAGATACATGTATTATTTTTAGTATTCATTTTGTACTGCAAATCTATCAGGTCCCTATACTATTTATTAATTTTAACTGCCCCTAAGATCTCACTAAGTTAGTAGGTTGTTTATTTTGAAATGCGGTGGGAGGGGGAGGGATTATTTTATCAATTTACAGAGAGTTTATAAGACTGGAAATTCTGGAGTCAGCACAACAGCTTAGGGCAAAATCCTGCTGTTCTGCAATATGGTTGTTGAGAAGGGGGGGAGCAGAGGGGTGCTGGCAGGAGAACCAGGCTACTTGTGCAGAACTGGGTAAAGCAAGGCAGCTAGGGAGAGAAAATGTTCAGGGAAGGTACCCTGTGGTTTGCACCCTACATGCTAGTCAGTGCCTAGGAGACCATAGCTGGAAATGGTCTCTAAGCACTGGGTAGAAGGACGGCAGGTCCTGGTGGAAGCAACAGTCTGTAGGTGAAAGGAGAGCCCTGGTGCCTTCCTGCTCTGTGTCTCAGCACCCAGCTGTGTATCAAGCTACAGAGGGATGGCAGTTTACCAACGAGAATGACAAAAGACCAATCTTAGTGATTTTATCTTGAACAACTTCTGAAATTCCTGCTTCTTTAGTTATAGTAAATAACCATGGATGAAGACATACTAGTATTTTAGGACTTAGTTATCTTTAAATCACATTCACCATACTATTTATGACATGCATTTTCTCAGGAGATATTGTTTATGCTTATTCTGACAGGAATTTTTTAACATTCACTCATTCATATTTTTAATGATCTCACGCCACTAAACATTTATGTTCTGGGGGAGCTTAGCTGAACTTTAGCAGAAGCCTTTGGGCTGAAATACTTTTCTTTCACTGTAAGTGTTTGAATAGGTACCACTACTCAGATCTAAAAGCAGGCAATAGTATAGAACCTGGTGAAGAATCCTACAGCCTGCAAAGTAAGAGAACTCATAGAGTACATGATGTCTTCATGAGAAGATAACACTTTACTCAGAAGTTTATTTTTTTTAATTATGAAATCACTTCAAACAATTTCAAAATGTAATGGAAACAATATGGTGTGGCTCTTGATGTTGGCTTCTACAATTAGTATGTTATTAATTAAACTCTCAAGTAATATAATAACTTGACTGTTGGAACCTCTCTTTGCATTTAAAATACATGCAGGCTGTGTCTCCAATTATAAATAGACCATAACTCTAAAGGCTTAAAACTGCAATTAAATTATTCAGAGACAAATTGTTAAATTTATTGTATATTCCTAAGAAATTATTTTTGTGCATTTTTATTTTGTTCTATATACTATATCTAAGCATCCTTTTTCACCAGCAAATTTTTGTTGCAGTAGACATGTGCATCTCTTTCTCTATTAACACATGTGCACACACACACACGTGCACTCACATACTCTTACAGTTAAGTGTCATTTCCTGAGCAATTATCTGCATGTGTCTGAGCAGGGATAAGTTGGTCTGAGATAGAACTAACACTCTGTTATCTCTGTTCATCTACTTTTTGAAAAGCCTTTCCACAGAACTGTGATTAGCCACATGACATTGCAGAGGAGCTCCAATGCTTCTGCTTTCATTGAATCTCCAGTACAATTTCTGGAGTCCCAATAGGCTTTGGAGAAGGTTCATGACTTGGCAATAAGAAATCTTTTTGTAACTCTCAAAAATCAAGTTGTTTTCTAGCATGAATTAGCAGCTGGTATGGGAGTCACAGCTCTATCACCCATCTCCAATAAAATCAATTTATTAAGGTGTTTTGTCATACTTACCCTTTACTCATGGCCAGACTTAACATCTGTTACCACCAGTGGAAGGGTTTCCATGGACTGAAATAATTTTTGGTGTAAGAACTCAGTTTAAAGGCTTTAGATTGTTAAGTCATTGGTCAGTGACCTGGAATCTGTGAATTAAAAGTGGTCAAAGAGACTGGGGATGTCCAGCAACAAGTATTAGTGGATTGTAAACCTTTGACAGCCTTCTTTGAGAACATTTGTTCAATCAGCTATAGAGTTATGCGGACTAGATCTATACAGAAAATTTTATTACAGAACATTTTGTTAGAAAAATAGTTTCAAGGCAAGTGACCATTTTTTTTTCTCCCTCAGAGCTACATGACTAATTTTAGGTTTCCTATAGAAAGAGAAAGAGAAAATGTTTAAATAAATTATTTTTAGACTTTAAGGCAGATGTTACTTTGTCCTGATTGAAACATCCTGCTTGATCCCAAATTTTACAAGTTTGTGTTTTGTTACAAAAACAATGAACAAATGAAAAGCAATAGAATGTTTTAACCAATGCCATATTATAATCTGTCAGAAGATTATGCACAGCTATTTTTGGCATGTGTTGATATAATATAAAAAGAATACAGGAATATAAAATTAGCTTTGAAACAAAATTCCTACACTTTCCAAAATAAAGTAAGTTTCTAAAATAGTATTTTTTTGTTCCAGAATTATTTTTTTTCTAAAGAACAGGAATAAAATTTAAAATACTGTTATTTTCCCATAGATCAGAAATTTATCATTTTGGCCAGGTTAGATATTCTTCCGTATTAACTTTGGACTTTATCTAGCTCAATAGTCTTACAGTTGATATTAGAAGCAGCCAGAGGAGACTTATGAATAAGGCTATACCAATTTATTCCTGGTGTCTCATTCCTGTGTTTTCACAAAGAAATAAAAAAAAAAAAAACAACTAATTCAAAGCATGTTTTAGAACCAAATAAAGCTACCAACCCTCAAAGCACCCTCCTCCCCACTTGAAGGGAAAGCATAAACTAGCAATAGGACTTTATCAAGGTAAGGCAGAAACTCACTGATACAAGTTCAAGTGCTAAACCCACTGAAGGGGAGGGTGTTAGCATCTGTGTATGTTGTTTTTGTGTCTCCAACAACAACAAGCTATCTAGTTAACTGAGTTGCCAATACAAAGCCAAACAGCTATAAACCAGCTGTACACAGCTGTACACATCCCTCCTGCAGAGCCATCTGCAGATTTTGCCACAAATCCAGTGTTGGCTCCAGAGGTTTTGGTGCCCTGGGGAAACAGGGGAATTTTTGTGCCTCCAAGCACAAGTTTACTTACTCAGGCACAAAACACTGTTCTGTCACCAAAATATTGCTGTCCTCCATGGCTGTCTATCTTACACACATCAATTGCTTTTCTTTAGTATTTCAGAGGGTTGTTTTTTTTTTATTGAAAATCCCAAGCAATTTAGGAGTATGCATGTCTCTTCTGTTCTTTGATTTGTCATAGAAATGCCTTCCCAATACTGCTAATATTTTGGAGAATATGGGTTGTCAGAAATAAGAATCTGGGTCAAAAGTTTTCCACTTCTCCCTCACTTGGAAACAAGAGACCACAAGTCTTATCCATTTATGCTGCTCTTATGATTTTGGCTAGACTTTTCAGAAATGCCCCCCACCCCCCTGACTTCTTTTGCAGGGGATGCTAACGTGGCTCCTCAAACATAATATTCTGTCAGCCAGGATGACAAATCTGCACCAACCATGAGACACACTGTTAACAACAGTAACAACATCCCATTATCTAGATCATAAATGTGTACCCTGTCTTACAAATTGGCCATGGATTTGTCATCTAAGATAGGATAATCCACTCACCAACCTTTTGCCATAAAAGCAATGGCTATGAATTGCATTGTCTCATCTTGAAAAGAAATGAGGGAAGGACTTCCAAAGATCGTGTAGCCTTTCCTCATGTCTCAAGACAGGATCAGTGCAGTGATGTCTGTCTCACAGGTGCTTGTTGAATCTCTTCTCAGAGACTTATAGTTGTGACAACTCCTCCCTGCTCATTTGCCATGGCAGCAGAAGGAAGCATTGTGCAGTTGATTTCAAGTATTAATGATATAATCTCTAAAATTTCTTTTCTGTTGTCCTGGTGATGTTGCAAACCATGTCTAGCGCTGATTTCAAATTCCATATAAATCCTTAATTAAAACCTAAAGTAAATTCTTGATTATCTGGCATTGAAGTATGGACAATTTGAATTATTTCATCTGTTTCTTATACATTATTATTGTTACTGCTGGCAATAAGAGGAAAGGAGTAATGTTTATATTTGATTAAGAATTTGTATACTACACATCATATACTGAGACAAGGAAGAGTCATAAGGAAAGGTTTTATTCATTAAAAACATGGCTGAATACTTTATTCTTTTTTAGCCACAATGACTTGGAAATAATCTTTATATTATTTTCAAAGACTTTTGATAATCTTTATATCACATCATAGTTAAAACAGAGATGGGACCATTAGCTTCATTTCTTCTTAAACATCATAAAGGGGTTTTTTGTGCATCGTAAGCAGGCAGACCTGCAAAAAATGTGTATAACCCTTAGTTTCAAAAAATTGTAACACTCGGATGCAATACTGTTCTGTGCTTGTGTAAAACAAGAAGTTTTACACAAAGAATAACACAGGCTTTAAAGAGTGTTTCTCCACAGATAGATGAACTTCCCAACTACTCATTCTAAACATTTATAGGGATTAAGCATTTTTGAGTGCATGGCCTACAAATAATTTTCTGAAGTACATTTAAAAATATTCATAATTATTAGGCCATAAATAGATGTATTACTAACATTCATTGGTCCCTGGATTACAACTCACCAGGGAAAAGAGCAGAAAAACATGAAAGCTGATTCAAGAAAGTTGCAGGGGGAGAAAAAAACTTAATGAAGATCTAGTGCAGTTGAAGATGTTACAAGGATAAAAATCACCTAATTAAGGGATAATCTCTCTTACTTTGTAGTATTGGAGCAATAAATGACTGCAGAGATTGAGTAATCAACAAAGCTAAAATGGGGTCTTTAAACAATCTTCAAACTTGTTTAGCATGCTTGTGACAAAGCTGGAAAGATTATTCCAAAATCTCTGGTGATGTAAATAAACACAGCTCCATTGATGTTGTTGGAATTGTACCCCCTATGTCAGCACATATTTTAACCTAGTTTTCTTTCCTCCCTTGTGAGGGAACTTACTTATTTTGCAATGCCATCTTGGTGATTGCATGCTGGCTATTCAAGCGACTGGTGGAGGAGGAACTGAAGTAGTGCACTTTTCAGGTACTGAATGAAATCCCAGCCCCATCAAGTTCACAGAGAAACTTCAGAGGACAGATTCCTCACTTTAGATGCATAGGATTGGTTGGTCTATTTATGAAGGGGTGAAGTTCATACCTAAGCACTTACAGATACACTTCTAAATCAATAATAGAGGCCTGATATTCCAGCAGGGAGAAGTATTCACATATCCAATTAAAATCCAAACTAGCTATGACAGTTTGAAAAGCAGTTATATCTTTATTTTAACAGATATCTTCAAGGGATCCAGTATTCAAAATGCTGGCCTCTGCCTTCCTGAGTCAACTGGCTGTGACAGACTGGTAGCATTGTGGGAAATAAGGGTATTATACAGAAAATACCTTCCATTCAGTGAAAAAACAATGGGTTTCCTTCTTTCCTTTCTTAATTGAGGTTGGCATATGCTAAAACATTAAATATCTCTCCAACCAGCTCTCTGAATCCAAAGTTGGCAGCCTCAGTCTGTCTCTAGTTACCACAATTCAGAATCGCACCAGATTTTTTCCCCTTTTTTTTTCCTAACTAAGCTAGATCTTTTCTTTACTCATCAAGGACTTGAGACCACTTAATTATATTGAGCAGTGCCTTACTCTGGGTGTAGTCCTATTGACATTTTACCCAGCTTATGTAGTGCTGCCAGATATGTCCTATAGGTGAATAGAGAATATCCTATTAGACTGTCATATCCTATTTAAACAAGGGGTCATTTTTTTCTAAATCATCTGCACTATATTAGGAGATAGCCTTTGGTTTAAATGATAGAAAAAGAACATTGTTTAAAGAAACACAAACCTGTTGTTGTAAAGAGTTCATAAAGATGAAAGTTTGGAGACTCAAATTCTCTGTTTGTGAGCCAGAGAGTGGGAAGGCAAAACTTGTAATCTGTCTCCTGCTCAGCGTGTATTTACTTTAAACCTAACTTCAAGGTAGAAACTAAACTCTTCTGGAAAGAGTATAGAAAATATCTCTATACACTGCTTTAAAGTTAGGCTTCCTTTAAGCAGGGGCTGCTACAGGTGCCAAACGATGTGTGTAACTGATGTTGAATAAGGTCTATGTGAGTCTTAGCTGCGATCAGCAAATTCATTTAAGCACTCAGGTTAATACTAAACTCGGGCATTAATAGAGGAAAATGCACTCCCAGAGACTCATTTCTTTGAACGAATGAGTTATACAAGTAAATAGCATTATGGCTGTACACCTTTTACATGGAAACGGGAATACATAAGGAGAGTTTAATTAAATATCTAACTATTCCCTTGTCCTGTGCCTGCATGCATGCTAGGGTTAGGTAAGTGATTTTTTTATTATTATTATTTTTAATCATGTAGAATTGCTGTACTGTTGTGCCAATAACCACTACCTTTTACATTAGTTGAACACATTCTGGTAATGCCACACATCAGGATGTTTCCATGGAAAAAATGGAAGAAGCAATATCTTGGACTGATGAAATAACGGAGATGTGGAACCATAATTATGGTCCACGATTAAAATCACAATCAAGTCCCCTTGTAAGCTCTTATTTGGTATCCCTTTATTTCAGATACCCTCTTAAACTTTGGTTGAAGCATTATTTTGGTCTGAAATATTGCCAGGCTTAATCAGAAGGCACTGTGTTAGTGATAAGCAGCACGAAGAAAGTAAGTTATGACTTTAAGTTACTTCTGAGTTGCAGTTTGTCAGAAATACCTTGGTTTGGATTTACCGATCAATACCAAACATTCCTTTGAGGTTCCTAGCACTCACACTGACTTCTTGAAGCACAGTTAAAACTCTGTGAACTGCCACAGTACAAAGAGTGACTTAACAAATTTGCTACCATAATATTCTTAAACTCCACCTCAAAGAAACAAGCAAGAAAGAATGAGAGAAAGCACAAGGTTCCTTTAGCTTACACTTGCAGAAAGCAAAGGTGGAAAAGTGCATGTGGTGGGTGAGGGAAAAAAGGGGAGGCCAGAGTAATTGTTCCAAGAAACCTCAATTCTTCCACCAGAATTTAAGTTATTTTTGTTATCTTTTAATGTAGGTTCCTATTTATAGGAAGTTGAAACACCTGACGCAATCTATGAATTTTTGCTTGTTTCCCTGGATATTGAGAAAGTGTGAGGTAAGCATGGCTCTTTTTTTTTTTTTTTTTTTTTTTTTTTTTTAAGTTAATGGAGCATTAGCCTGGTTTTTTAAAGTTAGATAACCTAAAGATATAAAGGAAGAGCCTTGAGATAGGAAACTGAGGCACAGCCAAACCTTAGAAAAAAGCTTGAGCTAAACCATATGTTTTTCTTACAGTCACAGTGCAGAAGGGAAGTGGCTATGTCTCAACACATGGCTTTTAAAGAATGATAAAACATGTGCACCAAACAACAATTTAATTAAAAGGGTACTCTTAAGCACTTTAAAATACAGAAACAAACTTTCTGAAGGGATACAACTGCCAAAACAAACAAATAAAAGCACGTATAAATTTGGCAGTGAATCAACAAAGTATCTCCTGCAAAAATGTGATAATTCTTTTATTGTGCGCAGCGTTATCTTTAAGTATCAGCAACAATGAATGATCTTACACATGCAAAAGCTAGGCATGGTGGGCTGTCTATGGGAATGTGATCAGATCTCAGGGCTGAGGCTAGTCCATACTAATAACATTTATTTTCACTATCTTGTGTGAGCTTTTCTGTTAAACTAGCTTTTGACTACAGACCGATGAAGACCAAAGTTTTTGGTAGTGTCTAATTTTGGCAAGATGAATGCAGACAGATGTATAATAAAGGTAAGAAAATATGAGTTTTCTTTGGAAATTGCGAAATCTGTATAGCAAGTGACTGAGAAGCCCAGAATTGTAACCCAGGTATACCTGGCCCTGTGGCCAATGTCCAGTTGACCAAATGGGCCAGGACATAATCATGGCCTTATTGGATTCTGTGGCAATATTGTTACTAAGTTCAAAGGAGTTCAGATTTTACCCTCTTTGTGGATGTTAGCTCCTTGAAAATTACAGATATTATTTTTTTTTTAAAAGGGAAGGACTATTATTTTTGAATGGCATTAACAAATCCAAGGGCAGTGAGTTTCAGTAGTTTGGAAACTTTGGCTGTTGCTGCATACTTTACTTAGAAACACAAACTCCTGCAGACCTTTCCAACAAGTCCTCTAATCCCTCTGCTCCCTCCACTGGCTTCCCACAGAACTCTGCATTCGTCTGAAGGCCTTTATTCACAAAGCCTCGGATCATATTATTAAAAGATCAGTGAAATACCAGTCCTCAGACTGCCCTTGGCAACTTCATGCCCCTGGCTGACCGGGTTTCTCCACAAGGAGAATGTGCAGTTGTCATTTGTATAGAACAGGGAACTTCACACAAAACTAGTGCAAACCAGCCCAAATGAACCTCAGCTCACCAGCGTGTCTTCTTCTAAACACAAGAAGCCTGTCATTAGCCTCACCTTTTGTAATGCACATGCACACACACACACATGCACAGAGCAGTCTTTGTGGATGTAAGTTTAACAAATATAAAACAAGGCACTCAAATTTAAAAATATTTCATCTAGCAAGAAGAAGACAGGCAAGCAAGTGGTATAGGTTACTGTTTTTCCTTAACACACACTATTGTAAAACACAGAAATAGTGAGCATAATGCAAGTTGGTAATAAATATGATACAAGAGCCCGCACAGAGGAGAGTAGTGGAAGACCAGATGGAAGGTCAGTCAGCTGTTCTGTTGTCCTGCTCCAAGGCAAGATGAATGGAAAGTCCAAATACAGATGAACAAACATTCCTACAGTGAGCCCAATCCTGACCACAGTGAAGTTAAAATTTCCAGCTCAGCACCCTTCCTGAAAAAATGTCTTGTGGGAGGCCCTTCCTCTTCCAAGGACATGTATGACAGTCAGTGGTGAAACATATTCTGTCAGCCTTCAAAATGAGGTTTTAGTATGCAGCTCCACACAGAAAAGGTTCAGCATTGCGGACATAAATCAGCTTGCTCCACCAAACAATAGGCTCAGAGCCTGGCCAAAAAGACCCACAACAAATTTAGCATCGAGAGTGTTGACCAGGGTAAGTATTCTGCTTTGTCTCAATGGAAACTGGCAGTGCTGCGAGCTCCAGAGGCCACTGGTTCTAATCGAGCTTGTCTCAATAGTTTCCTCCTCCTTGTCAGCAGCTGGACAAAAGCAGAATTAATGCCTAAGCCCATCTGTACTAGTTCAGTACTGGGAAGAGGAGTTTCCATGAAGCCATGAGATAGACCTTTGGGAGTAGGCAGGATGCTATAACAGACAGCATGCTGAAGGCAAGAGACAGGGACCTGGGGTCAGAAAAGGAGTTGTTTTTGTGGCTACAGGCCTGAATGAAGTCATGTCTTAGCTAAGGATTTTATGTGTAGCCTTGCTGTTCTTGTCATCTCTACTTAAAGTGAAAAGAATTTATATACTTACTGTGTACTAGCAATAGTTAAATTCTTCACCCTTGGTTCATGCTTATATAGGCCCAAATCCCGTATAGATTTCAACATATGCTTAGCTTGGCACATGTAAAACGTTGTATTTGGTTCAAAGGTTTGTTTGACAGTGCCTGGAGTTAAAAGCATGTGTATGTCCATAAGGGCTTAGGGCAGTAAGGACAAGAGCTTAGTCCTTAGGACAAGAGCTGTCCCTCACGCCATGCCTGCACAGTACCTAGTCCACGGAGGCTTATCGTTACTGTGGAATAATAGTAATGACGTACCAGAACATAATTGCTCTGAGTTTGCCTTCCAGTAAGAAACTGACCCCATCTCAAGTTCCCAGCATTATCATACAGCAATGGAATGAGATTATTGTTTCCCCTAATTTGAAAATTGGTGGTAGGGCCCAAATGCCCCTACTCAGATTCATTATGATAGGTGCTGCATAGCAAAGAGTCATTTTTTGTTTCTTCTCCAAAAAATTAATCGTCACTGTTGGTGGCACAGGCATTAAACACTACCATCAGCTGAAAAGTTTATTATGGATTGCTTCTTGAAATAAAACATAAGTTTTATTGGAAGTTTAAAGATAAATAAAAACAGCTGGAGGGAAAATACTATTAAATACTCTGATGAGACCCATGATGTTCCACTTAAAGAAAAAATTCCTCTTGCTTCGTTTTAAGAAGTCTTGTCTGCTGTGTTAAAGTTAGCTTTTCTTTCATGTGGGACAAGTGAAGCTGAAAAGGGAATTTACTTAAAACTGTGTATTGAAATTGCAGCTTACAGCAGCTTATGGACAATGCAGTTCCAAGAATCCTTCACTATTTCTGTAATAGATGGTCCTTCAACTTATGCTTCCTCTATTACTTTTATGTAGCTTTCTAATTAGACTTCTTTTAAAACATTTTAATTGTTTTCTTTCTGTGGACAGACAGAATGCCAAATGTTCACAATCCTCTCATCTTTGAAAGTGACACTGCTCCATTCTGGGGACGGGGTTTAAATTATTAACAGAAGATAAGCTCACACACACAAATAAAGGCTGGCTGGGGGCAGCCACGGGATAAGAGTACATGAAACAGCTCATGCCAGCACACCCCATATTTTCTGCACCCTGCAACAGGGCCACGTTTCTGGCTGCAAGAACAGCTGCCTGGAATGGAGGAACCACCCAAAGAGTCCAGAAACAAAGAAACTCAGATGAAGTTATTTGATAGGAACACACAGTTAGGAACACGATTTACAGGGCACCGAGTCAGTCTGTATCTATACAAGCTCTCAGAAAGCATCATTCAGGTGCAATAGCATTTGTTGAACTCTTTAGGTTCTTTTAGGATGTTTTTCACTGTCACATCAGATCACTTTAATGTAATGCATCGAGTGTTATGAAAGGTTCAGTTTTCCTGTTTCTTGAGGATACCCTAAAGACCAGACTTGCCTCTCATGCAGACAGCAAGCCTGAGAGACCTGCTTCTGGTGTGGCCAATGTGCAGAGACTGGAGCATGTGTGACCCTGCAGGCTGGATCATGCTATCAAGCATGCTCAGATAGGCTGCGTCCAAACCGGTGTGGGTCAGCAGAGGGTGGGATGCTGGGCATGCCATGCTTACAGCTGACTTGATGTTTCCCTCAAGGAGAAATGCAAACCACCTCTCAGGAAGGGCAACAATATCTCATGGTGAAATGTATCAGAAGCCCAAAGGATAATGAAGCTGTGCAACTCCTCACTTCCCAGTCAAGGGAAAAGTCTCACTCTCTGAGCCCTGGAGGTTGTTTAAATTTCAAGTGCTGCCCTAAATCTTAAAGTAATTACTAGCTTCAACTGGAAGAAGTTTTTGTTGATCCCAGAACATTGCCTCTGTGCATTTCCTCAATAAAGACAAAATTGAAACTGGTTTGGATAACTGAAACCAACATGGAGTTTTCATCTTTGTTTAGATGACTGTTTGAAAGAACTCAGGTAGATTTCATATCTGTGTTCACAAAGGACTGATTACTCTTGACAGTAAGGGGTCAAGATTCCTTCAGGCTGTCCAGAATTCCTTGGGAAGTAAGTACCCTGGAGTTCACTGCCAGTGTCCTGGTGACGGGAGGACACAGAAAGCCTGTATCTGTGTTGTTTAAGAAGGCTTCCCAGACTGGTGGTGTCTTTCTCACAGAAGTGCTATGACAACTTATTCAGCTCCTTGTTATCTCTTCTGTTGCAGGCTGCAGACACTCGGGGCTAGCAAAGCAACTTACCAGGCTAGTAGGACTTAGAAGGCAGCTGAGAAAAGGGTTAGCTAGATGAAATGCAGCCTCCCACCACTGGCTTTGGGTAGTTCGCTGTGTTTTTCCTATCAGACTTCCATCAGTCTTCATCTGGGAAGTCCAGCTATTTAAGCAGCATTAACTGGTTTTCTTAGGCAGAGATAAGAAGAAAGAACAGAGTAGAGAGCAGACAGTTCTGACCAAAAAGATTATTATTATTACTATTATTATTATTGTTGTTGTTGTTGTTATTACTGTTACTGTTACTATTACTATTATTGTATTTTGCCAGTAATTCTGAACGACTCTTCATGTTTCCATTTTTGGGTATGCAGGGTTTACTGGAAGATTTCTATGAGCTTGTTTATCATTAATGTGATACCTATGTTTATGATAAAATAAAAAAATGAATAATTTCATGCTGAATCTTTTCACCAATTCTGTTATTCAGGTTTCACTTTGGGGGGAATTCTAAGTCACCATTTTAGCACTTCTTAAATGAATGAATAAATAAATAAATGAACAAAACTTAAGAGAAACGAAAGTGTAATAGAGAAAAAGAATCAAACTCAATACAAACATCTCAGGGCTGTATTTGTCTTGTTCTAATTTACAGTTCCCCTCATCCTGCCAAATGGGGTCTTGGCTCTTTTCCCCTGAAGATGCCCTGTGCTCAACTTTCATAAAGCATACACTTTTCTTATAAATTAAATACTTCTATTACATTTCTTGTAAAGTCACTGCAAAAACTTCTCAGTTCTAAGAATCTTCACCAGTATTTCCCCAAAGCATTAATTTTTACAAATACTTTATTGGATCTTATATCACAAGCCTCAACTGTGTCTATATGATCGTTATGCATTTTTTATTTTTTATGCAATTTCTTGAAGCTCAGATTTTTTAAGGGTCTGCAATGTGTGAATAATAGCAGCAATTTAAAATCTCTTCTGTTGGGATTAAATTTCAAAGCTATAGAATTCATATGGGAAATGCCAATACATTTGGTGGGGAAACAGGAAGGGGGTTACTGTCAAGCTGGTAAGGAGCCTGAGTGGAATCCCAGCTTCACTGCACAAAGTGCAGGTTTTCCCCTGACTTTCTAGATTCCAGGACTGAATTCTAATCACTATCATTGTGCCTTATGTAGAATGAGATGAGGTCTGAATTTAATTGTCTGATAAAACTGTCATAATGTAAAGGTTTATTTAAATAGTATATTTGCAACCAGATTTACACAAGGAAAGGAGAATTTGCAAGTTGTTTCTCCTCCTTGTAGCTGTGACACCAGAGAAGAACAATGACACTCCTCAAAACACAAAAATGGAGCTGGGGAGATCATAGCACCAGTGCTCTAGCATGGCAAAAAGGGAAAATATAACTAAGGCAAGGTGGAGGGAAGGAATATAAAATGTCTCTGACTAGAATTGGAAGATATACTTGCTTTATGCATCAAGAAGCACAGGAGCGAGCCTCCTGAAGGACATTGGCTTCAATAGACTTCAGTGAGAGTTTAGCCTGAATAAGGAGTTCAAGACTCGGCCTTGTTCTCTAATGGAAGAGAGCAGTATAAATGTGTGTCCCCATTAGACGCACTGTACACAAAGAGAGGAGTAAGAGTTATAACAGTAGCATGCTCTCCTCCTCTCTCAGCTGTGTGATCAGAGAGGTCAGAGCCTCCCTGTTCTCTGTGAACAATGCCTTGGAGCAGCAGTCAGGAATCTGTCACTCCAGAGCTACATGCTGCTCTTTGGAAGCAAAATCCTTCCAGCCTCTGGCATCAGAGCACTTGGGAAAGGGGGGTGGGGGGTGGGGGGGTGGGGGAAGAAAAAAGCAAAATAAATACAAAGAAAGAGAAAGAAAGCAAGAAGTGTAGTCACCATTTTTGGTAGCGATTCATTACATCTCTCCTTTGGTACCATCTTCTATAGAAACTGTGAAGTTCTTCAGAGTAAAGCTAATAAACCAAGTGGAACTGATCACAAACGTTTTGTTCCTCTGCCTGAAGTGCACATGTTTTCAATTTGCTTGATAGCTGTGATTGATGCCACCAAAGAAACATATTCAGAATACTGCCCTTAAAATAAAGTAAAATAAAATAAATCACTTGAGAGGAAAATGCATTTTTGTAGCTGGTTCTTCAGTGAGAGTCAAGTAAATGGTGTGTTTCATCACTGTTTTCAGCTGTGAATCTGTTAAGATCACTAAGGCGCTCTCAGAAGATAGGTGAAGAGAATGGAGAAGAAAAAGGCCAGGCTGCAGGAGCTTTAAGACATCTGGATTACCTTCTGAGCCATTCATCCCATTGTAACAAAGAGATCCCAGTCAGGTGTTGTTACAAAAGCCAGGTTCTTGCCTTTAGTTAGGAGGGTGTCTGGCCTTATTCAGTGGATAAATGAATGGATAAAGGAGACCAGAACTTGCCCCCGAGGGACTGAACTGTGCACAGACCTTCTTGCTAGTGGCAGCGAGCCAGTCTCAGTGCACAGAGAGAGGTGTTATTTGCCATATTTGAATCCTGATTCCGGCACTCACTTCATCCAAAGTTTGAGGGGTGGTCGGGTGCTAATTGTTGGTGCCAGCTGATTTCAAAGAAATTAAAAAAAAAAAAAAAAAGGCTAGACAGACATTTGGCAACAAAGGTCGTTGACTTTCAGCTGCCTTAAAGAATGATGCATCTGCTTTGTTTGACTGCCAATAGATAAGGTGCATATGAAATTCCCCTTGTAAATTAGCAAGATAAAAGTGATTCTTGTCTCCTTGGACTGATCCTTTTTCCAGAGTTTTAATCATGTTGAAGGCACAGCCCTATTTTGGAGTTCATGAGGAACCGTGCTGCCCAAGGGGAAGCCCCAGGAAGAATTCCTGCACCTTCCTTCCTGGGCGAGAGTCCAGGCTGCTCTCTTGTGTCTGCCTCCTGCAGTTTGTCCGTGGAGTATCCAGTAGTCCAAAGGTAGACAGGTCATATGGCTTTTGTATGGCTGGGGATGCAGGGACTGAATTTTGATCCTGGGCAGGAGCCACTTTTTATCATCATCTTCCCCCCAAAGGTCATCCTTTGCCCCACATCCCAGCAAGATGTCAGGACACATTCTGGCCATAAGGTGGGTGAAAGTGTCACTTGTACAAGTGTAAAGGCTGGAGAGATAAAATATGATGCATAGTTGCTGAACACTGTCAGGAAAAGGGAGCGTTGCAAGGCACAGCCTAAAGCAGAGAGGGATCTATATTCAGCATATAAGGCCAAATTTATCTGAAGATTGTCCTTAATTTGCCAGTCCTTTTTGGCACACTTGGTTCTAGCTAAGATGACTGTAACTCCCAGTTAAAAAATGATTTGCAATTGAAATATGATAAAATAGCTTGTTAATGCCAGGGAGAGCGGTCTGCTAATGTTATTTATTTCAAGTCTGAAGTTTCTCACGAAAGAAAGAAAGAGAGAAAGAAGAAGGAAGGAGGAGAGGGGGCTTTTTTTTTTTTTTATGTGTTTGCCTTCACGGCTTTGGAGTGCTCACTAATTCCATCTGTCCACAACAGAGCCATCGGAACGGCGAGAAAAAGCATTTCCATATGTGCAAATTAGCATCCAGCCTCTCTTAATCTGTGCAGTGCTCCTCTGAAGTAGATGGCGCGGATGGCTGCCAAACCCACTAATGGCATTCAAATAAAGGACTTTATTGGCTTTAACTGCCACTTTTTCTTTTTTCTTTTTTTTTCTTTTTTTTTTTTTTTTTTAAAGATAGAGAATGCATTCCCCCTCTTATTTTATTTTTGTTCTGATATTGTCACTTTGTACTTTTACCATTAAACAGAAAGAAGGCTTTGGGCAGCTCCTTAATGGGATCCATTTTCTCCTACAGATGTGTTCTTTTACTTTCTATTGAAATCTCACCATTAGTTATTACACTGTAATCAACACCTAAAGTGTATCATTCCCATTTTCAGCCAGCTTGTCTTTCCCAAGGAAGTTCTTCCTCTTTTCTCTGCTTTTCAACAGAAGAGACAGGGCTGAGATGAGAGACATCTTGCTTGGGATCCTGCCCGCACTCTGAGTTCATATGAAAAGGAATCTGTTTGTTTGCTTGTTTGCTTGCTTCTCAAATTGTTTTTCAAGGTTTGGCACATTCACAGTTGCCACTGAGGACAAGTAGAGGTGCCAGCAGTATCCTGCTCAGGGTCACTGTCCCGATGGGTGGCTCTGCACCCAGCAAGGGCTACCACTTGGAGTATGTTTTGAATCTTGAACCACTTAATTATTTCAATGGAAAATGAAGGAAATTATTTAATCCTAAGAAAAATTTAGCTAAAGTATCCCTCCCATTATAGTACATCAATCTTTATTTTCATCCATCAATATTTGTCCTACTTCTGGCAAGGGTTAGGTAACCACACCTGAGGCCTTGTGATCTCAGATCTTGCTGAAAATGCCATGGTTGCTAAACCTGACTTGACTAGTGGTGCCAGCAATAAAACCACAGTCCCTAGTGTGTAGCAGACTCCATATGTTAGCCCCCCTAGTCTGCTAAGTCACCACGCCAGCCTAAATTTGAAACATTTCTAAAGTGTTATACAATGTTGTAATAATGTTTTTACAAAACAAAGGCTGAGTTACTGGAAGCCATATTCATCCAATCAGCATCTTATTGAAAGAGGAATCTTGATGGTAGCGGTGGTGACACAAGCTATAAAAAAATAATGTTAAAAATTGCACTAAAGTCTTTAAAAGGGGAGCACTGACTTATTAGGGAGTAGAAGTTGGAAGAACTGCTGCAGAAAAAGAAAGTCTCAGCTGAATGTTATCTCACTTTCCTGAGGAAGAGTGCACCCAAAAAACCTCAAGCTGAGAACACAGTTGACTTAATTAAAAAGTTCCTAATTGCTAAAATGCTGCTTATAAAAACAAGAATGGACACTGCTAATTACATACTGAGCAGTGTCGGCCCAAACAGAAAACTTTCTATATAAGCAGAGCTTTCTCAAAATACTTTCTGCTGCTTGGTGTAGATTTTTCCCCATGTAGGAAAAAACCCCCAAACAAAAAACGGATTACAGATCGACTTTGCACCCCAAACTTAAGGCTACATCATGAAAGATAATCAGAGGGGATTATCTTGGGTTTAGGTTTTCCCTAAGATTCCAGTCCTGTAAATATTTAAGCAAGTATTTAACATTGGTACCTGGATAGTGTAGTTCTCGTCATTGATGTTAGTTAGGTACTTAAATATGAAGATGGTGGAAAAACAACTCATGTATTACATAAATCTATATCCATCATATTATTTTTATATCTATCTATCTACCTACCTACCTACCTATCTATCTATCTATCTTTCAAGCATAAAAATCTTAGAGTCACAATGCCAGCCATGAGATGGAAAGATCAGCACACTAAGAGTCAAGAAGCTAATTAAGAGATTGCAGATAATTAAAAATCTTTATATAAATTTTCTTTTTCATACAAATACTTTTTGTATTTGTATGAAAAGAATTGTTAACCATGATTACTATCATTTGGCTGTTTTTCTCCCTGTTTTAATCAAAGAATAAGTATTATGTTAAGCAATCATAATTCTTATTTACAGAAATTAGTTTTTAGTGGCTTTCTCATATACTTCTAGAACACATTTACCAATATTTATTTTCAAAACATATTTGCACCAGAAATGTTATTTTTATTACTGACTTGTACAAGATATATAGCTATTTAAAAAGCACCATGGCACCATTTTTGCTGGGCATTATACTGAGGTTGACTAGAAAACAGTTCTGGATTTAAAGGGATTACAGTCTTAGTTGTCAAGACAAAGAACTAACAAGTATTGTGTAAGCTATGCTCCAGTAATCAGGACAAAGAAACAATTCCTTGTGATTTCAGTAGTGATTTCACTACTGAGCAATCAATGATAATACTGAGGATCACTTGAAGTAGATGATGCTTAAATGCAGGGGGGGAAATTATCAAATTATCTTACTTGCTATGAATCACTCATTAATCTCTATTTGCATTTTTTATGGAAAAGAACCTTAAGTACCTGATCTGCACGTGCAAATAATAATTATTATTAAATAGTAAAAGTAGTGCAATTATTAAATAATACAACAATACCAATCATTACTCCTATTAATAATAAATTATAATAAGTCTCTTAGAACTATGCATGGTCCCAAGCTGCAATATTCAAACACAGATCTGAAACATCTGTTTGGTTTTGGAGTTGGGGTTTATACTGTATCAGTCACCAAGTCACAGTTCAAAATACATACGCTGGCATGCTGGACTTTAACTCCCCCTCCACACTGAGTCTTCCCCAGGTCCATAACTAGCTCTGAAATTGAAGATGAGAAATTCTGTTCAGAAAACAAGGAGATTCAAACTCTCTCCTTTATCATCAGTGTAACAATGAGTAATTTAGGTGTTATGATCCTCATTTTATACCTAAGGAGGTGAAGGCAGGGAGAACAAACAACAAGTCAGTGACATAACCAGTACTGAGTTTCAGATTCACTTACTACTTCTTTCCCTGTCTTTTGCCTACATAAGTTTGGCTGATGACAAAAGCAAGTATGAAATCTGATCTTCATAACAGTTACATGAAAAATATTTTGTTTCCAGGAAAAATGATCATTCATCATGACAAGATATTAATTGAGACATATTTATTCATATATGCTTTATATGATACCTTTCTGAAGAATTATAAGATGACGTATAAATTTGGTGTAGTTGGATTATGACATTAACATGTTGTCTGAGTACTTTCTAAAAGCAAGATCTAAGCAGGTTTTGAGACTGCAAAAGTCATTTAAAACAATTAGGACAAGTACTTAATTGAAACTGCTTCAAAATATTTTGAAAATTCAGTCTGATCTTCTATAAAACCAGTTTCCTTATTTGTAATTTAAATCTGATGGTTAAGTAGTTTTGTTTGATAGTCTTGTAAAGATTGTCAAGAAGTCAGGACAAGAGTCAGTGAAGGGGGGGAGAAGATTAGTAAGTAGTAGTGTACAACTATTTTTACACGACTAAACATACTTTCCCATGGTCCCTTTTCCACTTTACAAAAACATCCTCTCTTCTGACATAACACCCACAAAGACTGATACAGAGGCATTTTCTACAGAGCACAAGTCAGATGGAAAAACAATTTCAGTACTTCACCTGTGCATGGGTAGCAGCACAAGAAGCTTTTCCTGTTTAAAATGAAACCTAATTGTCAGAACTCTGGCTTTTCTCCCAAATGACACTGATATAAATTTTGTCAGTGCTGGTGTTTCTGCAACATGCACATCCAAACACATGCACATTGACACACAGAGGCTCTCATACAAAGATGAACAATGGCACCAAGAAAAGAAGAAGAAAAAAAAATTAAAAATTGCAGCTCTCATTTTAAATCCAAGTCTCTGACTCCAGTGGAGCTGGGCTAATTTACACCAGCTGAGAATCTGTTCTTGTATTTATTTTAGAAAAGATGCAATTTTGTCCTAGCAAGCAGTTTGCAAGGCCTACTTGATTGATTTAGTTGACTCTGGCTTTATTACAGCTTAATGTGTTCACATCACTATTGTTAAAGTTGTTTCAGCACTTCTATTATTACTGCCTAGTTTTTGGCATTTAGAAGTTTATAATAATAATAACAGTATTTTGTACTTTTATAGCATTTTTCTTCTGAGGAACTCGAAGGGCTTTGCAAACAATAATTACTTCTTACAACCGCTTGGTAAAGCACATTATATTGTAGCACATTTTACTAGCGGTTCAGATTCTGATCTCAGTTCACATCAGTGTACATGCAAACTATCTACGCTATATATGTGGTTTGTATCCCTTATGAAATAAAAACAAAAGTAGAAATGGCCTTTACAAGGTCTGCCGCTACCCCAGAACAAAACTTTAAAGTCCTGATTCCCTCTCCCCGGTACCAATTTTTAAAACGCTGGGTTTACTCCAACACCTGCTCTCCTCTGTGCTCACTGTAGCAGCAAAGGCATAGAGAAGATGGCTTAAACAGATGATGAGACATTCCCTTCTATAAAGAAATTTTTTCCTGGCTCTACAAAATAATGTCTTCTTATTTCTACTGTGGTCGTTACTGTAAAAAAAAAATATTATATATATATATATATAGAGAGTGCTGTTGAGAAATCTGAAGCAAGATGCTTGTTATTTTTAGCAGAAATAAGAGAGATTCTGAAGCTACTTTCTTTTACACTAGTGAACAACCTAGTCCTGTATTTGGTGTTTGGGACTCAGGAATAGGCAGCCAAATATGCTCCACCTTGAAATTCAATCACATGTGGAAATCAGTTCTCTGTAGCGCTACAATAACTGATAAAAAATTTGATTGGGGCTAAATCTTTGCACTCCATTTCTGAAAAGACATCTAACATTTCATCAAACTGGGAAAAAAAAAATCAAATCACCACAATCAAGTTTTTTAAAAAGTTCATGCAAAACCTGCTTATCATTAAGATTTGTTTTCATTCACTAATGTAAACTACAATAACAAAATAACAAATAAACTAACATAAAATAATAAAAAAGAAACAAATAAAAATCTCTCAGTTTAACTACCCAGAATGAGAACTGTGAATAAATTGATTTCTTTGAGTTACGCTGTGAAAACAAACTGGTTAAAGAAAATTTTATTTTCAGGCCAACCTGATTTTTTTATTTTAAAAATACTGGCACATAATATATGATTTCATTTTGAGCACTTTTTTAAAAATGTCTAATTAAATCTAACAAATGCCAAGTAACATTTTTTAGAAGCAAAAATTAATAAATTCCAAGAAGAAAACTCTTCTTCTTATGAATAGTTTGAGTCCACTAGAAAGTGCATTCTTCTGGAAAAAGAAAATATATTCTGAAAAAATCCCTTTTGTTCTGACTTTAGTGTGATCTTATCACTTTCACCATTATAAGAAATACATACACAATTCAAGATGGATTTTCTATTGTTTCACCCCTTATAATTAATTATATACCTTATAATAAAAGTATTTACAGAAAGGAAAAGGATTCATTAGATAACCCATCTGAGCACAGTTCTGACCTATATGGCCTTGACTGAGCTGTGTTAACCACTGTAGACTCCTCTGCTATTAAAATTGGTATCAGACAAGAACTTCAAGTGCATCAACACTTTTCAATGACAAGCAAAAAAAGAAAAAAAAAAGCAAATACTTTCATGCCCTTTTTGTAGCAATTTGACAGAAGATGATAATTCAATTAACTGTCCTACCAACCCCAGTGCCACTGGAAAGAAAATATCTTTGCTGATAAAAAAAATATTAAAGTTTTATGGAGTGAAAGCCACAGCTTAAACACAAGGGAAAGCCTCAGCTTCAGTGGTGAAACTAGTGCGTGTTCTGTCCTGTATTTCAAAAGCTCCTGAATCAGCCATCTTAATACACAGAGCAAAATGTTGGCTCCCAAAGAAGTGAGTGGAAATTTTTGATTCCTTTCCACAGAGTTGGATTTTTGGATTTTGGCTTCATCCTAGAAAGAAGCACAAGGATGGTTCTACAGAATTTTGAAAAGACCTCACATCAATCAGTATCTGAAAAACTAATAAATACCATGATCTAGATATTGGACATTACAAGGTCATGCTCATATCTGCAAAACTGAAATAGCCAACTGATTAGAATCAGTGAGGAAGATTTGCCTGAAAACTTATGACATATAGTCCTGTGAGTAGGTTGATTACCTCTAATTATAATTGCTTACAATTTACTTAAAATTATCTCGTCTGGATTTGGCCCACAAAAAACCCTGAAATAAGTATTAAAGAGAATCTTTAATGATTAATTATTTTTTGGAGTTAAATTTAACAGACATCTATGTTAAAAAAAAAAAAAAAAAAAAAAAAAATTGGCCAAATGAAAAACCCACAAACAAAGAAAAATTGCAGAGTAAATCTTTTGGGTTATCTATTTCCTAGTCCAAACTCTGATTTAAGTGGTAATATTATCATAGTCTGGAGGAAAAAAAGCATAATTGAGGCTTCAAATTGTTTGTGTTTACACACTGAAAGACGGTTACAGTAGATTCAATTCAGAAGAAACATAAAGCAATCTTAACTCTATCATTTCTGACTCGAGTGCAAAACTCAAATCAATTACTCATAAACATTTGTGATAAGATTAATTTAATTTTTTTCTTAAACAAAGAGGGTAAATTAAAAGAATCAGCTTATTTCTTCCTACTCTGTAGTGACAAGATTAAAAATTAAATTTATACATATTTCATTTTTACATAATAAAGCCTTTTTGCAAAAAGAAAAAAATACCACAGTTCATCTAATTAAATCAAAGAAAATTGCCTGCAGCAATGCTACAGTATTACAATTAGATGTCTGCCAAAACCAGCCATTTGAATTCTTAAACACCACTCCAGTCTTAAATACAAAACATGGTTTTCATCATTTTGTGTGATATCACTGAAATGGGGCTTTTTTTCATCACTATTACGTCAGCCTGGAATGCCTTGCCAGATGCATTACATTTTTCTTCTGTCTTACAGAAATGTTGGGCGAAGCAAATACAGGATAGTTTGTTGTTGGGGTTTTTTTTCTGTAAGTCTACACATGAATATTGGTATATAATGTCATGGAAATGAAATAACATATTTTTTAAAAAATCTCTGCATTAAAAAATCAAGTTTTATGTAATTAGTGTAATTCATGTAATGCTTAAATTGTCTTTGGAATTAGATATAAAAAGAACAAAAACCCAAGACACAACCACTACAAGTAGTTGAAGACAATTATTTAGAAAAACTAAGGCTATCCACATTTACTAATCATACACAGCCTGATTGGTAAATCTAATTTAGTATATATGTCAGTATATCCAGATCCCAAAGGCCTGCACCAAATGCTCAGCTCACCCCCGGACTTCCCCTGTGACCTTGTGCAAGTCCCAGTTTTCCCCGTGTCTGTAAAATGGGAGAATAATACTTCCTACCTGACAGGGGTGTTGTCAGGCTAAAATCCACAGAAGAGTATCAGACATTCAGATACTGGATGTAATAAGGGATAGCTAAAGAGACAGGCTGAAAACAGTGAGGACTGGATAAATAAGTTGCTATGCTACAGTAAAGGCAATTCATTTAAGCATCGTTTAGTGGAAGCAGAGTTGAGTTACAAGTTGCTGTTGACTGACAGATGCAAAAATGTACTCCAAAAGCACTAAGCTAGATTTCAGCAAAACCATCAACCTTCAATTTAAAGAACACTCATATTTGCAAAGCTTTGTGGAATACAAACAGTAAAATAATAAAGTTAATACATGAGTGATGACTGAGGTTGTGTGTGCTAGGACCTTCCTATGCAATCATATTTTACATGTAACTATGAAAACTACAGCAATGCTCACCTTGTCATCTTCTCTCTGTCTCCTTCCTGTCTTCCCAGTTCTTATGCTCCATAGAGCAAGTATGTCTATAATCTCAGCTGAACTCTCCTTGGTCACATGCAGGCATACTCCCTTCAGATTCTTCCAGTTGACTCAACTGAGCCTGGGCTGAGGTAAAATTGTATTCAGCCCTCCAGGGAAAGTTCCCATTGACCATCTGATGATACCACTTCCACTGATCTGTATTAGAGGAAAATGTTCATATTACAGTTTCATGCTTGCCTGAACAAAATTTGGTGCCACATACAGGCTCAGGATCATGAGAGTTTTGCAAACCACTTTGTACAAAAACATGCATTTCTGAAGTCTTTCTTCAGATGTGAGACAGATGTTCTGTGCTCTGTGCATTTACCTTACACTATTCTCCAAATGATCAAATCTGTTTAAGGTGGGGGAAAAAAAAAAAAAAAGGTACAAAAACATTCAGGGAAATTGATTTTTTTATTTTTTTTTTCTAGATTAGATGCCACAGGCAGGTGCCCAGTACTCTGGTCAAGTGAGCAATTCCTTTTAAATGACTCTGTCAGATACAATCCTCTTGCTTCATTTTGTCCCCTGCTGCTACTGTCTCACATGGGATTGCATGCACTACAAATGCCTGGGGGATCTATACTGGAGTTTAAAAGCAGACAGAATGCAAAGACATTGGGCACATTTTAATAGAATGTTTAAATGAGACCTAGATGCAGATACATGATCTGGTAGGTGACCAAAGGTGTCACCTCAGGCTGGACCATTAGAGCCTAATAATAACAGATAGTAATAAGGTTCCATTACTTAACTTAAATTTTTTATGATTTTTTTCTTTCATACTTTATGTTCACTCACAACGCAACAAGTAAACTGTTGGGCTGAACTAGTGAGAATATTAGGATTAGTAAGAATTCATTTATGCATAACCAAATAAACATTGCCAAATAGCCAAAGACCAACCCTGAGCCTTAGTCAGGCACAGGATTCTAATTGCAGAAAATGTTGATAGTACAAGGAAGAACAGGAGTCGTAAGGAGCTGTCCAAAATAAAAGTGGACACCTGCATTTTGATTAGTAATCAATAGGACACTTTCAGAAATCCATTACTCTTGACATTACTATGAAAGCTCGTCATCTAATTCACCACCTAAAGCCACTCAGCCTCTACATGAGGTGTATTCCCAGAGGGATTCATCCACTAGGTCTGCTTACAACACAGCCCACAGAGCAGGCTCTGACTAAAACGTGACTAGAAGGCAATAAGGCCTCCTATTACAATCCCAAAGGACAAATATTTGAAACTCAGGTTGAAATCCTGTCTCAGATTCCTGTCTGAGAGTCAATTCCTGATTGCAGTATTTGTACATTTCTGTAGGGCCTCATGTTTCTTCATTCCTGTGGCAATGAACCTTTGCAGTACAAGCTTTCAGCAGGATACCAATATCCAGGTAGGTCAGCTGAACATGTTCAACTTCAACAAAAGGTCCATATTCTATTTGGTATGCTGTTCCATCACATTCTCCCATTCATCACTGCTCATGATTGAAAATTTTAGAAGAGATTTCCAGCAAAAAAGCAAAAACTAGCAAAATAAATCATCAATATTTGTTTACCTTGTTCCTTTTTTGCCAGCCCCCAGGCATTTGAAAATCCAATACTTACAGTGAAGATAAAGGATCGCAAATTCCATTTAAGGAACACAGCATAAAATATGTGCAATAAACTTGCAGAGAACTGTGTTGTCTTTTTCACTTACCTTTTGTCTATATTCCTCTGATTTTGAAAGGGGCCATCACAGAGTATTAGTATTCACATCTTCATTAACATTTCTGTAAAAAGTGTGAAAGCAAGATTTTAGTGTTCAAATAAATATTTTGTAGCTGGCATTTTACTCGTGTAGCTGGCATTGTACTTGTGGCAAAGTTTTGAGATTGCAGAATTTGCATCATATTATATTTACCAAACTTCATAGTAATTACTGAAATTCAGTAGCTTTTTGAGAAGTTACACGTAGGAGTTTCTAAAAAAGGGAAGTGTGAGTTAGTTGCGGGTAATAGTTGTGGCTGTCTATTCAGGATCAGAGAACTTTTTTTTTTTGGAAGTAAATCTCTTATATTGAGAATACATAATGCAATTATGTCACTGAATTCTGCTTTTACCAGGAGAGTGGACAAGTCTAATCCAAGGAGTGGGTATCAATAAAAAAAATAAAAAAAAAACTAGTGCCAGAACTTTTGGCATAGGTACAGAAACCTTTATTTTCTTTCCTGGGCTCCTAATGCATGTTTTGTAGAATAAAAAATGGGATATACACTAAAGCCTGTTAGTTCACTAACAAAAAATTTCTAAATGAAATGATGACACATAACACAGAATCATTTCCAGTGCTTAGAAGCGAGCTGCATTTCCCTTACCATCTGGATTAATCTTTAAAGGATGCCTATTCATGCTGGAGTTACCTGTCCTCACATAAGAGCACTTTATGGAGTGAGCAAGTCTTTTCTGATCAATCCTTGTGTTTCACAGAGTTGCCAGTCAAACTGTCAGAAATATGCTGCACATGTTTGTTCAAGGAAAAGTGTATTTCTTTGCCCTTCCCAGCTTTGTCTGGATAGCTGGAGAGCCCCACCATCCACTGCGGAGTGCATTTACCAGTGGGAAATCTCCCCTTAGCCTTTTGATGAAAGGTTGTGTGCTGATTTTGACTGGGATTGAGTTAATTTGTGCTTAGCTGCCAGCTGGGGTTAAACCATGACAGGTAGTTTAAGAGCAGTACCAGAGACACACTGCAAGTTACAAAAGCAGAGCATTTGGGGGTAAGCATAACACTTGGGGAGACCGAACAATAACAAAAGTAAAAGTGAACCATGTTGTTATGTAATAAAGCTTAGCACTTTTCATGACTTAGGGATTACTATTTGCACATTAAAAATAGAGAAGACCACAGAGACCACTAAAGCTGGGATTAGAATGCGTAAAGCCCTGAATCCCAGATCTCGCCTTCAACCACTAAACCACATCTTCTATAGTTAGACCTTTTTTAAGTCATGCAGCTTCTTATTACTCAACATTCTGCAAGTACTTAAGCACCCTGCTGAATCAAGGCCCACCTCCCAGAGACCAAAGCCCACAGTTCTTACTCAGGCATTTATCCTTTGTAATCATGTAACTGGAATCTGTCTGCAGTAAAACACACCCTTTTTCTGCACTGGAAAAATAAAGTCATTAGATACTCCTGAGTTCATAGCCTTGGTTTGTACAGTATCACTCCATTTTTAAGCTGCAATAACTCCGCTGCACTCAGAACTATTGCACTGTTTAAAAGTGGGAGTAATGTAACAGAAAATCAAGTCCAAAGTTCCCAGTCAAACAGCCATGCAGTCTTGATGAGAATATCATGCTTTCTTACCGTAATCAGCTGGATTTGCTATTGCTACCACTGCCCTGCTGCTGAGGTCTATATTGACACATCTAAGAGGCACAGACAATCTCACTGAGAACCTGGCCATGCAGTTCTTTTCCATTTGATTGTATTTGATTTGCAAGAAATAATATATTAACTTGCATTAAATAATTATCCACAAGCTGGAACCTGGTCCTGAGATTCTGACATATGAGTTTCTAGTCATGCTTAGCTGGCTATAATTTTTCATCTGGAGGATATCTTCACTATGCAAACTGGATGAACGGGTTATTTTATGTTAGATCTCCAATGAATATCCATCATTGGCTTTAAAGAAAGAAATAAAGAAAATGTATTGGCTCATGTAGACTTTGCCTTTCACATCTCCGTTTACTCAAGAGCCATTTGAAGTTCTTTTTTGTCTGCTCAGATAAATGGCCAGCTGGCCCCTATGCATAATGAATCCATTGTGGCAGGAGCAGGGGTATTTTGTAACCACATGTGTAACAACTTGTGTGAGATCCAGTCACCTGCGTGTTCAGGTTGCAGTAGTTTGTTAGCCCTCTGCATCTCTTGGGTACTGTCCGCAGCATGTAGTACACTCAGGCAGCCAGAGCAGCTGGAAGGACAGTTGTGACCTCTTCTGTCTGCTTGCTGGTGAAGCAATAAACAAATTTAAAACCTGTATTCCAGGACCTCTTAGACGGGGCAAAAGACAGTTTACATTTAATATGGAGGGCTGCAGAGACAGTGTTTTGCAATACTATCAATTAATTTGTTGAACATATTAACCCACCATTTGGGGCCACAGAATGTTTGCCAGTTAAATCTTGCATCATAGGTAGAATTGCAATGAGAACTGTAAAACAAAGTATCATGGAAGACTTGTCTATATTAAAGATCATCCAGTTAATTACCCTCTTAGCTGCCCTCCAAGGTGCTGTTCTGTCATTTCCCTGCTAATCCTTTCCAGCTGAAATTCACTGGTAAACTCAAAATACATGCTTTTGAAGACTTGAGTAGAAGACCATGAAATCTTCAATGAAGAGGTGGAAAGCTCTGGACAGGATCAATGTAGGTGAGGATAGCAATCGTTGTACTATATTCTGGCTTTTCCCAGACTTGAGGAAGCCTTTCTTTGCTCAGCATCTTTGCCTTAAAATGTTGAAGGAAAGGTATGTAACAGACTCCAGAAGTGGGCAGAGCCAATGGGAGTGATATACTTGCAATTGCAATGTCAATTGCAGGTGCACAGTTCTCTAATGTATGGAAACTTGCCCACTGAACCCTCATTCAGCTTCCCATCCCCTAAATGTTTTCCTGATCTCACTTCTGCTGACATATCCGTTATGGTTCACACCATACCTTACTATGCAAACTCTACAGAGAAGGAAACAGGAGGGGAAAAAAGGGAAATGCTTTGATCAAGTCTGCCTCCTTGGCTACATGATCGCTGCCAAAAGCTGCTTTTGCAGCCACCATGGCAAGCAGGTGTGTGTTACCATGGCATCGCTCCAGCTGCAGAAAGCTGCCCTGCCCCTGGCCCTGCCCTCCCTCTCGCTTGGGCAGATGCCATGCCCCCATCAGACCACCATGCATGATGCTGGGGGTGGGGGATGCACCATCTCAATGTTGTTTTGCACTTACCATTGCCTCTCTGGGGCAAATAGAATCAGAGATAAACAAGATAAAAGTCTAAAAGTCTGAATGGGCTGCCATTCCATTCTCTGCTAACACTGAGATCACGGAAGAGATGCCATTGACTTTGGCTCTTATGCATCCTCGGGCCAAGCAAATTCCTTCAGGTATCAAAGGAGCAAATCCAGACCCAGGAAGAGGACATCTGAATTTGTCATCTGCCTCACAAAATAAAATGAGACAGCAGCTAAACTCTTGTAAGATTATAAACAGGGTGTCATATTCTTTCTAAACACACAATACATGGCAGATCTGCCCCAGTATCACCCCCACCTGCACAGACATACACACACTTGATCCATGAGCAGTTTTGAAAATTTGGGTGGTAGAAACCTTTGTCACACCCACAAGCTATAACTGAAGGAGGGGAAGAGGAGAAAAGCCATCCATTTTGGCTTCATGCTAAATTATCAGCTTCTTGGCTTCACGCCAGCTCAGTCAGCTTATAATAATAACTGGCTCTGGGCCAAGGCTTTTTAGAGTGAGTGAGAGAGAGCACGCTGCTTTCTCTTTCTTCAAAAATATTTGTTAATAATCTCTATATTACTCATAATCTGTATAGCTTAATTGAATAAAAATGTCTAATTTCACTTCCTTGCTAACTGAAAACTGGAGGTGAGATGGAATTATTTGGAGCCCAGAATCAGGTTGGATTTCAAACATGAGGCAGCACAGGAACTGTGTGTAGGTGGCTTTCTGGTTAGGGCCCCTGCTACCCCAAGACCTGAACACAAACACTAACAGTTTGGTCGTGGATGGCATAAAAACAAGAAAAAGAATGAAAATCTACAATGAAAACCTACTGTTATATTGAACCATGTCTTGAACCTTGACCTGTTACCCCTAAAGATATACCACAGTGTCTCTACATGATATGGTAAACTTTAAGAGGACTGACTTTATCTGAAAGACAGAGTTATGATGAGGCCTGACATGATATCTCTCTAATTTTAGAATGAATCCAGTCCAACTACATTCTTAATGGGAAGGGCTGAAGGAGAAGCGAAATTCCTCTAATTCAAACAAGTATATAAGAACTGTCAGGACTCACTTACTTAAATTCTATTTCCTCTGGTCTCTTTGTTAGTCTTATCATTATTATTATTATGAAAACCCCTAGAGATGACCTGCTGTGATTGTATAAAAAGCCCCTCATGTATCTGAGGTGCAACCACAAATAATAATAAGCATAAGCAAAGCAGAAACCGTGTTTCATGCCTTTTGAACATAAGATACAGCAAGAAGGAAAAAAGCATATACTGAATTGTACTGAGCATACAACTTAAAAAGCATATACTGAACTGCAATATTAATTTGCAAGAACTCTCAATGTTAATGTAATGATAGATGAGCTTACTAGATAATTTTATTAACGTCTTACAACTTGTTCTTTTTGCAGATTAACTAATATTTTATCTTCCTCCTGCAGTATAAATGATGTTCTTAAAAATTGTCCATATAGAAGAGTCCCTCTGTTGGGTTTTTATAGTTACCCATTGTTATAATTTGTATGAGATATTAAATCTATTACTGCCCCATGCTGACCTACAGTAAACCTATCAAGAAGTGTGTTAGGCATACATCAAGAAAAGGGTGAAGTTCAGTTCATGCTGGACATGTACCCAAATCCCTGGATGTTGAACCTTGTTATCATTGACCTTAACCTTTTTTTTTGCAGCCAAAAGCTGTTTAACGGGGCTGCAAACCCTTCAAGAACAATTTTTATCTTCAAATTTCCAGCACCTCTTGTTTTCTTTCTTCTTTTACAGTATTTTTAGTCCTTCTACTTTGGGGGCTGTCACTAAGGGGATGATGATATCACAGGAGACATTCAGCACTTCACAAGATTAGGTCTCTGGTCCTTGCCAAAAATTGGAAGGAGTTGAAGACTCAGAAAAAGAAAATAAAACTTCCTTCTCTGAAATTGGGCAGATACAAGTAAGCTGAGCTGCAGCTGCCATAACACCTTCCTTTATTGTAATTTCATTCTTCTTGTTTATCACTTAAATTTTTTGGATCTGTCAGATACTACTATGCAAGTTAAGATGACTGGGGTGAAGACTATTTTCTTTCTTATTTGTACAGTTCCTTGCAGAATCGAGTTCAAATTCCTCAACAGCCTGCACAAACCAATGCACTATTGTGACAACTACCAGCAGTAATAATGTAGGAGTGTGAGTTGTTTTCAGTTTCAGAAATGTTCATGCTCCAGTATTGGTCAAATTTATACAAGGTTCTTAGATTAATGGGAGAAAGTCAATCCATTTCCAGTGGTCAAATTGCGCAAAAGTGTTTGCATTCCTCAGGTGTAAGGAACAAGATGCATGATTATAATCTAATATATGGCTGTTGACAAATTTCATTCTGTGTAGTTTCTTGAGAATTCTCATTGTTTTGATCTTTTCTGTTAAAACTTCAGCTGAAAGTTAGGCCCTGAGTCACAGAGGACGTATACTAAGAAATTTCACTCCCAGGAGAAACTAGGTGCTTCGCTCTGGTGGAACCTCTCTGTTTTATGGACTGCAGGACAGATTGTGACTACTTTGTGCAGAAGTTGGACGGTTTATAGGTTCAAAAGCAAGAAGTGCTTTAGAAACTGGACTGCTGCTTTATAATGCAGTTGATTAACAGTGGCAGAGCGCAGAGGATATGTGTTCTCTGGTGAAGGAGCACCCAAGGTGGAAAGATAGAGCGTGGGTGCCAGGCCCTCCAAGGTGTAAAGTGCAAAGGCTGCCCTGCAGCAGAGTGCACTGGCTTGGCTACATCCTGGTGCAGGGAAGCTTCAGAAAGCCTGAGGTGCTCCTTCGGATGCTTGTGGGGTACAGTGACTGTGTCCAGGCCTCCTGGCACAGCTTCCACTGTGGCCTGAGTTAAGAGAACCAGTTCTGAGAGGGAAGTGAGTGCACAGGGCTCTCTCCATGCAGAAAATGCGATTCCAGTGGTGGCTTGTGCTCATTATATAGTGTGAGATCACAAATAGAAGTTTTCACACTTGCCCATCTGCCACCAACTGACTCTAAAGAGCTGGTGAATCATACACTTAAAAGAGGGCGAGTTTTTCCCCGCTGCCATTGGAATGTGTTTTGAAATTAAATATGCACAGTACAAAAGCGGAATAACAAGGTTGTGCTGATCACACCAGACACTGTGTATAATGCTACAGACATGAGGGTCAGGGGTCTAGGCCAAGACCATGGCCCTTAGTCAAGGCATCAATGAAAGCTGATTCTTCCTTCCCCTTGGTGTCCCTTTCCATGTCTGAAGAGACTATTGAAAGAAAGATTTCTTTGAGAGGAGCCAGGGGAAAGAAAAAGGGGAGGGGGAGAGGGTTAAATAACATAAATATGGTGAAAAAATATTATTTTTGTGCTTGCATATGGTACTTTCTTTTTTCTATCTATATGCATACATTTTCCATTTGCTATTTGTAATTATGGCTTTGGCTTTACAATGTATTCATCAGTGACACTGTGATCCTTTTGTTCTGCTGCATATAAAAATGGTTCAGAAGATAGATTCAAAAGGTCTCAGGTTCCCCAACAAGGAACATAATAGGGGTAATGCATGGCAAGAACAGTTTCTACTTTCTGAAAAACAGGAATAAATAAAAGAGCTATTACATTACACTTTGTGTACAGTACTGTACTCTTTTTCAAAGTGTAAGACAGATTCTTATCCATTGCAAATGCTAGTTCTTAACCTGATTTATGTCTTGAAATCATTTTTAAGGTTCCCTGTGCTTACAATGGAAACCAGGCAGGATTTATAGAAGCATTATAAGCACATACTTTTTGTGAAGAGCAATGTTAATATGATCATTTTGGTCACTCAAAAAAAAAAAAAAAAAAAAAAAAAGAAAGAAAAAAGATTGAAGGAATGTTTTTGGTTTTCATTCCCACTTTAAAAGCAGGTTTTCTTTGGGTGCACCTAATCTACATGAAGTGTAACTGTATCCATTATCCATTGTAGGTTTGTGCAATATGTGACAGCTGTTTGACCCTGTCACTAAAGTCCCTCTTGCCATGGAAAAGAGACAGGAGTATGCTGCAGTGAAGATAAAACACCCTTTATTCAGACTGCTGGACAGAATCAGACTCCATGTTTCTCTGGTTGCCAGAGAGACTGTGTATCCTATACATCTGTATGTCATTGCAAAAATCCTTCCAACCCCTGACCTGTATAGCTCAGTTGTGGAAGGAACCGAGTACACTACAGATGTCAGATGTCAGCTGCCCCAGGACTCAACTTTGCCTTGGATATGCTACCAGATTCTCTGGAAACATGATCCAGCATGCAGGCAAGATTCATCCACATTGCAAATGAGGAGGCAGCTACAAACACAGCTGCATTGCACAGGCTCTGTGATGTAAGTAGTATTCATTATCCCTGTGATGTGTTCATATCTACCTCAGTCAGCCTTGTGTAGTGGTAGGAGAATAGTCAAACGTTCTTCCAAAATCAGTGCTTGGCTTACAGTTTTGTCACATAAGCACATGACTAAGCAATGCAGTGCCTGAATGAGGATACCTCAGCTTACCTTCACACTACTGGGTCCAGAACTGGAGGCAGTAGTGCTAAATCAGAGGGACATTGAAGCTAATTTGTTTCATTATGAAACATCAGCTGATGTGACAGTAGGGACTATCCTGCTAGCAGGACCGTGTATCTTTGTATAGGGCTGGGTTTATCCATTTATTCCATGCTATCTGGGCTGCCTGTAAGTGCCTCTGAACTGTACTGTGGAGATGTGACTTTAGGATAGCTGGTCCTCTGTTTCTCATCCATAAAACACAGTTTGTCCTAACTACCATTTCTTGTTGTTCTAATTATATTAAAAGCAGGGACAGAATTTGATGAAGGGCTCCATGTTAGTCATTATTTCAAGAAATAATGAATATTCTGTCAGTTATTTGTTCCTCCTTACCATGCAAAAGCAAGTGATTCTCCCACCCTTGCATTTTCCAGACCCTACAAATCTGGAAGTGATGAAATCAAACAAAAAAGCATAAAAAGTATCCAAAGGAGGAAGAGAAAAAGATGGGCTCAGCTGGCAAATGTAGATGTGCTGCTCTTAAATATTGCAGACTAAGACATATTTAAGCACATGCCACATTTTAACAACGTGGGTATCCTTGCTGACTTCAGTAAGAGACCTTTAACTTAGTCTGAAGATCAGGACCACATTTACCATGTGGCATTCATGTTTAGGACAGTGGAAAACATGTAAAAAATATGTTTACTTAATTCTTCTTTATGTCTCTTTGGAATATAACTGCTGTAGATGTTTATGTGAAATTAATGTTGGCTATGTATCATCGACATTATAGTTAAATAATTAGTGTTTTCTCAGTTGTTAGTATCTTGCTATTAGTCACTTTCATTGTGAGTTTATTTCCTCCCCAAGAAAACTTGAAGACATCTCTGAACTGAGAATTACTGGGGAATTTTTGTAAGCATTATTTCTGGTAGTCTCACTTTTGCCTTTTTCTGCTGATACCACAGCTAACTAGGAGGAAAAGTACTTATCCAGTGTTCAGAGCTCTGAAGGATAAAAGCCAGCTAACCAAACAATCTTCCTAATTTCCCCCACCTCAGCCTCCACTCTTCCTCACACATTCAGCTTCTTTTATCTTTTTCTCTATCAGCCTTGCTTATACCTTCCCTGAAACACTTGAGCAGGAAAGACAAATTGATATTAACCCTTCACCATTAATGCAAAAGTGATACCTTTGATGTACTTATATGCTTATGCTCAGGCAAACTACACATAGCCTAGAGAATGTGTAATTAGGTGACGGCAATCTTTCCAAACAAACTCTTTCCTTCTGTCTCTTATAAATCAGCAGAGATTTTCATATATCTATATCCTTCAAGGATGTGTTTGAAGGAGGAGAAGTTGGGTATGGTGCTTTTGTTAGGATATTGCTCAAATCTTTTAGCTACAAGGTTCTGCTTTGCACTAAGGTAGAAGGATGGTCAGTTTATTGGTGGTATTTTACCCCACTGAGACACAATTATAGTTCAGTTCTGCTCCACTATTGCTTGCAATAAGGGAGTTGGGAGAGGCTGTTGCCACATGCTGATGTTCAGCAGCATCTCATCTCAGTGACTTCTGCAGGAATTTAATGGTAGGTGGGAGGCACTGCCTTTGTGGTGTCTCGCCTGTGAAAAAATTAGCACTCCTCCAACCCCTGGAGTTCCCACAGGCTCTACTACTCAAAATATAGCTGTTAACTGGCAGCGGTGGAGGTATGATACTTGGGCATGGCACATGATCCTTTAAGAACTTGCTATGTGGCTTGCTTTGTGCATACACCAAGGTCTGCATTCGTTCTGTTCATGCCCTGAAGCAAACAGCACCAAGCCTGAAGAAATACAATGCTGATAGGCAGGATATAGTGAGTAGAGCTCACTGTTTTGCTGATACAACTACATCATGTCCCAAAGTATGGTCAGAATAAGTGCATCTCTGCACTTAATATACCCTTTTTAAGTTTGTTGGTGGGTGAATGCTTATTCTCTTTCCTCTCTAAAAACACTTTATCTGCTGTTTTGTCTTCTGCTCTTTTGTATGCTTGTGGTTCAGCAATATCCGTATGAGTCACAGAAGTCTTACCTATGGCTACAACTTCCTTGAATGCTTTGCTATCATCAGCCTATGAAGGACAGTTCTTTAGGTTGTCTTGACTTTTTGGGCAGAATTTCACATTTGAAATAATCCTCCATACTGGTACACTGATAGGTTTTAATTTGAGGGGATGTATAGCTCAGGTATTGAACAATCTTTGCTGTAAACCCCAGCTGAAACAGTTTGAAAACAGATAGATGAGAATAAGGGGTACTATAAAGACCTTTTAACATCTTTAAAAGAGTGTTCCTCTAAAATGAGGCATTTCGTAGTTTCCCTACATGAAAATTATGATCTTGGGAAAGTATTGCCCCAAGTACCAGAGATGGAATCTTCTCTTTCCTCTGGTCCTCTCTTGCTATGTAGGTCTCTCCATTTATAGAGAGAAATAGGGTCCAGAGTCATTTGAGTTGAGCATTTTGAGGTGTCCAGGATGCCTTTAAAGGGAAGTCAGAGAAATAACAAACGGAGGGACAAAATTAATGCCTATTTAACACTTTAATTGTCAGGGGCAGGCATAATAATCTACTATAGCTAAGGGGAATGCAATTCAACAGAACAGAGTGAAGGTGGAACTGGTTCACTCACTGTTAATGGGAAGAATACAGAGTTCTGAAAGGGGAGGGAAACTCCAGAATGCAACAGTGCAACATGCAGAAGAACATATGAAGCTGCAATAAGAGACCTGCTTTTGTTTGACCTTGCAGTTTAAAGCTGAGCATCCTAGTGAGTTAGGAGTTTGGAAATATATTAAACACTAGGAAAATTTTAAATATTCCTATAACGTGTATGCTGCCTAGAGAAACTGTTGTGAAGAGTTTCTCATTACTGATATTTGGAGAGGTTAGTGATAGAAATGACTGTGAGATGAGTAATAAGTAAAAATATCCACTCAGACTGATTCAAACCAATATGAATTATGCCAGTCAATAATGAGTGTAAGATGAGGCATACTGGACTTGATTTTCCTCTCACTTACAAGACTGCAAATTAAAATTAATTCAGTAGACTACAATCCACTAGTAAAAGTGGGAGCAACTACTTTCAGTTTGTAAGATCCTTATTAAGGAAGCTGTGTTTTGTAGTTCAGTTCAAAAAACTGGTTCAAATCCTAACTTTTGCCTCAAGCCATTAATCTCTATGCCCTGTTGCAATCCTTTTAATTTATGTGCACAATCTGTTCAGATCAAAAACACTCCAACACAGGCACTTTTCTTGCTTAAAATCTGCTCAGATAGTGCCCAACACATCTGCACTAGGAGGTACAAATGTGAAACATGCTTGTTACAGTGGGAATGAATCCAAGGTCTTGAGGAAGACAGCTGAATGAGCATGAGTGATCAAGAAGTGTATCACCTGGTTCAGTGCTTCTTGAATGAAAATATATATGACTGGTTTCTTATCATCTTTTGGATACATCATCCTTTTATTTATGTTTGCTTTTGTTATTCCACTGCAAATAATGAGATCTTTGTTTTCCTGTAATCTCTGACACTACATGATACTGTGACTGAAAGGATCATAAAGGGATAAGCTAGAATGGCACATTAACAGTCACTGCTGGCACAGGCTAAAAAGGAGGAAGATTGAAACTTTTTTTTGTTTGCATTTAAAAAAAAATCTCACAAAACTTACATCATATCTTTTAAAGGCATTTTTAAAGTTTTGTGGTTTTTGTTTTTTTTTTTTATTTAAGTTAATTTAGTTGAACGAATGCTGTTACAGAAAAGCAATTCCTTTTCATATAACTTTAAAGTCTCTTTCCCCCCTATATATTATCTCTTTTAGGTTTATAAAAAATGATACATTTTAAAGTGCATGGGTTGTCTGGGTTTTTTAAGTTGAAAAACAATTGTGCCTTGATGTTCATTTGATGAATTCTCATGATAAGGTTGCTTACCCCCCAAACTCTTCTTTTCTTGATTATGATATTTGAGAACAAAATTTTAAACAAATACCTTTCTTTCTAGTCTAGTGGTCAATCTCAGAGAGAAATAGCAAAAGTATGAAATTCTGTGATAAAAACAAAGGGAGAAGAAGTGCTAACGGGTAGCATTCTAAGCCTGGGTCACCATTCAGTTTCTGCCTAAGCTGCACTCTTCCTGTGTGACCTTGGACCTTATCCCACTTCTTGTTACTCTGTAAAACAGAGGTAGAAATACTTGAGGCTGCACAGAGGTATTGTGAGAGAGATAAACATCAAAGTCTGGGAGGTGCTCAAACACTGCAGAGATAGAGGAAAGATAAGTACTGTACATAGAAAAAAATCCATTATATGACCAAAACCCCCAAACCAGTGTTTTGTCTTTAGACTTACAGTTTAAATAAAGCCTTGTCATATCCCATTGTGTAGTTTTCATGAATGTTTCTTTCAATAGTCCTGTTGCAGTGACCATCTGGAAACATTCAGTCATACAGTACTACTGCAGACACTAATTAATTTCTCAAGTCTTGAGAACAGGGGCCCAAACCTTACCAAAATCTGATCAATGTAAGACCTGAAGGATCAGGTCAGCTTGACTGATACCAAGCTTAGCCAGGAGCTAGCTTGGTATCAAATCGCCATGGCTTAAGAAGTTACGGGCACCCTCTAGGCTCTGGGACGTCTGTTCATATATGCACTTCACCTAAGAAAATGAAAGGTAATATGACCTACCTAAACTGACTTTCGGTGCAGGCTAAGGGCATGCACGCACTCCTGAATCTTAAACATTTAATATGGAAAGAAACCAATAATTAACCAGGTACAATTTGTTGTGTACAAAAGGTTTTTAGTTCCACCCCACCACAGCTGCTAATCAAGAATTAGTCAACATCTTTTACTGTTTTCCTGATGCTGGAAAACAGACTTGTATGTTCATTCTCCTTTTTTCTGACTCATCCTCCAGAAGATGAGAAAGATAGGAAAGGATCAGGCTAAAACTGCTGTCTCAGAACAGAAACTCTGCTACAGTGAACAGCCTCTCAGCTGTGAAGACTATGGTGCCATACAAAAGTCAGAATACAAAGAAGGGATGGTAGAAGGTGAATATCTGCTACAGTATCATTCTTTGCTTCAGATACAGCCCAGTTTATTCAAGAATTCAGAGAGGTTTCATAAGATCAAATGGCAATAAAGACCATTAATAAGTTTGCATATAGACCGTGAAATACATTTAGGAATAGTAAAATAAAAAAATCAATGTAAATAATCATCATTTCAGCTAAAATGATCACAGTTGCATTCTCCTGAGTGGAAAAAAACCCAAAAAAACTAATAAAGCAGTGTGACTTTAAAATGACAAAGACATTAGCACATTGCCGCTCCGATGAAACACAGTAGAACAAATCTGATTGGAGGCTGGTCAGTTTGTGCCTGATTCCTAATCGAGAGCTTATTTTTTACCATAGTCCCTAGGGCACTGCTTTATCTTCAAAGCTTGAGCCAAGAAAATTCACATGTTCAAGTTGTCTGCAGGCTGTTTTTCTTTCTTTCTTTCTTTCTTTTTTTTTTCCTCCCCTCTCTCTCCCTCTCCAGATCTTCATCCTGGCTCAGTTAACAAACCTATTAATCCCTAGTCAAGTGCACACATGCAAAACTGTGATGAAAGAAAGCAAATGTGGAAGGAGTAGAGCTCTACAGATCAACACCAACATTACTACTTTGCTTCTGGTTTCATACCTGTGTTCAGCAAAATTTTTGCATACATATATTTTCCAACAATGTGGTAAGATGTAGCTTTGATACATCTACTTCACTGTAAACTTGGGGCAATAGCTGTCACACATAAGTTGCCACTACTTTGTTCAAGAGGTAGCATCAAAAGATAGGGCCATTTCAGGAGAGAGTTTGCAAGATTCCAGTGGTCTGCTATTAAGAGAAATTCTGTTGTGAGCCAGTAGGTTTTGGTCAGTTAGTTCCCATTTGTGTTTTTGAAAGATTTCTTTTAACTGGTTATCAGTATTCCAGTAATGTCATGGTGAGGGAAATAGGTACCAGAAATATCTTTTAAAAAGTACCCCTGCAACTCTGCCTATAAATTAAGCAATTAAATATGTAAGATTCATAGTTAGACATCTACACTCAACTGAATAAACAACAGTCTCATAGGGTGAATTAAATCTACACAACAGTGGAACTCATACCAGCATGTGAGACTGAAGATACCCATCAGTATATTCTATTGCTTGAATGTGCTAGTGTTTTGAAAATTTAACCCACTGCATGTTTATAGCTACTTATTCCTTCCCTTGCCCCCACCACCCCCCAATTATTTCATTCCTCTGGAATGTGACTTAGCGTGGAATATTGAATCTCTTCATTTCAGAGCATGCAGTGTTTACCTGTAGCTTGTATGCTACTGTATCTTAATGGGATCTTGAAGGAGGGTTTAAGGTTATTTAGTTTCCATGCTTAATTCATTCTTGAAGAGATTTAAATAGAGACTGACAGCATACTAATGTTTGATAATCATTACCATCAGCTATAGGGAGAATCAATGATCACCTAATACTTCTGTTGGCTTTAGAAATAGATCCCGTGACTGAAAAGTCAAAGTCATTAATCAGCCCATAGTATGATCTACATAAGATAAACTACATCCTCTCAGAACATAAAGCATGTTGTCTCCTGTTCATGCATGTTATCTTTCAATTTACATTTTATTCAGATTTGCCTAGCTTTATGATCTCCAATCAATTTCCTGGCTTACCAGGATGTTTTAAACACTTTCAGCCCCTTTTCAGATTTCACCATTTTCATCTGCAGTTGAAAATGCTGCTGACTGAAGCTGCAGCTAGGAAGTGGCATGTATTGAGCAGGGTGGGAAATCCCTATTTATGTGATAAAAAGAACAGCCATTTGCTAGGAGAAGTCCTGTCCAGGGATGGCTGTTATTGAGAACCAATTTACTAGGACTACCGTTTATAAAATTGTATATTGTTTATATTACTTTTTGTACGGTTTACATTAACTAAGAGTCTCTATAAACAATAAATAACAGAATTCTTATTTGTTCTATTACAGTATCAGTATCAGTTATGCCTACAATTTTTCCATGCTTGAACTGTATAAATCCAGAGATAAAAAAGCCTCTGTCCTAAAGTGCTTGTAACTGAATACACAGCACTGGATATACACATAGTTCAATAAAACAGGAAACATGGGAATAAATTTCAAAACCTACCTGTGGTGGGCTGCATTATTAGTACCATTTGACAAAAAGCAAACTGAGACACAAGTGGTCATAGAGTGATATTTTCACAGGTTTCTGTTAATCTGGGGTCTGGAATTACGCCACCTTCTTATATCTGACCAATTACTTTCTCAGTGTTATTTCTTCTCTATCAGTTCAGCCAGAAGCCTGTGGTTCTGGTGCTTGAGGTCTTGAGATTACTCTCAAGTGACAAATTATGATGTATGTACACACAGTTCAGTACTTCTCCATTTGAGTTTAACTGGGCTAGGAAATGCCCCTGGTAATCAGGGGTTTTGTTTTTCAGCTTCACCAATAGAGAAGACAGGCATCCTGTTTTAATGTGAGATTTTAACATTTGGTTTGGAAGTATTTTCTGACTTTCACAAGCCTACAGAAAAGACAAGTCTCTTGACATGTACCTTGTGCTTTAATCACAAGAACATCCTTAATTAGAGGCAAATTCTGACACTGAGTCAATTAGATCACTTGTGGAATAAGGTAGTCCTCAGTGAGAGTGACAGTGGCAAAATCTGGTCCTTGATAAATGAAAGGTAATGCTGAGTACCTCCCTAGGACTTTGATGAGAATGCACAGTAGCTCCCTTGTCTAAAAGTCTGAAGCTTCCCTGCCTTCCCTTATGAAAGTAAAGGATTTCTAAATATGTTCTATTATTATTATTTATTTAAAAATACAGTAAATTATTCATTTTCTTTTTATTCTTATTTGAATCAAAAAAAGTATTCACATTTCTGATATTAATTGGTTGGGATTTTCAAAGCTGCAGAAGTACTGAAGGAGTGGAATTAAAAATCTTCCATTAATTTACTCACATGGCACTCACTATTGCTGCAGTTCTCCCAAGAGTTGCTTTTCCTACCTATAGGTTTGAATTATGTTGCCTTCTATGTTATAACACCACATCTTTCTATAAGAGATGACTGCTGTTCATTTCTCATCTTTATTGTGTTTTGTGTGTTTATTTGTTTCCCAAAATACCCCTTACCATATTTCTTTTTACCATTGAAACAAACTTGTGGTAATAGGGCTGATTCTTTTGTCAGCACACAGGATTTACTAGATCACTGTGCATCTCAAATATTGCTAAGAGGTTACAGAATTTCTTCAAGGAAGAGTGGAAGGTCAGTTATTTTCTGTGCTTTTAACCTTTTAGAGCCAGTACATTGATTCAGAGTGAAAATAGGGTAAATATTTTTAAGAAAAGGAAATACTCCCATTTATCATTGATAAATTTCAAAATTCAACATGTTTCAACTTGCTCAGATCTATGGTTAATATTATGCATCCCTTCTGCTGAAGCAGTCACTGCAGATAGCTCAGAAGCTCATCACTCTCCAGCTGCAAGCTGACAATTTATCCACTTTAAGATTGTATGTCACCAATGAGCGTTCTGATCACTTGTAAAAGGTAGTGCTCTAAACTTACTAATTGCATAAGCTCAGGATGGGTCTTCTGGCTACGAGATATTTTCATACAAACAGTAAAAGTTCTCAAGACTACACAAAAAAGAGATCAGTGGAGATACTACAGTGATTGTTCATACACTGGGAAGCAGTGTTTCCTCTGGAGTGGAAAGAAGGCATAAGGGGCCAAAATTGTAATGAAGACATGGAGTTATAACAGGAATAAATTTAGCTCCATGAGTTTAGATGAGCAGCCTGGACAAAATGGTACGTGACAGCTCTTCGGAGACAGGTTTTCCTCTGAGTCTGTACTGCCACTTTAGCACTACATGTTTTTCTTAGCCCTAATCATATGCAGTGCAAGAAAGAAAAGAAACTCAGCTGCTTCTAAGTGCTGAAAAAGACAGTAGCTTTAGGGATTCAGATGAATGGGTAAATGGCTGGATGGACAGAGAGTAGAACGCCACCAAATAAACTCCTCACAATATTGAGCTGGCCAGTTTTCTGATACTTTTTCTTAATGGGTTAAAGAGAAGTGCATGGTTGTAATACCTGGAAAAAATCAGGCTCAATATCATGGTGTTCCGATATTGACCGAATCTCTTATCCAGGACAGCTGAGATTCTTCACCTTTTGAAAAAGAAAGACAGTAAAGAAACGTTTCTCCTTTTCCTGTTATGTCAAGACCCCAAAAGAAAGTGAATGACAGATCATCTTAATTAACATATTGAGCCATTGTCTTGCTAAAAATATTTTATGAAGGGTTAGGGAAATCACATAGACTGAAGAAAATAAAAACAGCAATTGTTTTCAAATATAGAAAGACTGATGTTTATGACAAGAATCAAAATTTAAAATCTTCCAAAATTATATTTAAAAGAAGTCTCTAAACATCCAACTAACAACAGAACCACAATCATTAAATTTAAGAACTTTCTTGTAATAATGAATATATCATCAGAGGTCTCCTTCTTGTGTACAGCTTTCTATTAGCATTTTTACAATGCATTTCAATTTTAAGCAACAAATGTTTTACCTCTGGATATTCTTTCGATAACCAAAAGCCATTAATATAGGTAAAACTATTCAGATTTTTCTAACATGCTTTTTTGTTTTTCACCTCCAAGTGTTTGCATATGCAGTTGACTTACAGGTAGAAATTTAGACATTTTTCCTCTAAATATCAGAAGCTGGTGCAAATAAGGTGGTAGAGAAACAACTACTTTGATTTACCCTTGCAGTTTATCTTTGGGCACAAAAATATTGCTATACCTTTAATATATGCAAATTGCATGAACATGGAGCACAGGCCAGAGTCCTTTGAAAAACTCCTTCTTAATCTGCTAGACAACCTCAGTCACGTATTTGGATAAATCAGCAATATTAATAGATGAAGGGAAAGTGGCAGATGTCATGTATTTGGATTTTAGAAAAATATTTGATACAGTGTCTGAAAAAACCTTACTTGAGAACTTAATTGAAGCTGTCTTGGAGAAGAACACTGTTATGTGGATTGAAAACAAACATTAATGGATAAACAGATAAACAAGACTGCAAAGAAAGGATAATGATACACCACAGTGTAATGATTGAAGTGTGGTGCCTACCAGGGCACCAAAGGGATCAGCCTTTGGTCTCACATAACATTTTAGGAACAATCTCAAATACAGAGTAAGGAACACATTGACAAATTTAGCGGATGATACAAAATGTGCAGGAGATGTAAAGTAGAGGAAAGAAAATTTGAATGATTTAATTAGAACAGGATGAATATAGAGTAAACAAAAGAAATTTCCAACCATTTCAATGTACAGCACTAGAGCTGGATACAAGAAATACAGCAGGGAAATAATGTGTGGGTTAGAAAATCTTCTGAGAAATGATCCAGAAGAAAGGATGGTCTAGAAGGAGTAGTTGACAATTAAAGATTAATACGAACTCTCTCTATAACATAGCACCAAAAAGGGGCCAGGTCAAGTGTAGGCCAAAGATGCAGAAAAATAATTTCACAGGATGTCATATAATGAGGTCATAATCCTTTCTCACATAACTGTGGTCTTCCACACAAATGGAATTAATCTTTTCTGTCCTGGACAATTGATAAGAAAACAGATCATCTGAAGTAACAAATAAACAATCAGAAGAGAGCTACATGGAAAAATAATGGGAAAAGCTAAAGCATACTTGATATTTAAGAATATGAAAATGGAAATCATAATTCTGCACATAGCTGATAGCTGAAAACAATGTACTTGTTTTAGAGAAAAAAGTGACTTTGTCATCATTTAACCCCAGCTGGCAACAAGTACCACAGAACCACTTTCTAACTCCCTCTCCCTGCCCAATGGGGTAGGGAGGAGAATCATTAAAAGGTAAGACTTGTGGGTTGAAATAAGAATAATTTAATAATTAAAATAAAAGGAATAATAAAACCACCTACAACAACAATTTTAATGAAAAGGAGAGAGAGGAAGAGAGGCATAAAACCCAAAGGAAAAAAAATTATGCACAATAAAATTGTTCACCACCTGCTGACCAATGCCCGGTCATTTCCTGAGCAGCGATCAGCAGGGCTCAACCAACTCCTCCCAGTTTATGTACCGAGCGTGACGTCCAATGGTATGGAGTATCCCTTTGGCTAGTTTGGTTCAGCTGTCCTGGCTCTGCTCCCTCCCAGCTTGATGTGCACCTGCTCACATGAAGAGCATGGAAAATTCCAAAAGTCCTTGATTTAGAGAAAGCACTACTTAGCAACAACTTAACTTCAGTGCGTTAACATTATTTTCATACTAAATCCAAAAAATAGCATTGTACCTGCTACTAAGAAGAAAATTAACTTTATCCCAGCTGAAACCAGGATAAACTGAAAACAACAAGATAAGACTGAAAGATGTAAGCTGAACAAGAGAGGACATTATTTCTTATGTACGTTAAGTGTGACTAGCAGAATTGTTGTCATAGGGGAGTGATAAAGCAAACATGCCTGTGTGGTTTTGACACTTAAAGGTTCTGATTTTGTCCAGCTTCTTTTGAGGAGGCAGAAAATGTTTTCTGACTTGACACATGTCCAATAGTTCAGTTACACTCCACACACCTGATGCACCTGACCTAAACCTTTAGTAGAGTTGAAACTTTCACAGCTGGTAACATATGCAGGCAGGGGCCCTACCTTCTCTAAGGGTTTGCTCAGTGATAGAAAAGCTGGGGCAGGGTTGGAAACAAAAAGGAAGGTCAGTAACATCTGGAAACTTTGGCTATCCTCTAGGGAGATCATGCAGCTGAAATGCCCAGGGTAGGGCTTGTAAGATTTATGTCTCCCTGTGCCAGCTTTGATGAATTTGGTGCAACATTACATTGCAAAGGGTGTCTGGGAAATTCTCTGACTATCATGTGAGGTGTCAACATGTATGTAGAGGTGTTATGTAAAGTCTAGTACAACTATGGTAATCAGACGTATCAAGTGACAAGCTGCTCACAAAGTCTTGGAACCCGAGAGCATTGCACATGGGGATGCACCTGGATTAAGAAGCAGACAGTCTCTGCACAGGGTCAGGGGAGGCAGAAATCAGCATCCTCTAGCAAGTGCTGCCCTAGCTGAATGGCTGCCCAGGGGGCTTTGGCCAGAGCTTCTTGGAGAATCAGCTGTGGTGCATTGGCAAAGGCAACAAACTAGGGGTAGTGTGACCATACCACTGTGGCAAATGTTTTGGGAGACATGGTATATCAGAAAACCAGAAGAAGTTCTGGGCCACATAAAAAGCAGAGAGGTAGTATATGGTGCCATTTGACTGACACTAGCCTTTCTAAGGGAGGGAATCAGCCATTTCTTTCACACTTCAGTAGAAAAGGCCACATGCCTGTGCCTACTAGGCACTTCTGCTGCAGTTGTAATAATCCTCTGGGACTCCGAAGCCAAAAGGAGACCAGTATTATGACAGGTTTCAACAAAAGTGATGGCAGTGGTAATTTTTTTACTCTGTGAGGACAGTTCAGTTTTGTACAGACACTGTGGCATTAGCCTTGTTAGGTACAACTTGGTAGTAGACATGATAAAGGCAGCAAGGCCTTTTCTTTCTGCCTCTGCCTGGGATCAGTTCTCAAGCCATACTTGTTCCCCATCCTGATGTGTAGGGGTTCCAGACCACAGCTCATGAACCACAGGAGAACGGCTCTTGTACCATCTCAGAAAGATGTCTACCAGAAAATCAACGTTAAAAGCATCTATAAATTGTGCAAGCACTCCATGAGCAACACATGATATTTGTACAGCAATTCTTTCCTCCCAAAAGGTCCTAGAGCATTTTATTCCCTCATCTGACACAGAAATGCAGCCACCTCTGGGGTGGAAGCCAGCAGCCATTCAGCATCAGGGACAGTGCCATATTTAAGCAAGATAAATGCACAGAAGAAAGACCATCTGTTAGCATGCCAGTCAATTTGTAGATACAAGTAGATCCATAGCAAGTTGTGACAAACCCATGTGCCAGAGCCCCCTCCAATATTTCTAGCAGAGTACAGGCAAGCATAAGGAAGTCATTTGTGTATGCCCTGGTGGTGCTGTCAGCCTGCCTGGGAGGACTCTGAGCTCTGATAATGCTATTCCCCTCTAGGACCAAGGGACTGAGCAGATCTGATGTTATCAGTCAATGGCTCCCCCGTATAAGGCCATGAAGGTAGGCATGACAACTTTTTTGCTCAGCTCTAGTGAGTGGCTTTTGCCAAAATTTTGAGCCAAAGCTCCTCCGGAGGAGTGCCCAGAAATGTTTGGCTCTAAAACCAAGCTGAGGGATCTCTAAGAGCCAAGTTGTACAAGCCTTGTGGAGTCTCTGTGGCCAAAACCGTGGAAAAGGAAATTTGCTCTGAATAGAGCCCTTATAGATCAAACATTCAGAGTAGACTAAACATCTTTGACAATGAGTCTAAGATTTCATGGCAAGGCAATTTTGCTCAGTAATTTGTTCAGATCTAAATGCTTTTAGTTCTCTAAGTTCATTTCTCACTAAATTATTTTCTCAGGACAGTTCATTTAAACATAATAAGGCATCCAAGCCTCAACTACAGCAGGACCTTTGCAATACAAGTGCATGTGTTATGCTACCTTATTTTCTGTCGTGGAGATTTAACCAAATTCACTAAAAGGATGGACTGTAATAGAGATTTTTCAATAATGTATGCTAAAAGGGTTCTTATGTAATGACTTAAGAAGTAGGGAGTGAAAAGATGATCGTGTGTTTCAGCATACAATATGTTATAAAGGATTAGCTAAACTATTGGGAAGCCCACACAGGTCTCTACTACTCTTGTACTTGTGAGTCATAGAATCATAGAATCACTTAGGTTGGAAAAGACCTCTGAGATCATCAAGTCCAACCGTTAACCCAGGATTGTCAAGGCTATCACTAAACCATGTTACTAAGTCATTTTGTTCTTGCTTGTTTCTCTGATAAATTCAGTAAACTGGGGTGCAGTGTATCACACAGCAATGCAGTATATCACTCCATTCTCTAACAGGAACATAAAACAACTATTGATTGCAAACAGGCTCTTTTAAAGATTCACTACGCTGTTTGGCATTTCCAAATGTTTTTATGTTGGCAAGCTATTATAATAACTCATATGGGTTCAAAATGCATATAACTTGTTCCAAAGTATTCCACATGCTAATTAAGTAAACAGAAGTGCACTTGTCCCTACCTCCCCCATCAAAAGCGTGTATGCTTATTCTCCAGATCATTATTTCACTTCAACTTCTCCTCTTTATGTATCATTCCAAACCTTCTTCCCCCACCTCCAGCACTCATATTCCTGTTCACTGACTCTCTTGTTACTTCTCTGTCTTTTCATATATCTAAAATATTAAAGTGAAGCAAGGTAATGAGTCACTTTTTATCTCTCCAAGGAGGAAAGAGGAAGATGACACATTGTGCACTGATCTTACTAAGAAAAGTACAGTGTATGTGGAGGGTTTTTTTTTTGGTTTATTTAATCTTTATCAAAACTGCATTGCACAAGTCATCTTCATTCTCTGAAAAAAAAAAAAAAAAAAAAAAAAAAAGAGCAAAGCAAAGCAAAGGCAGGTGAAAAAAGCACTAACAATGATACCAATTACAACATTTTTCCAGTTCAGTTCAGGGCACTGGGTACTTTAGTGCAGCTTGAAGACAGTCATGTAAAAAAAAAAAAATGTTTGATATGTATTAATTTCAAGCAAAATAAGCTTCCCCTTGATGTCCATATGTGTAAGTCCCATTAGTATTACTCATCCACATAAACCATGGGAAGAACAGACCTCTTAGAGTTAATTGTATCTTCACATTTGAAGCCAGAACTACAGTCTGCCATTAGCATGTTTATGGCTTATATCTTTTTGCAGAGAGCAGGCACCGCTAACATCTTCACAGAGCACAAATGAGGGCTGGTCCTTGAGCTGACATTTTGGGATACATACTTTGCAGCAGGCAGACAGAGGATGTCTGTCTCTCTGAGTCTCTCTCCCTGAAGGGCTGGGGACCCTTTCATCTGAACTGGTCACTTGCTTAAGCACTGGTGGGATTTTGTACCTATGATGTATCCAGGAAGAAAATTTGCAGTGGTGGGGGAGGGCAAAGAGTGGATTCTGGCACAAGTGAAGTATCGGGGCTGGGGCCAAGAAATCGCTCCCGCTGAGGAATTTTCAAAGGAGTTCACCTGGGTGAAAATGGTCTTTGAGGTACAAATCGTTCACACCCCGACTTGTGGCTATAATCACTTGTGTCAGAGGAACAGCCAAAACCAGCTGCTCCACGTTGTCTCATTAGATCTGCCATTTTACACACAGCAGCCAAAGACAAAACAGGCAGTTGCTTGGCAGAAGCCTGGGGCTGCTTGGCATCACAGCAGAAGCATGCTCTTAGCTCCGGCTGTGGCCAACCCCAGGCACAGAGAGGAGAAAGAGAGGAGGAGGCGGAGGAGGTGGCCCACAGGCAGTGCCAAGCTTCATTATTGCAACAAGATTTGCAGGTTGTAGGTTAGCTTTCTAAGCAGGAAACAATGCCTGCAATGATAGAGAGGGACACACACCTTATCGGAATCTCTCAGGAACACTGAGGTCTGGAGAGACATAAGTGAAGGGAATCATGTCATATCTGTGCTACTCTTGAATCTGGCAGTGGGCTCCCATGTCTGGGTGTTTTTGTGCAGAGGGCTAGTAATCCAGCCTTCCAGTGCTTCATAGAATAGCAAAGGATTCTGAGTGCTGCTATTGAAAGATTAGCTACAATCACTCCAAGCTCCAGCTCAGACACCTACCATGATTGAGGTCCATAGTACTGATACATTTTGCTTTATTGTGACTCTTTCAAACTGCACTTTTCCAAAACAATCATTGTAAAGGAAGGAGGAGGCAGTTTAAGAGGAAGGCCCTATTATTGAACGGATTGTCTTTCTCTTGCAGTGTGTATTACAAATGTGGAATCACAGTAAACAGGGCCAGCTATGAATCTTCCACTTTAAGGTGATAAGGTACCAGCCTGCTGATACAGCATAACTTTAGTAGTCTCCTATTTATCTGTGTTGGAGGAGACAATATTAATCCTTTCAAAATAATATCTCATAACTCCCATTGCAGATCCCTGTGGTTCCTCACAGTGAAGTCATAAAAATGAAAACCCTGCTAAAAGAATTAATTTATTTCTTTAAAGAAATTAGAGTTTCAGGGTTTTCTTTACTACCCTGGCACCTCCTCCCTTTTCCCTGACGCCATTTTTAATGATCAAAAGACCACTTACAACTCCTGGACATTCTGGACAGCATTTTCCCATGCTAGAATGAAAAGCACAAACATTTGCATTTGGATACCTCTAATTTATCTTTTACCACAGAGAGTTTTACTTGGTTATTGGGCTTCTTTGTGGCAAATGTCACAGCCTGTCTGAGATGGAAGTGTCCTGCTATGTGCAGGACATAGTCGTCAGGACTACGAGGATAGATGCCAGCCGGTTCCACCAGGGACAGTATGCTTAGTTCAATCCCCTTGACTACACAGGGAAGACAGATTTTCAAATCCACCCATTACTTGCCCAGTTAGATCACTTTTTCCAATGCAGATTTTATCAAGCGTAAATATACTAAACTCAACCACATGCTCAGCCTTCCTCAGTCACCTTAGCACAGAAGAAATCTTCATTCACCATACCCATCCAAAGCTTAACTTCAGGGCTGAAGACTGAAGCACTCACCAAGGCTTTCCTTCTGCAGGCTTCGGAAGCAGTTCCTTGACTGAACTGCGCTGAAAAAAATATGCAAGTAAGCATTTAACTCTCAGCTGTGTTTTGGGGAAAATATCTTGGAAAATCTGCACCAGAACTGGCTGGGCCAAACTGAAGAATGCCCACACTATATCCTGAAACTTCTGAGAAGAAAATACAGGCCTCTGAGTACTGTGCCAAATCACTAGTGGCTGTGCTTGTGGAGGACATGTTTATACAAGAGATTATAAAAAGTGCACAATATTGTCTGAAAGAAATAAGCCCTCAAGGGTGCAGCTCTTGTTACAGGAGAGAACCTAAAAAAGAATTGTAGTTTGCAGCACGTATCCTTAATTTTATGCTGTACCTTTGAATATATTGAGGTTTTGGAAGTTCCTCATTCTTACATGAAAATATATTCAAAACTTACTCTCCTTAAGATATTTATTTTTCTTTCCAATGCTGAGCAGAAAAAAAAAAAAAAAAAAAAAAAAGAAACCAAAAACACCAAAGGAAAAGAACATGAAATACATTCATGTCTAAACCAGAATCCTCACAGTGAAGGCAAATTTGGGACACTCCAAACAATGTCAAGTATTAAGCGAAGAGGGTTTTCCCCCCTATTGTTTTAAGGTCTTTTTTTTTTTTTTCCCCCTCACAATAGGAAACTAACTCTTACAACCAACCTCACAGGATTTCAGGCTTAAACAGCACACTCCAAGCACCTCAGCAGCACTGAATGAAAACCAGCATACCCCTTACAGGTACAGAAAGTAACACCACTCCTTCAGAGAGCATGTAAGCCATACATTAGGAACCTATATTCAAAAGCATGTGTTCTGTATGGAGAGGGAGGACGTATAGGAAGTAAATGCACTTTCAGGGCAGTGTTAACACAACCCTCTTCTCTGCTGTTCCCTTCTCCTGGCATCAGGGTGGATGTAATTCTTCTCATGCATTATTGATAGGCCCAAAAGCCTGCCAAGCTAGCCTGCTTTTTTTGTGACAGACAAAGGAGGGTACACGGATGGCACCTCTCACTGCTCGGGGCTCTGCTTTCATTAAGAACATTTTCTGCCTGTTCTCCAAGGGCACCCTCTGTCAGAGACTGCCACGCAATAAAAAAAAATATGGCTTTGAAGTCCAGTGAATAGAAACAAAATGAATTAGCGTTCAGGTGTTCGTGCAACCTGATTACAAAGGCCCAATTCAGTGGCGTCCTTCACACCTTTTCACTTGTCCCTGCATAATCTCGACACATCTTTTAGGCTCTCTGCCTTTCTAGTCCCCCTCCTTCCTACTCCCCCCATCCCTTTATTTCCTAATGCTTGCAGGTCCTCCAGGAAGACACAAGCACTTACAGTTGTTGAGTGATTAAATATTTATAATCAGGGCAATGAGTGAGGTGTTGAATAATAAATGCTAAGGTTGAGGCAGCCTTAGATAATTTCTGCAGATTTCTTCATCCACAGCCTCTTTGATTCCAAGGCAAAATCCTTTTAATTAACAAAAACTTTTTTTTTTTTTTCATTTCTTTCCTTCTTCTTCTTCCTCTTCTTTTTTTAGTAGCTGTGACAAGCAATAGTCCTTTATCACTGTTTTCCTCATGAAACTTAACCCTGACACAGTGCTAGAGCTGTCTTTAAAACCTTAGATAGAAATGCATAATATTTACATTGGTTGTTGCTGCTCACATTTGGGTTTGGTTTTCATATATATAAACCATATATATAAATACATGTATTTACATACATTCACTCGAACTCTTCTACATCAACTAGTATTTAGTCAAGAAATGAAAGGCTGTAATAAATGGTCAGTCAGCTATCAGGGACAGTTATAGCATGTTGTGATGGGATGATAAGTGACTTGTATAAAGCTTCTTTATGGAGCTGTAATTGTAGATAACACCACATTTTACAGAACAGACAGAACAGCTAGATTATCCACAGGCTTCTCTTGACCTGAACTAGCAATGAATTTAGTCTTTAATATCTCTCTTTGCCCTCCTTAATCTTCCTAACCAATGGCATTGGAGCTACTCTTGTAAAAAAAAAAAAAAAAAAAAAAAAAAAGTTCTGGCTTCTTGAGTCATTTGATAATTTCAGTTTGAAGGAAGGAGAGTTCTTTAAGAAATATTTCAGATGCTAGTGGTATGGACAAAAAAAAACTGTGAAAGTGATGTCTCATGAGATCAGAAATCCTGCAGCAAGAAAGAAACATTTTCCTTCCCCTCTCTCCTTCCAGTTACATTCATTCTCATGACTGTGCAGGAGGCTGATTTGTCATTTCTGAATACTGGATTTGGCTGAGGACTGCTGGTATAACACAGACAAAGTAAAATACAAGGCAACATCTCCTGTGAACCGGGGTTTGGAAAGACCAGTGTGAAATGACGAAAAGTAGGAAAAATACATTCAGCAACAGGATTTGGAGAAATAGTAAAAAGACATCTGACAGTTAGGAGCTTTGAAGCATTTCAGTGTCAGAGATTACTTAACCCGGAGCATAAAACTTACTGAGAAGTATTAGAAACCCCATGGTCTGTCTCCAATCATGTCACTCTGATGGCTATATATCACTAACTCTTCTCAAAATGGATATTACCGTATTTCTCCATGTGACAACAGTTTTGAAGCTTGTTAAATAAATATTCTACAATATTTTGAGAAATTCAAACCAGAAAGGAACTAGAAAGCATTCAAAATACAAAGTAATGTAAAGGTTTGTCTCTGATGCTCCTTCCCTCTCACACTTTTCCCCTGCTCCAGGGCAGGCTTTTTTCTATGGGCCACAGGTCCTTCAGAAAATATCCACCTGTTCTGTCATGGTCCTCCTCATGGTCTGCAGTGTGGATATCTGCTCCACCACGGAGCATCTCATCCTTATCCTTATCCTTCTCCCCTTCCTCCTCCTGACCTTTGTGTTCCCCTCTGCTGCTTCTCACTCCTTTTGTTCCCTGCTATTCCTTCCTCTGTGCAGTGTTTGCTGCCCTTCCTTGAATACGCTTTCCCAGAGGCACCACCAGCTTGGCTGATGGAGTCACCTGTGTCCTGTGGTGGGGCTGATGGAGGCAGCTGGAACCAGCTGACCCCTGCATGGGGCAGCCCCGGCCTTTTCTCACAGAGGCCACCTTGCAGCCCCCACTGCCAGTGCCTGTGCACAGACACCCAAACCAAGCTAAATATTTTAGCAATAAACTACATTTTCAGAAACCTGTAATCTAATGTGCTGTAGTTGGACGCTGATGATGAATATTTCTACTGATACATTCTGTTGTTTGACTCTTCAGATATAAATACAGATCAAGAGAAATTAAGTTGTCCACTTAAGCTTAGTTGTTGAAATACAAAAGGGAATAAGGGTTGAGTTTAAATCAAAACATCATCACACCCGTGATTTGCTCTAATGTAAACCATACAGCTGTTCTGGTCATATTATCTCATATTATCATATTACCTATCATTATATCAGGTAATTTTAAATAGTGTGACATCCGAAAGAAAGCAGGAGTTGGGACTGCTATTTCAAGAAGGAAATATCCCAGCAGACTAAATACTCACCAGGGATGAAAATATTTGCTCAATTTACATGTACAGCTCTAAACATAGGTACAATGCAAAAACAGAAGCAGCAAGCTGAGCTTTCTGGAGGTTTTCTTGTTCTTGTTGCTGAACACTGTTTATGCTGTAATCTTACCCTTCTACCCAGCTTCACTTTTCATGGCTGTTTCATCCTCCCGTTGTACCTCACCCAGCTTCAAGACCTCAGTCCTTACCAAATCCATATAAGCGTTTACTCATGTGCATAGACCATTCATAACCAGAAAGATGAGGAGGAAAAAAAAGGATCCTGCATGAAGAAGTTTGCAGGAACTGAGTCAGGTTGTAAACTCTTCAGAGCAGCATTCATCTTGGTAGCAATCTTTATGGCTTCTATCCTTATCATATGTTAATCCTAGATGTCACAAAACTGATGTATTCAAACTAATTTGTTTCCTCACACCTTTTTGGTATTTGTAGAGGGGAAAAAAATAATCGCTAAGTCAATTCCTTTAAGTTAATTCAAGACTATGACCTTTGTTTTCTCAGAGTCTTCTACTCCCTTTTCATAGTTTTTTCTATTTCTAGAACTGGGCACTTTACTTGGGACTCTGGGTCAACTTCTAGCTGTAAAATGCTGCAAACCCACCAGTTTCAGGACAGTAGCTTGTAATTTTCACTGATAGATAGAGATCAAAGGTGAGTACTACAGAAGAAACTCCCAGTTACACTTCAGACCTTGACACCACCTGTCTATATCTTGGTATATATAAGACATTACAGATTTAAGGCTGTGTTACACTGACAGAAAGATGGAATGAGGCCTCAAGGTGTGCAAGATTTACTCCCTCCTCAAAACATCGTCTTATGCCCCAAGTGACCTATTACTCTCACAGTGGAGTCCAGTTTTGAAACAGATAAAATGCTTATTAGGAATTTTTCTCCTGAAGAAGACCATTCGGGCTGTATATGCTGGATAGCACCCTTTGTGCAGAGTAATGTGAACAATTTCATACGGGTGTTTAGGCTTGAAAGGAGACAGTAAAGAACAGATAGAACTTGTAACTAGGAAGAATCTTAGTTCTTTGCCTTGTTCAGCCACTGGTTTAATAGGAAAATTGATAAACAACTTATTCCCTCTGCACTACACTTACAACTTTCTGAAGTGGGAGGTGCCACTTCACATGCGTTTGTGCATCTTTTACCAGCAAGGGTCAGATCTCACTTAGGGCCTCCTGGTGACATTATAATCCATAATCGTAACAATAACAACAGCAATAATACTTTTGTATTATTTTTTGTTTGTTGTTTGTTATTTTTATTATTATTAAATACAACATGAAAAAGGTATTCATAACTCGGCTGTAAACATCTCAAAGTCAAGAGCAAACCCCAGATTTATTAAGAAATCTCACTTTATGAAGAGAAAATGAATCCAAGTGCATAATTAAGATATGTCAGTGTCTCCGTGCAGAATCTACATAAATGTCTGATTCCTAATAGTATTAATTCATTTAATACTTCATGGTCCTCAGTTTCCCTCTTTCAGGCTCATCTTTGCATAAGCTTCCAGGCATCCTGAAATGGTACATTATAGAGGTAGCACCGGCATGCATGCCACAGCTACAGCAATGGATGGTGAAAAGTTATTTACAATTGCCTCCTAATTTTGTTTCTTCTCCCCACCAATGGGTAATTGCTAAGCCACCAACAGCTAAATAGATTTATCACCAGATGCCAAAGCCGCTGGTAAGTTTCGGGCATGTCTTTCCCAGTAGGGGCCACTACAGAGCATTAAATAGGAAGACAGGAAAGAGAAAATGAGTACAGTATAACAGAAGGAACCAGGTAAATATGAAAAATGCTTCACTGGAAGATTAATCCTTCCTGTAGTCCACCGTTAAAGTAATAAAAGGTTTATGATTCATTTCTTACATTATAATGGAGGAGGCAATTAGTAATTACTGGATTTATAGTTTTTGTTGTGTTAACTCAGCCAATAAAATACACAGCAAAACTGTTTTTCTGAAGCACATTCATTGCAAAGTAATGTTCTTGAAGCATTAAAAATGCAATCTAGTGCACTGCATTTCATGTGTTATTACAGAAAGAAGAATGGTTCTTCAATGTACACTGAGGTATTAAGAAATCAAATATTTTCTTCATTTTTTCTATGCACTTTTTTTTTCCCAAAGAAAGGTTAAACAATCTAACTTTAGTAATAAGATTTAGCACAAAACCCCACAGCTGCTTAATGACTATTGTTAAAAAAACTAAGCACATTTTCTCAATCAAACTAACACATCTTTTCCCTTAATGTGCAATCAAGTTTGGGTCTTTTCTTGGCATGGGGGAATGGACAGACTCAAATGAATATCACTGGCTGTTGTCATTTCCTTCTTATCTGCCCTGAAAACACTTTTCACTTCCACTGAAGTGCTTCTTTAAATTTTATTTGCTTCAGGAGTATTTTTCTCCTGCTGTGAATCAGAATTCCATTATTATACATTGTTCAATTGCAAGTAAAGGTTTACATTCTGGCACTGCTACAAAGTGAATTTTATATTAAAACTACTTTTAATATATAGCAAAAATTTTAACCTGAATTAACAAAAAATGAAAGTATTATTTCTGTTACATTCTTGTATCTCACCTACATGTGCCTTGGAGCTGAAGAGCTAGGAAAGTAATTGATTTACAATGTATCCGTGTTCAGTTATTGGGCTTCTGTCCATGAGCTAAATTAAACATGTAGAATAGTACAAAACACATTACTTTCCATCCAAAAAAACTCAATCATCTTTCTCTTTAGCAAAAGGAAAATATATGATAAACACCACTCATTTAGTGGGACCCTACAGCCAGGGAGGGGAAAATGGAAAGGAAAGAGGAAAGCAAGCAGTGAAGTCTGAGGAAATCTCTGTGATTTAAGCTAGCCATTTTTTAAAATCATGACTATAGGCATAACCCCCATGAAATTTGGGGCTGCCTGTTCCCCTGCTAATACATTCTCCTATACATTTCCTAAACTCTTCATTTGCAAAAAATAAGATAGACTTTCCCTCCACTGAGAGAAATAGCCACATAATCCTTGATCATCAAGGCAGGAACAGACCTGTAATACAATTTCCTTCTAGAAGTTCCTGAAACTGAATTCAGAGTTACACCACCACGTGCAGCATTCCTCAGGGGTTCATTGAAAACCTTCTCCCCATCTAAGTATGTAACTCTGTTAAACCAAAATGGAAAGGAGTCAATCTTGTCAACTGTTTCCAGTCAAAAAGGTTTTTGACAGGGCAGAATTATTATTCTTAGAAATAAATTTCTGCTATGGAATTAAGTTCACTAGAGTAAATGCTGTTGAAAAATTCAAAATGGTCAAAATTATTGAAGTAAACTCTCTTTATCCACCTGAACATTTTTCTGACCCTATTATCTTCATATTTATGATTGTTAATATTGATTTTCAGTTTCTATATAAAAAAAAAAAACCTGTAATCTGAATTTTTTGGGAAAGACAATAAAAGCTTACATCATCCAACATCAGCGACAGATTTACTGCAAATGCATTATTTGTTATATTGGAAAAAAACCTAATGGAGCTAACACTCAAGAAGCCCAAACAATAATAAGTCATATAGCATACTCTTTATCATTGCTTCCTTAATATGGTTTCAAACCTGAAGAAGCGTCTGTGTGCCTTAAAGCTTGTTGTTTTTTTTACCAACCATATCAGTTCATCTAATGAAAGATAATGACTCTACAAACCTTCTCTTTAAAAACATTTCACACAGTCTAGCTAGAGACAGAGGGGGAAAAATTAAGTACACATGCCTTGCTTGTGAAGTCCCATTGAAAGGACGATGAATTTGTCTGGATGCAATATGTAATAAACAACCCTGTGAAAAAAAAAGGCAGAAGCTTGCACAGCATCTGCTTTGCAAACTTAAATAACTTGGCCATTTAAGTTGTTTTGTTAGGTCTATTGCATATGGCGAAATGGTCCAACTGATGCACTCAGTAGCATCAGTATTTCATTTTTAAAAACTAATCTGTTCTCTTCGCTCTCCCTCCCCATGTTGATGGAGGATCAGTTTAATATCTGGATTGCTGGCAGTGCACTTGAGTGCTGGTGAGTCAGCTAGATGGGAATGCTCCCTCTGAGTCAGTGCGGAGCCAGCCTCCCAGCATGGTGCTTGGGGACACTGGTGCTTGAGCTGCAATCATTTAGATCAGAGAAAACCAAAGCCCTGAACGGTTGCGGTCACTTGAGATCAGATGGAAAAAACAGAGATATTACACCAATATCCTCAGCAAACTCAAAAGAAGACAGTAATTGCACTAGGCCAGATCTGCTCAAACTCTGCCAAGAAGCTTGATGAGATAAAGATAGTCTTCTTTGTTTTCTGTCATTAAAGAGTCAAGCTTGCTTTTTTTTATTATTATTATTGAAGGAAACTGTGTAAAAGTTGCTATATTCCACACAAGACGTGGTTGCATTTCGGTGCTACAGAAAGCAATTCTGGTACGTATAAGCTGTAGGTTTCCACATGACAAGAAATAAATCAGTCCTAGCTGTGCTTTTGCATTGATTTCAATGAAGTTTAGAGCAGTCCCAGAGTTTTTAAAACATCTATAAATCATCTAGGAGAAAATAAAAGAAATTTAATCACAAATGAATTCTTCTTTCAGAAGAAAAACTACAGTACCAATTCTTCCCCTGGTCTGCAAGCACTTTGCCACAGGGACCAGCTTTTTATTTTGTGTTCACCCAGTACATAGCACAGTCAGTTCCTCTGGGTTGTTGAATGATCCATCTCAACAAAGCTATAACAGCAACGATAACCCTGATGACAATGATGTCCACGATAATAAATTCAACACTTTCCAGTAAATAACACATATAATTATTACACTCCATTTCTCTTTATTATTCAAGTATTTTTAGTTTTTCTTAGCAAAAGTTCATGTCACTGACAATACAGCCAATGAAATACACAAAAATGAACATCTGCAACATTTCCAAAAATCCAAAAAGAAAGCTCTGATTCTTGTTTTAAGAAAGGGACAGAGAGGGAAGATTTTTCTCTTTTTCATTCTAAAATACTCCACCTCTTGTTGTAACCACCATCCCCCTCATTCACATAGTTCCATAGTTAGTTGGCAATTTACTAGGGATTCATCATGTGAGCAGAAAACCATCTGACAAACAAAATCAATTCAGTGAAAGGGACAATAACACTAAAATTTCAAAGCAATTCAGGGTGCACAGGCCAGGGAAAAGAGATTATGGTATTCAAAGTAAAACAAATAAACATTTATTTTAGCACTGTATCAAAATGAAAAAGCATGTTTCCCGATGTGTGATGCTCAAATGCAACTCTCCACAAAGTATATGTTGAGATTCTGACCTGAGAACTCATGTGGCAGGATAGAACCCAATGCAAAATTAAAAGGAATGAGTTCTCCACCCACCAACTTCAGCAGTGCTGCTAGGCACTGTAATAATTAATTGAGCCTTGATATTTCATCAGCCTTTGATTACAGAGCAGAGCTGAGTGGAACATTTCACACAGAAAGTGAGACAATGTTGCAATGAAGTCAGGAAAAAATATCACATTTCACGAGCATAGTTTTGTGAACTTTGACATTTGATTTCATTTAGCAGAATGAGGAATCTCATCAGAGTAGAAAAGGGGAGCACACTAGATTGAGAGGGACAGACAAGGGTCAAGCAGCATGTTGTTCTCTAAATGTTTCACATGCTTATTAGTTAATATTTGAAGTTATGGGAGCAGATTCTCAGTTCGACCAAAGTTTTGATGCCTGCAGAGGAAAGACACCTCTTAGGGACACAATCAGCACTCCCAGCCATTGTGACTAGACTCAGGACACTGAGTTCTAGCCCAGAGCAGTATGAAGACAGTTCCAAATCCCTCAGGTTGGTCAAGGCCCCTAATGAAATGTTGGACAGCTGAGCATAGGTGGAGCAGACACTGAAATATAGCCTTTGACACCCAGTGACATGTTTTGGAGTGAAAGTCTTGCCCAAGGACAGCTGTGTCTGGCTATGCTGCCAAGCTCTTTCCCTGCTATGGGTGTTTATGTGGCAGCTCAGAAGCCAGTGGAGGGCTGGTTTATAAAATGAGCTGAGAAATGGCAGTGTTTGTTTTTGCGACTGCCAATATTCACCTCAGGATTGCTCGAGTCCCTCAGCATCAAGTGGCTTTCCAGGAGCAAACCCTTTCTTGGCTGAAGAGTTTGCCATTGCTTTTAGCATAAGACTTAAGAAGTTTTGGAGGGGGTTGTGTGAAGAAAGTGTTCGTATAGACGCTCAATTTAGGGAAGTTCATCATCCCTCAACAGTATGATCCTGGGGAGAGTGGAATGTGTTTAAGTATTGAGGGAGAAAAAAAATCAAACATATTTTAACTCTTTTTCATTGTACAAATTCTGCATGTACTTACAGGGTGAAATGTATTACCCTCATGTAGCAAACTTTTTATTCAAAAACATGATGTAAACAGCTAATTTTGTCCTTTTTGATAGGACTAAGAGTGTTTTGGATGGGGGGGGGGGGGGGGGGGAGTAGGGGGGCAGGAAATACTGGGATGTGTAAAATGTAGGAGAGGAAGTGTAAGAAGGGAGAAATCAGAACATGACACAATATAAGGCTACAGAAAGAGCAGCTGATAAAAAAAAAGATAAGCATTAAAGAGGAAATTAAAAGACAAGTTATCCACTTGGAATTGATCAAGAAAGAAGAGCATGTATGCCTGTAGTAACATCTCCATCTCTCATTGGCAGTTCCTCCAAGATCCAGGGTGTTCCCTGAATCCTGGCTGACATCCAGCTTGGGTAATTATATTCTACTTACATAAAATTCCCCTTGCAGTTTCAATTGGACACCACTTTGCATCCCAAACTGTTCTGCAGTGTGGTTATGCCTGCTGCACAGCAGAGATGGCTGCATTTCAGCAGGGAGCAAAGTTATCTTTTTATATAGTTCATATGCTATGTTATAAAGCACCTGGGACTCTTCCGCATCAAATATGCTATACACATTATGTTATCAGTAATATTCAAGTTATTAGGAGAAATAGTATACAGACATCATTTATCTACTGAGACAATAAATTCTGTGTTAAGTAGGGTCTAAGCTAAATCACAGTGCCATAGTAGTGCTCAGATGGAATTGAATGGCACAGTTATAAAAATAATTGAACAAGCCAGTGTGGCTACAGCTGGGAAAAGTAAATCAAAGGCCTAGATCCTCAGCTTAAGTAATGCAGATTCACAGAAGCTCAGCTATTTACACCAGTGGGAAATCTGCTTCAAAAAACAGGCTGGCAAAGAGAGATTGACCATCCTTCCCAAAGTTTCAATGCTTTCCCACCCAGCAGGAAGAAGCAAGCAAGTGCTGATGAACTGCGTTTTAGCAGTAGTTGAAAACTCAGGGGAGGTTCTGAGGCCAAAAATTGAGAAAGGGGAAAAATGTGTGCACATGCACACACACAAGTTCAAGTGAAAGAGCAAACATAGACTCAGAATGTAACTAGAGTTGCAGAAATTATTCACAGCAGTCAGCAGCTGCAGGTGAAGGAGCCAGAAGAGGACAATTGTGCTGTTGCCCAGTAGCTTGAAAAGAAACCTGACTTCTTAGTTTGTTTTTTTGGTGTGGGTTTGATTTTTTTATATATATGTTTAGATCAAAAGGGCATCAAGTAATACATTCCATGTGTTTACACAAAGAACAGTATTAGTATGGGGCTGCATGGAAGCCACATGGGAATATCTGCTAAATGAGACTATGCTGAAAATAGCCATTCAGCAGTCTTGCAAAACCCATTGTATGGAGGAGTTGACCACTGTGTTAATTCACTTCAACTAAGTGAAAGCTACTGAGTGACTGAACACAGCAGCTTGTGAGGTAGAGACAAGTTTGCTATACTGGTCTAACCTGTTACTTTTACAATCACTTCCATAGCCAGAGTTAGGAGTGGTGCGTGATAGGTTCCACAATGAAGAGTGTGGTAGAAAAACATAATCAATTAATGTGAAGGCAATGTAGAGAAAGCTGAATGTTCAGCTTCCAGAATTTCAGAGAAGTATATTTCAAATACAGAAAAATGGTTTAAGTTAAGTTTTGGTAAATTGTTGTTTTCTTGATCGTGCTTTTGACTTACTGAACAGCCATTGGCATTTCGTTTACTACTTCTTACTGTAAAATGTAACATGAAAAGAACTGTGTAATGAGAGAAAGTCATTTTCTAGTGCATGATTTTTCTGCTGAAGAAAGCTTGTTTGGACCTGCAAAGAGCACTTATGAGAGGAGGACCCAAATAATCTTTCATCCTTAGTGAAGTTTCACAGATAAGGAATTGTTTGGGCCCTGTGGAATCCATGATTATAGACACTGTTTCAAAAACCTTGTCAAGGTGGAAGGAAAAGCTCTAATGTATGACAGTATTTGGCATTTTCTAAAGAGGAAGGAAAGTCAGTTGAGAAGGTGAAGAGTTTAGCTTCTACTGTTTTCAGATTGACCATCTGGTGCTGGTGCAAACTTCAGAAGATAGCAAGAATATAAACAAGTCAGCTGAAATAGATTCAAACAGCTAACATCAGAGTGGGTAGAACACACTGGATACAGTCAAGAGTGATAGATTGAAATGGGAAATACTGCTGGATAGCATGATTTCTTTCAAAATAAGAGGAACTTTTAAAGTACAACAGCTGTAGTTATTCCATATGGGGGGGGGGGGGGGGAAGTGTCTTTTTAAGAAACAACTAAAGATAATTGGGAATAAAACTTTTAAAAATGGGTCAGGGTATGTTTTTATTATTATTTTGCACACACTGTGAAGTATTTTGTTGAATTACAGAACTACATATCTGAAAATCTTACTGAAGCACCAGAGACAAGACTTAATTCTTTATTGCGGGTCTGCTAATGCTCTTCAGAATTAAGCTAAATTACTGTGTCTTTGAAGCCTCATATTTTTGACAAATGTCTAAGACTTTTTGATCTTTACCATGTATTTCATGCTGGTCCACAAGTGAACTTTGCAAAAAATAAGCTTTTGATTTTGTGCCTTGCATTTAGTCAACTGGATTCTTGTGAGCTTTGGTTTAGCAACTTTAAGCCTCTGCTTCACAGAGGCTAATTAAATTAAATCAACTGAGTGAAAAGGCAGCCTCTCAGGTCTGCAGCAGAGCAAGAGCCAATCCCAGAGGGATGAAGAAGGGTAACACAGCAGCATGCAAGCTTTTCCCCTTCCCCCTTCTTCTTGTGGAAGCTGTCCTAGGCACTGTCCAGGAGGCTGTTAGCTGAAACTAGCGTCTCCTGTCAACTAACACTGGGTACATGAAAATGAGCCAAAAAGACAGCAGAAGGAGAATGGAAGTGCCAATGTCCTCAGTATTTTGGCACCAAGTGGAAATAAAATCTCCTCTATCTACCTTACTAATTTGTTTGATTAAGGGGATGTGACTTTTTCCCATACATTTGTGACTGGTGAGAAAGCTGTTTGGAGATGGCTTTTGAATCATGTGCACCACTGATTGCAGCTCACAGTCTGTGGGCAGAAACTGCTGTATTATCTCCTGATTAATAGAATGGCCTCACTATAGGAAAGCCTGCAAAGGTGGGAAAGCTTGTGGTAATTTCTACTCGTATGTGCCACAAGGTTGCAATCAGCAGACCTAATTTGAGATCATAGTAGTCACCATGTCAGGTACAGGTGGAAGTTTAAAAATCTCTTTCACAGGACTATTTTTTCATACTGCAATACAAGCCCACCCAGATATGGAGCTGGAAATTATTTTGCTGTATTGCATAAACACGGCAGTAACCTTTCCTTTCTGAATGTGATGTGATCTTGGGCTAGGTGGCTGAAAACCTGGATGTACTGAGTTCGAAGAAGGGGATAGGTCTGCAAGGAGAAGTAATACATGTTATTAAACTGATTAATAACGGGGGGGGGGGGGGGGGGGGGGGGGGGGGGAGAAAAATTAAATGCTTTCAAGAACACAACCTCTTCTCCAGAAATAAATTTCATGTCCTTATGTTCCTTAAACTCAACAGGAGTTTTACCATTGGCTCATTCATCTCTCATATTTAAATTGCAAATAGAGAGGATGTAAGATTCATCCTAAAGGAAGGGAAATTGCCTACCATTAAAGAAATGATGGGGTTGTTCTAAATAAAGCCTGGAGTGCTGGAGCATCTTGACCCAAAGTGGGTGTAGAGTTCAGAGGAGGCAAGTCACAACACTTTTGTGCATTGGTTTACACACCTGTTAAACGGGTCTAACAGTCAACTTCAGGGAAACAGGGAGGATTAATTAATGTATCTGATGTTCTCTGAGATTCCAGAGAAGAGAAAGAATACAGTGCAAAGTACTATTCTGATTTTCGTCATTTTGGTGATCCATCATCCTGCAGCACTGTGGGGACAGGAACTACTGTCTGATTCAGCAGGCAAACACATGCAAAAGCCGTTGAGATTTGCCTTTGTTGTGGGCTGTCAAATGTGTTTTTATTTTTATTTAATTATCGGCCTTTATTGGGAGTGAGTTCCGATTCTGAGTGCTTTCATGGGACATCAGATGATGAGGTGGTACCAAGGGAAGTGCTGCAAAGTAGGTCAGGTACCACAAATGTAACCAGACAAGTCACTCAGGGGAAGATCAGCTGTTTCAAATAAATCAGAGACTACAGTCTGGAAGACAACAATTAAAGCTTAGAAGCCTTTACTGAAGCCACAGCGTGATAGGCCTGGATCACTACAGCAGTCAGACAAAACTGTGCTATTGTCGTTTTCCAGCCATCATGCTAAAATCCTGATTCTGCCAACTTTAGTCACATTGAGAATTATACCTTGCTTGGTGAGGACACCCATTTGCTGTGTTCACACATCATAATTGAGATCCGAGCCTAGAGTAAATAGAGGTATATGAAAGACTTCAGTACTGTCTATGTTGGATAAACTTTGCTTAGGCATTTGAATTTTTATCCAAATTGAGCCCATTCATTGAATATTTTGAGGTTCTCACACAGGTGGGACTTAAAATCTTGTCAACTGCCTTAAGTAACGAAATGCATGCTTGTAGTTAGATATCCTCAGTATTTGTTGAATTTGAACTATCTTCCCTCACTCATAAAGGGAAAATAGATATGGAAGAGATACTGAGATATATATTTAGCTTGACTAAAATGGGGAAGTTTATAAAGTCTACCTCATACACACCTGTTCGCATCTGCCTAATTTCGCATTCAGGTATAATAATAACTTCCCAATCCAGCTTCTTCAAATTATGTAATCATTGTCCATCTTAGCTACACATTTTCTTAAAAGTGGAAATGTTTTATATTACATTGGTCTGAAAAGGACTAAATTTCATGAATTTCCTTACCTTACTGCTGATCTTACCCTTGCTTCATTTTACTTGAGCTTTAAGGTTGCTTTTATAATGTGTTTTCGTTGCCCTGGAATGGGAAATCAGAGAAGAATCTAAGTCTGGTTTTGGGGGGATTGTTTTTTTGTTGATTTGTTTTTTCCTCAGCACGCACTTTGATTGAGATATCAAACTGGTCCTGATGCTGACTTTTGACAAAATGAATTCTATCAGCAGTGCCCTAGTGTACCACACAATCCTGCAATGCTTTCCCCTCGCCATCCTGTGCTGTTACATGTTCTTGGGCAGGCAAGCCTTGCAAGAATGTTGTTACACAGCTCTTGTTTAGTGTTTATATCTTTAATATTTAGATCTTTAAAGCATTTTGTGTCTACGCCTAACAGGCTTTGTGCCAGTTCAACAATGTAGTCGAGTCAGTAACTTGGAGCCTATTCCTTGATAGTGGGTCCAGCAGTCTGCTCTGGGTATGGATCTTATGATTCCTGCAGCCTGCATGCCTCTTTGCCAAACAATGATATAATCAATAAGCTGCCAGCTCTTGGATCAAAGATGTATCCAAGATATTTTAGGTTTATCCAATTACTGAATAATTGTGTTTGCAATAACCAGCTCATGTTCAGCACATTTGGTTATTAGAAGAAAGATGATTGCTGCTGACTCTCAGTTGCAGTACAGCCAGCAAAGCTCCATTTTGTGTATGTCTCCACTAAACTTTAAAAAGTTACCTCTGAGTAACTGTTTTCCTATTTGTGGTGTCACTATAATGACATCCAGCAACCCATTCCTTAGCAGCTTATTCATATTGCTGTCCTCCAGTGGGGTTAGCGTATAGGCATTAAAGACATTGGCAGAATGCCTCCAATTTCCTCTCCTCTCCCCCCTTACACAACTATAGAGCACTCAATGATAGTCCCTAAACTCACAACCAACTCTTGAAGCCACCCAGTGAGCCAGGAGGATGTGGAGCTATCCTGAAGCACTGGTGGGCACTGCTGTGTTCCTGGAGTCTCCTCTACCTCCAGCGGCTAGCAAATCAGTATACCTCCACCTGGCAGGTAAGGGTTATCTTTCTTATAGAAACTTGTGTTTTTCAATGTTTTTCACTCTGTAGATCAAGAAATAACCTATAAACACTGTGGGAAGCTAAGACTGTAAGAATTCTAGCTGTGCTAGGACAGTCCTGCTTCAGGCATTTCTTTGAATACAAGTGTAATAACTGCTCAAACAGCATAAAAATGTTAATATATTTTCATGGTCATTCTTTTTGCACATTTTGCACTTCCAAGGATATACCAGGTTGCAACAATTTTATAGAATGATTAAGTCCCATGCTGGTGGGAGAAGAAGTGATTTTCAGCCCTATAAATTCAATAGGATTTGGGTCTCCTTTGAGAAATTCTAGCAAAATTTTCTTTAGAAGTCATGTTTAAAATAGCTTGTTCCACTTGTGCACTTGGTAGGTAAGCATAAATAAGTTGCAAATAGAGCTGCATGGATTGATATTTTTTTAAATGTTTTTGCAACTCTTTATTTCCCTGGAAGAATTTTAATCTTGAAATTTGAGGGAAAAAACTAAAAAAAAACCCAGTGAACAGGCCAGATCAACAACCAAGCCCATTTACATGCTGCAGAGCAATGTATATTCAAGATGAAAGGGTGTTAAGAGCAGAAGCAGATATCCCTGGATCAACAAGTGAGTTCTAGTCTGTATGCTGAGGTATGGTCCTTTCTATAACATGAGTTTATCAAAGGGTGAACACTGAGTATATCACAGGTGTAAAGTATTCCGGTAGCATTCATCAAGGTTCAAAGAAGAGCCAGATACCTGTCAGTCAATAGCCAAAGAGAACCACAAACCCTCTTTCCTGGAAACAGATAAGGTATTTGTTGGGATTAGAAGCTCAGTATGCAGAAGCAAATAAAGGAAGAGATTTTTTTTATTATTATTATTTTAAAAAAAGTCAGTCTAAACCAAGTGGTAACATCACGTTTAATTTTTTTCTTACTGACAACTTTAAAAATCACTTAAAATCCACATAAAAGTACAGTATGTGGGATTCAAATAAACACAAATGGCTTACTAATGCACTAGCGTGTGTGTAATTATTTTAAAATCTGGTTGCACAACAATGAACTCTGCTTTTCATCTTAATCTCATGGAGGAGAAGAGATTTCTGTGGTCTTGGTAAAATGCAATCCACGCCAGGCTTGGACTAGTCTGGCCACCCAGGTTTGCCTTTTCATATATCAGATAGATGTGTTTTGACAAGTTATATTAAGTACAAAGCAGGCCACCAGAGCAGCATGTGGAGTTGATATAGACAGAGACAGAAAGGCAAATAACAGTATGAACACACTTTTGCAGGCAATATTTGCCATAACTGAGTACCTCCCATACATCATATTACCACACTTCATGGAAAAAAAAAATGCAAGAAATGGGGCTTAAAAACTTTTGAAAGGCAGTATTTTATGCAGGATTTACAGCTTTTACATCTTCCTTATCTAAGTCAGGTTTGTTGTGTTTTGTTTTTTTAAAAAAACTGAATTGTTAACCTTGGCATACCTTTCATTTTACACTGGTTTGATTCAGGGGAATGCTGGAACTTCCACTGCCACCCCATCCTTCCCCTTCTATTAATACCAGTGTGTGTTTAATTTAGTCATTCCTGTGAAAACTAGTGCAGAAACTTCATAAGGGGAAAAAAATGCTGGCACATGCACACCTGAACTGATTGCCCTTTTCTTTCACAACCATCTTGAGCACATCACCGTCATACTCCAGAGCACTCCTAAACAAGTTTTGGCAAAAGCAAAAACAAACACTAATTTACAACATCTTTGGATGCACTTCCAAAATGCAAAACTAATTAATCAGTAGTCTCCGAGAGACTCAGCTAAATGTGGCTGCCTCTTTGACACTGATCTCTGCTTTGATGTGAATATAGAAAGCATGTGAGCAACCCCCCTAAAAGAGGTAATGGGTTTCAATTATTTATTTGTTTGGAAGACGGGGGAGTAGAAGGTTAGCAATAAGTACATAGCTAATCCTGCTTAGACCCTCCCAACAGTGAAGGTGTTTAACTCCCTGCTTTCCTATGCTGTTTCCGTAAAGGATGGCTTTCCTAGGCTGTCATTGTGCCAAGTTCTTTACACAAAGCAGAATATACTTAAAGGACATGTATACTGTCAAGCCTCACATAAAGACTTATTTTTAATTATTCATTATCAACACTAGAGAGCTGCTAGCTCAACGTATAGGCCTTTTCCCTTGCTGTATTTGACTGTCATTGGTTTTCAAGTCAAGAGTGTGTATTCTAAGTGTTAGCTAGTCATTAGCATCATATTCTCCAGACACAATATAATCATCCTAATAATTGATTGTAGTGAAGGTAGTCACTTGTATCCCACACAATTCTCAGCCATGAACTTTGTCCTCTGCAGTTTATTATGCACAGAGAAACATCTTGATGTTATAATCTATCTTCCTCGCAAATTTACATCAAAGGGCAACAAGCTATATATCGCTCCTTCAAAACATACCACTTGTATGATGCTGTAAAAGCACCTGCTTTTCCTGAAAAGCATATTATCAGTAAATGTGAAATTAAAAAAAAAAAAAAAAAAAAAAAAAAAACCACGAAATGAAAGCCTTCCTCATAGAGACTGTGCATGTATGCATAGAGAAAGAACACATAGGATTTTTCTTCAGAAATAAAACCTGTTAAATTATAGTGGAAAGCCTTTTGTGTCACAAACAAAAGGAATATATTGATAGCAGGCTGACTAAGAGAAGCTGCCTGTAGAAGTAAGAGAAATCTACAATACTTATGTGATAGATACTTCCCATAAAATGCCTGCTGTCCTTGTTGACTAGACCAATTTAAAATCATTTCACATTCTTTAATCATTTATTACTTGTACTGTTTTTCTCTCCCTCTCCACAGACATGTCTAGTGCAATGTATAGATAGTGAGACTTTGAAGTTTTCAGGATGTTTATTTATAAAAGTTTTAAATCTGATTTTGCCACACAGATTCACTAATCCTAAATATAGTTCTTCAAAGGTACAAATGAAAAAGGACAAAAAGAAGTCACTGAAATATTTATAAAGATGAGGAGGGAAAAAATAATCAACGGTAAACAGCAGCTAATTGTAACCCCATTCTCATCCTCTCCTGCCAGCCTCAAGCCCAAACCCAATCTGATATTTCACCTCTGGAAGACAAAATGGGAATATTTTGTATGTACTTCATAGATTAGGTGCATGTACAGAACTCTCATGAGAACAGTGATTATACATTTATTTATACATGATAAATCAATATCTTATAAATCTGGGGAACTTACTCTCACTGTACTATAAAGGTAGATTTTTCACTAACTTTAAGAAAAGGTGTTGCCCTTTTTTTCCAAAAAAAGTGTTCAAAAATAAAATTATGCTTACCCAAACCTTTAAGGAGATAAGGACACACTGTATGAAACACTGAATTGTTTAAAATCATGTGTATGTATGTTTTTCATACAAAACCTTCAAAACTAAATGTGATCCCTAAGAGCTTTTGGCAGTGTTTTGGGGCCAGAGTAGCATCATCTCACACAGGCAATGCAATGCATTATTACAAATGGAAAACCTTTCAGTAGTGATAACAGAAGGTGACTAGTTAATATACACTCATGACAAATTAAATGTTGGAGTGGAAGGTCCTTTACTTGGGGTTTCTTTTGTGTGTGTGACTTTGGGATCTTTTTGGTTTTGCTTTTTCTAGTTGTAGAATGACTCGAGGTGAGAAGGCCTCATCTGATATGTCATTAACATCAATACAGGACCTAAAATGGATAATCCAAGAAGTGAGCCTACAGACCAGTAGATGTGCAGTCACTACCATTTTACAGAAATTCATTTCCTCCATCCAATTACCAACTGGTTCACATTTCATGATGTCTAGTGGAGCTAACCACGGCTCTATCCAAACACCCCTATGGCTTGAGGATATGGAAAGGTAGCCGACTAAAATCGACGTCTTGCACAAGATAAAACGAAGGACTTTAGTTGCTTAACCTGGATAGCTCCCTGTCTGTGAGTCTGTCAGCACCTATGAGCAGCTTAATATAGAAACAATAGAGTTGACTGGTTTGGAAAGACCTTAGAGAAGAGAACTTGCTACCTGGAAATTAATCCACCTCTTATCAGAAGGCAGCATAAACTCTATGAAAATCTTCAGCAATTACTTGGGTCACATGATGTCAAAAGCTACAGAGAGAAGAGGAGCTAATCAGACACTGTTGGCAGCTCAGTCTAATTCTGATGCCAGGAACTCACCATATTGTGATGGACATTGAAGCCTGAAAGCTGGGATAGCCATGTTTGAACCATGGTCATGACATGAACAACTTTCCTGTAAAATAGGAGACTTAAGTCAGGAAAATTGGTGAAATTTCTTTTATAGAATGGAAGGGAATGTGAAGTACTGATCTGATCAAAAGTATTCATTTACTGTGTGTCTCATAACTGGTTATTCAAAGATCACTCCAGCTTTTGCACATGCGCAAAGCCTTAAGAAATTTATAAGCTGTATAATTTCTGACTTCTAAAGCAATCACTAGATGCTCTTAACACAAAAACCATTGCTTTCTCCTGAGGATACTCAGCAATATCATTTATTTTTTGAAGTTGCCATTCAAAAAAGATGTCATTCAAAGAAGACTATTCATACCTGTTTATACTCTGTTTTTCCAATAGTAATGACTAGATCTCTTTTTACTTCTTGCAGAAGGAGAAATGCTTCTAACAGCTAGCTGTTACGCAGAACAGTAAGGCTTTAAAAGAGAAGTGGGAAGCCTAGTGAACTCAACGAGTTGTAACATTCTTTAGCATATGTCTTCCTACTAATAAAATATATACAAAGAAATAGTATGAAGTAGATTAGCACTTTCCAAATAAAGTGCCCACTGTAAGGTTAGTTTGCAGCCGGGACCTAAAAACACCAGAGTTAATATTCTTTCTGAGGTATTATAAAGCATTTTGTATTTTTCTTCTTGTAGTAAAATTTTTGGAAATGTGATCAAGTAACATTGTGCAAAAGCCTCGTATCCATCTCTATTTCATTAGCTCTTACTCAGCTAGGGAGAATCTTTGACAGTTCTTTGGTCCTTGGACACTGAAGACAGACACTGTAAGATAGAGTTGATTTCCTAGACCTGACAGTAGAACTAACTTCTAAATCTTCTTCTATACCATTAAGAGTCTCCTCTCTCCTTTGGGAGTTTCATATAAGAAAGTAAATTTCTGGATTCCATTTCAAGGACCTGCTTCAATTTCAGTGAACTTCTTTTCAACTTCACCAATTCACTGATCCATGCTTCTCATGCAAACCTAGAAAATATATGCAGTACGTGGTATGTTCCCCTATGTGACAGTGGCTGGGCTTTGTTAACCTGTAAGTAGGTTATAAGTTAGAACTGATGAATGATTAAGCATTCTGTAACAATGTAAAGAAATTTGGCCTGTGTCGTCCATCTGCTAGCTGAATTCAATTGCTTCTACTTGAGCTTGGTATGTGGAATACTTAGTAGCCTTCAGCAGAAAAATCTTTGTTCAGCCAGGAAATATAAATATTTTCTTATTCTTTACAAGAGGAAAAGGTCAATTTTTACTAAATTGCCCATATCACATTTTTCAATATTAGAAATTTATCAAAAGCTTACATTTTTGTTATAAGAGGAGCATTCATTTATCCACAATAAAAATATTTAGTAAGTGACTGTCTAGCATAATAATCCTCTTGCTTTTTACTTTTGTCACAGTGTATAGTGTTTCACAGTGTGAACAGCAATAATGATCATGTGTTCATATGAGTAGATTCATTTTGGCAAGTCTTGTTAGTTGACAGGTATGTAATACACTTGCCTTGCGGCTTTCGGACCAGGTTTCAAATACAGCCTTCACAGAAGTGACTGAAAATCATTCAGATCTCATAACTGTATCAAGTGACAAGTAACGTGAATTCAGTCAGCATGTGTATGGGACCTGATGTACACTAGCCATTCAAAAATGCTTCCCTTTACTCAGTTGCACTTCTATCTCCGACCATCAGAAAGAAGATACTTAAGGCAAGGGGTTAAGGCCAGCAACACAAATCTATCTTTCTAAATATATTCATATCTTTCCAACAAGACATTTATGTGCCCAGCAGCTGTTTCCCTGGCTTCTGTACTCTGTATCCACTAAAGGAACTCAAGTCCCTCACATATACAATAAGGGCACTGTACTAATTGTCAACATTAACTGCCAAAAGCAGCAATTCTATCAAGTTGATGTTGACTCAGACATGAACTTGTCCTGATTGGGTTACTCTTTAACACTGCTGGACACCTCTCACTGGTAATGTTTTCACGGCTCACCAAAGAGTGCCAAATGTTGGCATCTCATTCATGCTTGTCATTGCCATGATATCACACATTATCCTCTAAAAGGAAATAATATTTCAACAGTAGTGCCTATTATATCACATGTGAAGAACATGTCAGTCATGTGAACTTACGGCCAGAGAAGGAAAATGGAAATTATGTCCAACAACCAACGGTCCTGCTGGCTGTAGGTAAGACATTTAATTCCATTTTTTGTCCCAGCTTTAATCAATATAATCCAATAACAATAATAACAATAACAATAATAACAATAATAATTAATAATAACTAATACTAATACTAATACTAATAATAATAATAATAATAATTGCTGGACACTTTGAGAAATACAGCTGATTTACAACGTTTTAATCCACGGGCACAATGTACAGCATATGCAAATATGAAATTATTAACAATTATGTTTATTTTCTTTTAAGGGGCTCAAAACCCACTTTCTTCCCCAGAATATTTTCATTGTAAGTAAGAAAGTATCATACAGATGCAGGGTCTTCCAACTTTGATACACATAGCAAAGGAACTCATTGTATTTTAATTTCCCAGCATAGTTAGGACACCTGGTTAGTAGCATGGATGCATATTGCTCCTAGTTGTAACATGGCCATACCAACAGTGGCAGAGAAGACTCAAATGCATTGAGGGAAAGCTCTCCAGCAAAGAAGAAGGAAGCAGTGGGCCCGGGAGAAGGGGGAATTTGACTGTTCTCAGACTTGTGTTCTCCTCTCCTTCACTCTTTTACTTTAAAACTTCCCTACTCAAATGGTATATATCTTCTTTTTTACTCAGGTCTGACCTCTGAGGTTTTCAAGCCTTTCTTAATCTTGACACTTCTATCTCTTTTCTACTTATTACACACATTACTTCTTTTTTTTTCCCCCACCCATGCATCAGTTTGCATATTTACAAACTAAATCCTTCCAGATGTTTCCTTCCTTCCTCCACCCCAACTGTGTATGAGTTCACTGAATCCCAATGAAACATGGCTAAAGGGACCTCATGAAGTCAGGGACTCCATTGCTCTGCCCCAAGGCTTTCCACTTTATTTCACATTATGTCAGTGTTCTCTGTTCTGTTTGCACCTCCTCCCAATTCATTTTTGTATGCTGATGGATGTAATTTACACACTGGAAGTAGCCTCGACATTCATATGGATGCTATTTTTATTCCCCCTTACGTTTTAGTCAGTCTCCTTCACGTTCAAAATCACAATTCCAGCTATTCCTTGACATATGTAGTAAAGTGTATTTTTAAACAATTAAAATCCGTTTATAAAATAATTCATCTACTGTGATTACACTTGAAGTTTACTAAGTTGTTGGGGCTGGTATCATGGACATCACTGTTAGTAACATGACTACCATATCCTTGGACTAAATCTAGCTAAACCAGATTTTCTTCAGACCACGCTACACAGAAGAGGAAAAAACATGGTAATCAAGTGAAAATACACTGTAGCACAGTCACCCACTTTCTGTGCTGTGTCATTCAAGCCACGGTTTTGGGATACTGTAAGGTGTCTGTCCCTTGCATGTAAGCACATGAGAATTGTGTGTATTCATTTCTACCTGTAAAAAGTATCTTTTAAATTATTTCTAATAGTCCTGTGTCTTTGCTTTAAAATCATTGCAATGAGTGTTACAAAATCATCCTATGCTTCCACAAGAGTCAGTAATGTGAATGAATGCCTGCAAAAGAAACACTTCAGTCCAAAACCTCAACCAGCATAAGTCAGGGGAGCTCCTGAAAGCCATTGGGTTTTTATTTAGTGGTTATTTACAGCAATTGAAGATTTGTTTTTTTGTGCCAACTTTAAAGAAAGCCAACTACTATATAAGCAAAAACAATAAATATAGATTTTTTTTATATTCATAGCAGTATGAATAGGAGCACACCATAATTGTAACTGAGTAGGCAGATAGAAAATATTAGATATTCATGTGTCTCAGGTAAGCTGCATAGAGGTTTGGGACCATGTTTAAACTGTGAAGAGTATGAAACTCTAATTGGTGTTAATTCTATTGTATACAGACCTAAATTCATACTGTTGGTGGCATCTGCCTTGAAACTTTTATCAGAATTGTTCTGTGTAGCAGCTTGCCTGTAAAAGATCCTCTACTTACAAGTTTGCGCTGTACAACTCTACTTCATAATTTGAAAACTACTTTGTAGAGCAATTAATTTGGCTAAATGCCTTCTGAGCTATCTTTAGAAGTTCAGCATACGTTCAAATGTTAGAACAAATATACTGCAACTTGTTGGCATCTGTATTAGTAAACAAGGTGTTTGAGAGAGGCCTTTGACTCTGATGATAGGTAGAATTCAGGAAAAGGCAAAGAATATGTAGCTTGGGGCATTTTCTTTGTTCTTTATCTTTTGCAGATTTTACACCTCTGATACAATAAATCAATAATTAGAATAATTGTACAGCTCAAGCATAGATTTATCCATGAAAGTTTCCCAAAGATTTAATGTCTATTTTTTTATTACCAGAAGTCCATTTCAGTAACTTGCCACTTAAAAAAATGGCTACCACTTAAATCAAGAATCAATTAGAAACATTAGTTAAAAAAAGCCCTGTTAACTTCCATTAGACCCTAAATGAGCTTTTTAATTTCCATTAACCATGCAGTTGTTAATCATTGTTTTTATCAAGATTGTAAAAACTATGGACTTTAATTTCTCTCAAATAAATTAAAAATTTCCTTTATTAACAAACTACAAGCAAAACTGACCTTCCAAATGAGGAAGGGAATGGAATTCATGTGCTCAGTCACTTCTTGTTGAGGGACTGAGGGAAACACTGGTGGAAACCAGAGAAAGCTAATTGGTAATTAGCGTAACATCATCTTCTCTGATGAAGATTCTAATTACAAAAGGTATTCAGAATGTCCTGACTCAGGATTGGAGCCTAAACAATGTAGAAAATCACCCTATATTTTTGTAGGATTATTTTAATTTTTCATAAGAGGTGGCTGAAATATTGGGAAGTCCATGGTACCTTCCCAGTGCTCCCTGTACTTTCTTGAACTAATGGTTCTGTGAACTCGCCAGAGACAACTTGCACTGCCTGTCACATACTGGTCACTGCCCACAGACCTCAGAAGTGGGGAGAAGGTTGCAAGATTTTTAGGCAGGTTAAGAAACCCTCCCAAAACTTGCCTCTTTGGAGACTGATGTCACCTATCCCAATCCTGTTTTCTTTTAAGTGTTCCTATTTATGGTTGGCATTACTTGCATCAAAAATATAAACCTGTGATGGGTATATAGCAGGCAAGGTATTAAACCTCTTTTAGCATTTCCTGCATTTGTTTTATGTCTCTGTGTTAGAAGATCTGTATCACCCACTGTGACACTGGCAGGCTGAGAAGTAGGTAGGTGGGAATGAAAATACCTTGTGGGATTTGTGGGCCTGGGCAGTGCGAAGGGTCATAGTGCTTCTCTGTGTTAAGATTCTATGCATAAAACAATTCAAATTTCAGCTTAATGTCCAAGCTTTTACAATACTCACCCAAGCCTGGCCTTTAAGGCTCCCCAGCACCCAATTACTGCCTGCAGCAGGTTCACAACAAAAAAACTATTTAGACCAGACGTCAAAATTTCCACTTAAAAAAGCAGAGGTGGAAAATGTGAAACTTCCCTCTGGATCAAATGTTCATACAGTCATGAAAACATCAGGCATTTTCTTCTCGCTTGGCTTACAAATATTCTCTCTCTCACCCACAAAATGGGTACATTGCACAATTGCGTTGTAGGGAGCCTGGGGGCAGCAGTGCCATGCATTCAAGAATTACCTAGGGGCTCTTCAAGACAGGCCACTGGAGGCGGAGGTGACACAACGAATCCAGAGAAAGTGGAGGAGTGCTGGCTGAATTGATTCTTATGCATTCTCTGTATTTAGTAATACCCACATACTGGCATTGACATGAGTTTCAGAGGCAGAAGGGTTGAGATGCAACATGGCATTCATAACGAAGGCTGATAGAAGCAAAACGGGAACGATACTAAATGGGACTTCATTAAATATTATTATGAGATACAGTTAAACTTGCTTAAGAGGAAAAACATATCCTAAGAACTATATTTTAAAGACTGACATTTCTTTGCTTGCCACATTCCAGCAACAACTAAGAACTGAACAAAGACATTGCAGTCTAAGAAGACCAGGCAGCAGAATATTAAGCTTCACTCTTTAATGCATGAATGAATTTAGTGTGCGCTAAAGGTAGGAGCTGAAAAAGCAAGCAGGTGCTAGGCAACCTTCAGACAAACGCACTCTGTTTCTGAACTGCTAGTGCTGTTCTCAGATGCTCCTGGTCTCTTCAGCAAAGAACGTGGATGCGTGTAGCTGTGTGCAGGAACCAGCTTATTTCTCTGGGGTGCTTAGTCTAGACAGAACAGTGATCTTCACCTAAGAAATGAAAGCTCAGAACACCAATAACCTGAGCCATCTAGACCCTACTGTATTTTTTAATTTTTTTATGAGCTCATAAAAGACTTTCAGGCTTAGTCTTTCAGTCATAGTGAAGACTGGGAGACAAGGGAGGATGCTGTGCTAAATATAGCAAAACAAATAGAGTTTCACTCTCCTGGAGGGATATGAAATTATGAAAATCCCTGCAAAGGCTCCATATGCTCCACAGGGTATGTGACACAGAACTTTTTGTAACACAGACACGTGGGTCAAAGTATTGCTGTGCAAGTACTAAGCCATTCAGTGACTAACTCCAAACCTAAAGCTGATTTGCCACACAACACTAGAACTGCCCACTGTGATGCTTATTCAAATGCAGTCTATTTGGACTGCGAAGTCTTCCTTAACTTTCCTCCAGTTTCTTACTACTGCAAACTCAATCACCATCTAATACCTAAAGCTTACTCCGACTAGCCTCTTCCTTCCCTTCTATGATCTATCCCTGTTAGAACCTTTGGTTAAGTTTTCCCAGATGCAGGCAGTTGGTCTTTGATCCATCCTTGTTCACACAAGGTTTTGGGTAGCGGCTATATCTCAAGGTAGAGAGTGTGTCTACAAATATAGTAGTCTCAAAATATTGTTCAAGTCTTTGCTAAGATAATAGTGGTCCTCCCTTAAGGTATGGTGCTTTAGTATTAGTAGGGCCTGCTTAACTTAATCCAGCTTGATGCAGCTGTTTGTGATTCAGATTTAGTTGTTCCTAGGAAAAAGCTAAGCAGCAGCCCCCTTTCATAGCCTGAAGGGTAGAAAAAGGGCTTACATATCACCATGTCTTTTTGATATGCCTTATTGTTGTTATTTGCCACTCTGCTATGTTCTGTTGTGATTATTTGGCTTCTGCAAACTGGGTATTACCAAGTATATTCAGCATTCTCCTTCCTAACTAAGTTTATAGTGATACACATGCTAATGTAATGAGTTCTGTCTGAAACAGAGGTTGCCTGGTACCTGAACAATCCTCTACCAGTAAGGTGCTAGGATCTTTCCTCTCCTTGTATCTGCCTTTCACTAGCCTAAACAGAAGCAAGATTTATGCTACTTCTTTTTAGTAGCAGGGTGACCTATTTATTCTTCTACTGAGGGCAACTGAAAGTGTTCAGCTGTTTGCTAACTGTCCGTTAACATTCAGGAGATGCCGTGCTCACAGACACATTGCCAGTTTGGAATAGGACACTTCAGTCTTAATTCGGTAGCAGTTTTCTGTGCTGGTTTCTTCAAAGTGGTTCTATTCCCTCTTACCTTGCACTCAGCTGCAGCTATTTGCACTTGTACAAAAAGTGGGTAGGGTCAAAATGCTACAGGCTGGGACAGCATGAATTCATCGAACTTTCCACTGATGTAAACAAATTTGCAAGCAAGAAGGCAAAAGTAAATACATCCTTATGTTTTTCTAGGGAAAGACCCTGTGAAACTAAAAATAGGAGCTGTACAGAGAAAGCTATTGGCCCTGAGGAAGGCTGGTATTGAGTTTTTCAGTTCTGTCTCCAGAAATATTTTAGAAGCAACATCTGAAAATGAGGCTGTTCATATAAAAAGTCAGAAAATCAGAGTTACAATGCTGTGGAAACAAAATGGGGGTCTTTATTGTATACCTCTGTTCTTGGTGTGATAGTGCCAAGAAAATAATTACTTATATAGGTCCAATTGATATGTTTTCTTTTTAGACTTGCATTTTATTTTTTACCTTACACAGCTCAGTCTTCTATGACTTGCTACTACTAATCTGAAATACATCTTTGAGTTCCCCTGTTAGTTAGCTTAACTCTGTTCTTCAGTGTACAGTATTTGAACCAACTGCAGTACGCATCCAGCTTGGGTGAATTGTCCTTTAGGAGATGCAAACTCTTTACTGTCCAAATAGGCAACTGCACCCAAAAGCTGCATGCCAAATACAACCTAACATAAAAAGACAATTATTCCCAGTTTTCTAATACCCTGTTTTTATGGTGCCAAAGGTAATGAAGTGATACAGCCCAGCTGGCTGGTTTTGATCATGAAAGTCTTGTACTTGGAAAGTAGCAACTTTTCAGAGTCTCCTTATGAACAAGTACCCAGGCATTTACTTGTCATGACAGCTGCTTGAAAAGTTAGATTCAATTTTTTCTTCAATGAAAGATGATTTTTTAAAAAAATGAAATCTTTCATAGAATTTTCACTCCATATTTTCCTCTTTCTTTTAAGAAAATCCAGTATATTATTTTCTTTTTAACTTTAAACAAAATATATAAAACATGTCCTTCTTCCCTATTCCTTCTCTCTTCTTTCTGCCTCTCCTTCAGAGAAAAAAAATGACAGATGAAAATTGTATCTAGAAAATGAGACATGTTTGAAAAGTCACTTTAGGAAAGAATCTTTACCCATTTGCAAAGGATTATTTTTGATAAACTGCAAACTTTTGAAAAGGTAACTATGGTGACCACTTATTTTTTCTCTATGAAACAAAAGAAAACTCTTTTACCTCCAGTTCTAGCACTGGACTGTGCCAAAACTGTTTAGCCCTCTAGCAGCTTCAGCAATTCACCATGGGTTTTGTCTTAGCTGAGGGGAATTTTTTCCTCATTCATCAATTATTTCCTATTTTCCTGCTGAAATGAAAAAGTCAAATGCATCTTAAAACAAAAACGTCAGACATTCTTGCTTAGACTGACCTTTGACAAGCAATATGTTTGTTCTGTTTTGTGTGAGATAAAGTTAGAGAGAAATGGGTACTTGACTAGGGCTTATGTAAATGTGTGGTGAAGTCAAACATCAGTGTTCTAGCACACTTGCACTTATCCAAGCCTCTTATGCTCTGCAAAATAAAAATACATATAGTGAAAATCATTTTTAATATACAAAAGGAAGAATTCACTTTCTGTGCTCAAGGTACATTGAAATGATGAGAGAGACCTCCAGACACCTTCCTCACCTTTCATACGTTCCCTTCTAAAGCAGCCTTTACTGAATCAATGGTCTCTACATAGCTGCTGCATGCTTTGAATGGCAGAAGTACAATGTCTTGTAAAGTTATAATCAGGCTAGATCTCACTAATCTGGGTTATAGCTCAACTGTGAAGGCTCTTTTGAGTAAATCATTTCTTTATTAATGAGATTCAGCCCAATCTCACTGATAAAAATTACTTTAAAAGATGTCCCTTTGCTGCTATTCAAATGAATGGGAGAAAACGGTGGGTGTTTTAAGAGCTGTCTTCCTGTCATATCAGGATGGATCTCATTAGTGAAGGGAATGATTTTACCAGGAAAAAGCTTCTACAATGAGAAAACATAACCTACCATAGATGAGCAAAATCCAAGTCAATTAGGCTAAAAAAAAAGCCCCAGCCTTAAAAAATTATCTCACTGCTCTCATTCATTTTAATAACAGTAGAACGGACATTTCCCTTAAAAAAAAAAAAAAAAAAAAAAAAAAAAAAAAAAAAAAAAAAAAAAGGTTGGGGTTTTTTTTTTAAGTTGAACTGGACTGGTTCTCATTAATAAAGGAACCATTTTTCTTAAAAGAGCTTCCCGTATTAATTTACTGTTCAACCTAGATTAATGAAATCGAACATGATTGGGGGGCAGGGGAGGAATAACTCAAAAGTTTTCTAAAGACTTACATTTGACTTAAGAAATAGACATGAGGGGATTACAATCCACTGATATTTTTAAAGTAACTGAGATGCATTTGCCCAAGTAAACCTATAAACCATTGCTTGGAATCTCAGCTAGGTGCAGTGAATCGCAAGTGACTGACAAAAAGGCAATTCAGTTTTCATGCATTGAGGGACCCCTAAGATTCTACAATAGCCTCATTATAATTAGCCCTTATCCTTTTCCTCAGATGATTAGCAGGGAGGCCTGCAAGAGCCACAGACTTTTTAGCCATTCTTGTTTCCTATTACTATCAAAAGAAAGACAGTTTCAGCTGAGTCCTGGACCAGAGTCAATGTGGGAGTCTATTTTTTCTCTTTCATTGTCACCTTTTATTGGGTTGTGAGGCTCTTAGCTAAAATCTTGAAATCAGATCTCTCAATTAGTATTGCTCTGAATGTAAAAGGCAGTGTTGATAAGGAAAGGTCATGTGGTGAAGGAGTGGAAATGGTGATCTTCATCTGTAAAGCACTCCCAGAAAAGAGGAGAGGTTGGGAGGCTGTGGCGCAGATGCACAGTTGAGACACCAAGCTGGACAGGAGCAGGAGCCAGGACAAAACTTCAAACCCAGCTCATGAAATTACCCAAGCCCGGTAACATGAATTTGAAAAGAAATTAAACATAAGAGTCTGTGTGTCTTTCATGCACTGTGATTGTTATTGCAATATGGAAAAGACAACAGTGACTGTAAGATTGCAACTATAGACTTGTACAATGTCTCTGTGGTTTCCTACTACAGGGGTTTTCTAATGTTTTGATGCCTCCATTCTTCTTTCATAGCGCTCATCCATGAAGCAATATAGCCAGCTGCAGATACTTATCCAAGCTGCAAACACAAACCTAGACAGGAATCAGCTTTTGATTTGCATAGCACTAAATTAATTTGAATCACTGTAAGGCTACACACACCTGTGCCTACGGATGCCTCTTGGTGTGTTCTGGCCATGGAACTTTTGCAGTGATTTCTCAATGATTCAGTGCAGCAGCAGCTGCAAACAGGGATCTGGAAAGCTCAGTAATGGTGTTCACCAGAACTCATCTTAGGAGAAAAGTTGTTTCAGGATTACTTTTCCCATTATCACCACATAGCAAGTATCAATGTAATAAACACTCATGTTTTCAGCATGCTTAAAATAATTCCTGATCAGCAGATTACTGAACATACTTAGAATTTAGTACAAGCTAATTGCAAGGAAAGAAAGAAAGTGGGGAAAACAGATTTTGTGTAAGGCATGCTTTATTTTTTTTCCATTAAAAAAGACTGCCAGATTCTTTGACATATCCACAGGCTGGTATGTCAGGACACTTTAACATGTATACACTGTTCATAGATTTACAATAGTAAATGACCTCTGTAACATACTTTACAATAGTTGGGATTATACTTATTACACCTCTTCCACAAAAACACACACAAGCATGCACAAACACACCTGCTCACACATATATGAAAATCCATAGTGACCTTTTTCTTTCGTTAAAACAAATAAAGGTGGGATGGCCTTCTATCATTGTTAACATGTTAAAACTAATCTGTCCATGTCAAAAAAGTCCGTGCCATGGACTTTATCTTTCTATATGAGAAAGCTTCTCTGAGCACTGATTGCAGCTATCTGAAATAAAAACACTGTAGGTGTATCCCACTTTAAATGTTCAGCTTGAAGCTAGCAGTTAAACATGTCACATTATTATATGCACAATAATACAATGAGTTGAAATGACAGAGTGCCAGCTTCTCACCAAAAATTAAAGCAACAAACACTAATTTCTTCCAAGGACAGTAACTATCATTTTGCACAGTGGCTTTGGGAAATGAAAGCATGTGGTACACTGGTAAAATGACATACCAATGAAAATATATGAGAAGCCAGCTGGCTGGGGAAGGGAGATGCTTCTCTGGTGTTCTCAAGTGCTACCAGAACAAGTAAACTATCTGAAATACCACATCATGATTAAGGAACACACCAAGTTTTAAATAGTGCAGCAAGTATAAAGTGTAAGAATGGCAAAGTCTGTTTAAAAAAGTTGGTTTCAGCTCCTTTCACTGAAATCAAATTTAATGCACGCTTGATTGGGCCTTGGTATTTACTAAAGAGCAAGATATACTTGATGCATTAGAAAATGACCATTTGGGGAATTTTAGCATCTATTCCTTCCTTGAAAGATTTTGGATCTTTTTCACACTGATGTGTAAGACCTCACAAGGTTTATCAAGATTTTAAAAGATGCACTTTAATTAGGTTAATATTTTATTTATGTTACAACTTCCCCCTGGTCATGTCTAACAGAGGTTCTACTTACAATTTTGCCAAATACTAAAGAACAAATCAACAGAACATAAATTTACTTTTCAGAAAGATGTTACTTGGACAAAATTTACATTTGAAAGTCTAAATTTGCATTTCACTCTATCCGCCCAAATATGAGCTTATTAAAAAAAAGCCAAGAGAACTTTTAGAAGCAAAACTTTTCATTTTCTTTTATTTTCAGAATGTTTTAAACACTTTTGCTGGTATTTTGTATCATTTTGCTGCATTATATCCTTATTTTAACTATCATATGTTGGCAAATTAATAAGTTGGGATTTTTCTCCTGAAGTAGCAGTGGGTCATTGTTTGTAAATATAAAATGCCACAAAGGAAATACATTCTTACTAAAAGATGAAAACAACCAGATCTCATAAAAAAGATTAGTCTTCTAACAGGGGTCTTTCTACATCACATACAGGAGTGTTTTGGAGTAAATGAACAAAAAGTCAGCATAAACTTGCTCTAGTACATAGTTCTAGTACTTAATGCTGACTCTTAAGAGCGAATCTCAGACACTATAGTGCTGTCACATTGCCATTTGGACTTTTTCATCCTGTGGCTATTAAAGGTAACACTTTCAGGAAAGGGTCTGCTTTCCAGAAAAGGATAGAGAATACTCCAGAGCTATTGAAATCTGAGTAAAAACGGGTAGCAAATTGTCTTCTGTATTCCTAAGAAACTTCTGATACACATTAGCTTCTTAGGTGGTGTTCCATGTTGTCTATGTAGATCCATCACTTGTGCAAGTAATTAGATAGCTATTGTTATAAAATAATGTATTGTATGATGGGTTTGGCACTTTGTAGGTCTAATAGAAATGAGAAAACACTCTTGTGTTTTTATTAGTGTTTTATTTTACTTACAGCTAACTTTAAAAAAAAAAAAAAAAAAAAGACATTCTATGTCTCGTGTTCTTGCAACAAATAAAACACACAGTAACCAAAATTCAACCAGAAGATCAAGCAGACAGCCCACACGCTACTTTATTGCTCTCAGAATAGTGCTCTTCCATATGCCAAACTGCTTTGCTCTCCGCTGTGGCCCCCTAGGTCACCAGGATCCCATTTTCATCTCATACATCCCTGATTTAAAGCACTGAACAACTCACGTGTCTGGTTTCTGACAAACCACAGGGAAAAGAAAGTTCCAACCTCAAGCATTTCCTTGGAAAATACTGTGCCAAAGATCAGTCTCTGACAGGAGCAGCACCGCAGCTTTCACTATTTTTTTCCCCAGCAGAGAAGTGTTCTCATGTAGCAGAATTCTGCACTATTCAGAAAGTTATGCACTACGGTGCTCACCCTGGCTGTATTTACGTTGCTGTGAGGTCATTCACAAACGTTGCCCAACTGAGGGTACCCCAGCCTGAGGCATTGTCTGCACAGCTAGTGCGCAACCAAGCCACCCTAGAGGTAAGCACACTGCAAAGTGCCACACTGCTGAGGTGCTTCCTAGCCCAATACCACTTTTTAAGTCCTAGCAATGTTCCTCTGCCACTCCTTCGTGTGACATTGATGTCTCCTACTCTTTCTCCTCTGTTCAGAGGACACTCATGAACAGCTTCAGAATCCATGGAGGCTTCTCTGCCAACTACCTTCTTGAACATGCCCTAGGACAAGACTTGCTTTCCTCCTCTAAGAAGAAATGTTGTTGTGAATGCTTTGGTAGTCTCCAGCCATGCTAGACAGGGGTGTCAGAACACAGTTTGTCCAGAATACACTTGGCAGCAACGTGGACACCAGTGCAAGGCCATGAGCTTCCAGCATGCCCCTCCTTTCTGTTGTACACTAAAAGGATACTCCAGAGGGACTGCCAAGGGCAAAACAGTTTGACTGTTTGGTAAGCTGGTCTCAGAGCTGCTGCCAGGAGAACTGTAATGAAACAAATGGGCAGAGTCATTTTATCCTCACTGGTGCATACTTTGATTTGTGGCTTCCCAGATGGGTCACTACATTCTGCACTAGTTTTCAGCTTCCAGGAGCTCTCTAGACACAGCTTCATGCACACCTCTTTGCAATAGCCTCGTTTTTAATGTAATCAGAGCAAGGGTAACTGCAGTGAAGTTCACACATGACAGAAATGCCTGCACCAATTCTAAATGCAAGGGGAAAAAATAACTTGACGGGGGCTGCTATCCAAACCAACAATAACTGCCCATGATCAAGCAAAACTTGCAAATCAGGAGCATTTCCTCTCATTTCAGCCTCGTTGTATCTTAAAATATAAATTATTCTTTGTCTTGATGCTTCAAGCTCAGTCTGAGATTTCTGCCTGGACTGTTCTAGCTGTCTTCCTGAACTTCTGCAGGTGTTTGGTAGACCATGCTGACCTGCAGTGCTAAGGATAGGGAAGATCCAATTACTTAGGTCTTTCTCTCTATGTAAATAAGCTGGGACATACACTTTACCTTCTTCCTTCTATCCCTAATAATTTGCAGTGTCTGGAGCCTCCACTAAATGTCTCATCATTTCCATATGGATGATATTATGTAGAATTGAGTTCAGTACTGAAAAATTAAACTGCCAGGAGAAAAAGAAAATTGTGAGAGTGGTGGAAAAAACCCAAACTCAGGGCTATAAACTGTGATGGTCTCTGGTCTCAAACACAGTGATAAAAGGGCAACTTCTTTTCCCTTCCTCAGGATATGAGAACATTATTTCCATTTAAGTATTCAGCCCATGTAGCAATCCAAATGATGGAGCTGACCAGCCGATTCCTGCCCTCACTGACTCAAACATAAATCTGAATTTGTGTTCTGGAAGGGAATGCTGTGAGTTTGTGCTGGGAAGACTAAGAATAGGGTTTGAAATGCTGCCATAAGAAGCAGCAAAGAAACAAACAGAACATTATTAAAATGTCAGAGTTCTTTTCTGGTCTTAATAGCTATGTACAACGCCCCTGCTCCTTTGCAAAAAGGAGCTGGAAGGTCACTGTCATTTCTGGTCTTGAAGACATGTGTCACTCATTTCCAGCCTCTTCTGATATGTGACAGTATGGACCTGCCTGGAGCACAGCAAGAATAAAAGATGACACAGCTCACCGAGTAAAATTTCATTAACAATTTTCCTCCTACTCAAATAAGAGCTCACCCCTGACCCTAAAATGTAGAGTTTGCTACAGAAGAGGCACTTGTGAGGGCTTCAGTTAATGCAATCCAGTCTTTGACAAAGTCAGGTCTCTGTCTTGGAGGACTGCTTGAATTGATAACAGTCTTTGATAAAATGCTGCATAATCTGTAAGAGAGAAATGGGCCGCTTCAGCAGAGGAGGTCAAGTTTTCCATTGTCTAGTCTGATCCTAGTTTATTGTACCAAGAAAAACTAAAAACATGCATTCTCAGTGAAAACCACCGCATGTCTATCAGCTATATTTGCGCGTTCACACTCATATCGTAATTAACAGTTTACTCATAATTTGCAGATTAGATGTTATATTTCATTTCAGTAAAACAGGAAATTCCATTAACAGTTTAATTACTAGCTTGCCCTGGATATTCTGTGTTGCAGTAAAACACTGATACTTTTCTTTTTACCGTAATCTGACCTCTTCAAGTGCTACAGTTGGTACCTGGATTAATACAATACAAATTTTGCCTCATGACAAGCAATGTTTCTCGGGTCAAGTGGTTTCTAGATTCACCAAAATGTTTTCTATTTCAAGAACTGTATAGGACTGTATATATAGCCTAATATATTATGTGTTATGATAACACATGATATAATAATCTAGGTTTTACATTCTTATTAAAGAGATAACATGAAGTTTCAGTCGGGTGCAATCATGCCGCTTACCCCAAACCATAAAAATCAGCTTGAAACAAGTCTCCCAACCTTAATATTCCCACATTTAGGGCAATTTTGGGGTTGAATTTTGTGGATTAAACGACCTTTAATATAAAATGTCACTAGTTGCAGCAGTAACGTCTTCTGTTCCCACCTGCCCAGGCACAAATTGAGATGATCTTAAAACAATGATGTGACAAAAAATGTTGTACCAGCAGACACTGTAGAGCAAAGCATGTCCACAGGAGAGTCCTGTCACAATAGCTTTAGAGTTTCCACTCTGGTCTGTTAAAAAAGATTAATTTTCCATGTTGCACTAACCTGTCCAATAGAAACACTTATGGCAGGAAGGGGTGATATCAACCATTTGTGTATATGATAAAAATGAATACTTAAGATTACTTTAATATTTGGTTTGCATTTAAAATACTGTCTAAAGAAAGTTGTGGTGTGGAAGTGTAGTCATTTTAAGTAAGCAGTATCTTATGCTGTTCTCATTTGTAATTTTCCCAGTAACTGAGAGGAGAGAGCTGTGACTGATAAATAATCAATATCTGCAAGACTATATAAATAAAGCAGAATATTAAGATGAAAGAGCTCAAGAATCAAAAGAGATTTTGAGACAATTCCCAAACAATTAGATATTTCCTTTAATGGCAGACCTTTTTTAAAAATCTATCATCCTCTTTCTAAGTAATAGAGTTAGAGAGAACTGCTCCAGCAGCAAGCAACTGAAAGAATCTGGTACAAGGTTTAGTTTTTCTTATTATTATTCCTGAATACTAGAGATATTAATTTAATAGGGATATTAATTTAATTTTAACTTTCTATCTTTCCAGAGAATATATTAATGTAGACAGCTGCGTCAGTCTTAAAGTACAAGATAAGGCTGTATGGGGGAGACCTGTTCAATGTGGGCGACCTGTCTCCAAAATTCAGTTCTCATATTTCATCTTTTAATTTTTTCACAACGCCTTTGCAATTCACACCCTCTGATCTTCTCTTGTATAAACTGTATTGGCCCTGCTTATTCCCCTGGTAGCTTCATACTGGTACCTACTATGAGGAGCCCATAAATGAGATGACAGTGCATATACACATTTTATCACCCCGACACACTACACAAGACTTGCACTTTGGATTAAAACTTAGTTTCCTGAGTGCAAAAGCCAACAGCTGAGGGGCTTACATCTCTTCTTACCCCTGGTAAATAAAGCTTAGGAAAGCTTTGAACTCCACAGAGACAGACAAAGGATGTAAAGGAACACTTCACATTATGAGAAACAGATCTCTGAAAAGTTACAGAAATGTTATCCTTATAGCTACAGCAGGTGTCTTTTATTCCTTAAATGGTATTTTATAAAGAATACAGAATTCTTCAGTTTCCCTCCATTTTTAACTAAAATGTTAAAAAAAACAGTGTTAAAAAAAAAAAAAAAAAAAAAGGTCAAATATTTTCAATCATCTGGGCTTACTTTGGTATTTAAAGATAGAAAGGGAGCATTTACCTTTAACTTAGTATAAACATTTAAATCTGCAGCTCTCAATACAGGTAAAATTGACAATTTCCAAGGCAACTGCCATCATGTTCCTCTGGCTGCTGGTCACTTACGCTTTGTTTCTGACCGGAAGGCTCATGATCAACTTCTCAGAGTCTGTCTACAGCTTCCAGTATAGATTTACTGCTCCATCAAAGCCTGTAACTTCAATACCCATAGCATTTAGTGAGGTTAAACTGTAGAACCAGCCCTTAATTGCATTAGCCAGCAAATGGGAGATCTTTGGAATAATGACTGAGACAATGCACCAGCTGACAAAGAATTTGGATCCAGAACACTCCTATAGGACTCCATGCCTCCCATATTGCCCGCTGTGGGTTTTTTTTTCTCCTATTTACTGTGCTATTTTAAGCTTATTGTTTACCTAGCAAGAAAATGCAGTCAGAACGATGAAACACAAGTAATCATCAATGTTTGCCAATAACCAAAGGGTAGTAAATAAGGTATTAGCCACATAACATCAGCTACTAAATGCCTGGAGGGTGGCCAGTCTGGCTGGAAATATGCATTCCTTTTTTTCCCTGCTGTCATTTATGTCAGTCTTGAATAGATTCTGTTTCACTATGCAGTGGATTACACCCAGAGCTTACGGATATGAATATGGGTTGCTTGCTTTGCTCTCTCTGATCATGCTCCAGTGGTATTAACACTTGGGGTCAATCTGGATTATCCCATCTTTAAAAGATGGCAATTAAACACTTCAGTTCTTAATTTCTGAGAATTTCTTCTTGCTTATACGAAGAGCTAAAGCAATTGCTCACACAGGCTTATTTTGCCAATTTCTAGTTGCTGTTCTTGCTGGTGGTCTGGGTAGGGGTAAGGGGAAAATGAAATAAGAAAGACTGTTGCACAAGTATTGTCCCTTGGGTGGGGCAGCCAACCTGAACAGGTTGCAAGGAACTTAAAGGTTCAATGGGTGACTTCATTCTTCAGAGACATTTTCTTCTCCTGTGTTGAGGCTCAGTAGTCAAAATTGGCCAAGATGCATCCCTAGAGCAAAGTATGGAGTTCAAATTTTACCAGTTGTGTGTTCAGGAAAGAGTCTGGTTTGTCATCACAGGGTAAGGGTGGTTCTATGTGAGACCGTCTGGGATACCACCAAGTGAGAAGGAACTTGGGACCCACTTCCAAGCTGGAAGAAAACCACAAAGAAAAGCAGAAGGCTATCTTTAGCATGCCAAGTACATTAGATGAAAAGATGAGATCATCCTATAGGTAAAGGAGATTTTCCTCTAAAATGTATTTCTCTGATGTCATGAAGTAGCTGGTGTGAAAACTTGCTCGATATGTAGTAGCTTGGATATTTTAGCTCACTATTTATTTTTATCCTCAGTATGTTAACTGGGAAGACAGTGTCAGAACTACACAAAATGAAGACACTTTCAATACGAAAAAAAAAACCCACTTCAAAAAAGTTTAGAAATTATTATAAGACAGACTTTATTTGAAATATTGCTAAAGCCCCTATCTAAAAGCAGTGTTTTAGAACTTGAACAGGTCTAATCAGAACTGAATAGGCAGCTTCAAGGGCCCTGACAATGTGAGCAAAGGGCAAATGAAAGCAAGATGTCTGCTTAGCGTGTGATCTTTTCTAGGGCTGGGCTATGAATTCCAAGCTTGACCATAGTTTTCTGTCTGCTTTTTTGAAGGTAGGGATTTTTGTCTGTAGAAGGGATTTCGCGATGTAACTATGGGGAATGGAGCACATATTTTCTCTATATTAAGACCAGCATAAATCAATTATTTTAGTTTTTAAGATTATTCTTTTCTCTTGTGGAAAAATGTGTGACTGCATGACCAGATAGCAGCTACATGTGAGTACCAATGTTAAATTTAGGTTTCCAAAATTTATTTCCATATTCTCTGACAGTATGCAAAGAACATGAACTAACCAAGGTTTAAAACAGCCCACACAATCATAGGATTCCAAAAGGCCAGAGTGCCTACAATACCCTTAGCCATGAAGGTGTTAATCAGTGTAGATACTCTCTCATCTGCATCTAAGAAGCCCTGCAATTAAAATTAGAACTTTTATGCCTGGTCCCCAGCTTACTGCTATTCAAAGCTCCTATCTGCATACACTGGGGATGGAAAAGGCCTTTTGAAAGTAAATAATTGAAAAAATTAGAGGGATTTTCAAAGATTGCAGAGCTTCCCTTTAGGACCAGTCCAGGAGCCCTGTCCTTCTGTCAAAGTACAAATTGCCCCCATATGGTGATGTCCGTTCTCTCAACTGTAATTTATTCATTATGCAGCGTGCCGAATACCAAATGGTGAAAGCACAGCAGCAGAACAATGAAACAGGCTTAGGAAGCTAATAAGTGTCCAATCAATGAGAACCTAATGAACTATAACATGTAATACTTTATAAGGCATTCAAATTAAAAAGAAAAAAAAAATCAACAACGATGCAATATCAATTTCCTTATTCCAAGTCTAATCAAATGAAATCAGAATCATCCTCGAAAAATACAGCCATAACTGGCATTTGGGGAGGGGGGAAGAACGGAAGGTAGGATCACTCAAAAATTCCTTGCAGAATATAATTGCAAGCTAACCACCTGTCTTTATTTCATGTAGGCTCTTTACGTTGAACTATCTTGGTGTGGAAGTACAAGGTGGTTTTTTCCAGTAAATAACCTTTTCCCCTCTGTCCCAAGAGCCTTATTTTACTGTGAGTTCCATTCCCACCTTTGCCAAAAAAATTCTTGGATCCGATTCTGTAGAAATAACAATAATTGACAAATAATATACAAGGTAATCTTGGGAAGGTGTACCATCCTTCCTAAGCAGCCAATATGCAGAACATCTTCTGGATAGAGCTGTTTTCAATGAAATGCTGGCGAGGAAGTTATTAACTCCTTCCCCAAGATAAGGAGGTGACGGCAGAGATCCAGGTAACCCGTCTGACAGAAGACTCTTCTGGCTTTCCTGGCTGCTGGGCTGCACAGTCAAGAATCTCTGTCCTTTAGTCTTCTTCCACTGAGACACCTGCCTTTAAATGAGAAATTTCAATTAATGTGTCTCTGAATTATTGTTTCTGCATATTTCTTTTTTAGAAAGCTTGCTGTGGGTTGTTTTGGGTTTGGTTTTTTTTTTTTGTTTGGTTTTTTTTTTTTTTTTTTTTTTTTTTTTTTTTTTTTTTTTGTGGTGGTTGTTGGTTTGTGTTTTTTTGTAATTTAAGTCCCCTTAATCCATTTTATATTGGCTTCTATTGCCTTCCCTGACAGAAAAGGTGCCAACAAGATGGTTCATTCTCATCTCAGCCAGCTACACATATTAGCAATTCTCACAGCAGTTGCCAAGTATAGCTGTACATCCTCTTCTTCAAGAGTGGCTGTAGTTTTCTTTTTCCACAGCAGCTGACATTAAGTGTCTGCTGTGTTTCCTGCTGCTCCTGTTCACATGTGATAGCAGTTAGTATCAACTTCGCTATCTCCATTTCTTCTTCTGTGTGTGCCTCTTTCCTCTTGTAACTTTCTTCATTAAAAAGAATAAAATAAATCTCTATTTTCATTTGTAATTCTGTGCTTAAATTTGATGAAAGATGTTTTGGACTCTGGACTTCCAGCCCTGCCAGTGACTTTGTGACCTTTGACTCCAGTTATGTGAGGTCTTTGGGTTACACTGCAGCAACCTTGTCTGTGGCACAGTGCTTGTTTATGAAAGGAGAAAGCTGAGTTATGTGTGCCTTCAAACACATGGTCATAAAAGGTTTCGATGCTGTTGCTCCCCAGATTGACAAACAAGCACTATTCTTAATAGTCGTGCATTTCTTAGAGGTTTCTTGTCCTGCGTTAGGGAAAATACAACAGCAAAGGAACCCTGTGAACCTGTCAGAGTTGCAATGTGTCTGTGTTGTTTCCTTCAGGACCACAATGTACAGCCACCAGAGTAGATGACTTCTGGGAACTAGAAGCAACCTATATGACATGGGATAAATGTCACTTTTCCATCAGTGAAAGGAAGCCAAAAATGGATATTGTGTGCATTTGCCTGGATAACTGTTCTGATAGATGGGCCCTAAGAATGGTGCTCAGCATTTTAGGAACATTGGACATGTGGGAATCTTCAAATTACTTAAAACTCTGGCTAAGAAGCTCAGATCAGTGAGATTTCCACCAGTCTGAGGAAAATTCCTGAAAAATCTGATCAAGTCTTTCCCAGACTGTCTCATATTCATATAGCAGAAAGACAAAGGGATGCAAATGCATCAAACTATGCTTTGGAGTCTGATTGTGAGAAGTAAGTTATTATTCTTTGGATTTTTTTTTTTTTTTTTTACAGTTCTGTGTTATTTGTTGGCTCACAGATCTTTCTTTTTCTTTCTCACACCTCACACTCTGTCATGACAGCCTCAAAGCAATTTCTACCAAGATTACATTAACAAAACTCACTCAGTAATGCAGGTGCAGTAAAACAAAAATGAAAATGAAACCAACAAAAACCAGGAGAAAAAAACATGACAGAACTGCTTTGTTTCCCAAATTATCATCATGCAGTCCAGACATGGAGAAGCAGCGAACAGCTATCGCACTGTTGGTAATACAGAAAAACTCTTAGAACAATGGAAGCAGCCTCCCATGTTCAGAACGTCAGCTGTCAGTGGGAATTAATATCCATCAAATCTTCATCGTCGTCTGGTGTTTCACTACTGGGCTGACCCAGAAGGTGTGTTCACGAGGTCAAGGGGAAAGACAAAGCACATTGGATTGTAACTTATCCAGTTAAAGAGAGTATTATCAAACTAAGCTGTCATTTTTAACTGTACTTTGGGGACTGTAGTGGAATCTCAGTCCCTTTTTAATGAATAGAAATTTTGACCATAACGGTAAAAGCAGAACAAATAAAAGCAGAATAAACAAAAGCAGAATAAATACTTTTAAGTGTTTGACTTGGATCTTTTTTTTCTTTTCTTTTCTTTTTTTCTTTTCTTTTCTTTTCTTTTCTTTTCTTTTCTTTTCTTTTCTTTTCTTTTCTTTTCTTTTCTTTTCTTTTCTTTTCTTTTCTTTTCTTTTCTTTTCTTTTCTTTTCTTTTCTTTTCTTTTCTTTTCTTTTCTTATTATTACTGTTTTAAAGCCAGCCGCAGCATATAGGGTTAAAGATGTAAAATCTCTGCATGGTGCAATAAAACTGATACTGAAATAGTGTCCCCCTACTGTAGGAGGAATCTGCAATCAGGACTTCCAAGCACATGCAAAAAATAACTCTTGGATCAGTCTTCTTGTCTTCCAGTAGACTTGGCAAGAAAGACAAGCCATATGTGAAGCCAGCCATATATCAGTTATGTGGTCTTAGATATTTGCAATAAAACAAAGGACTTTGCTGTCAGCTCTCTTGATTTCGTGAAGCTTTTACAGCTCACAGCTATGTCCCTTTATCAAAAGCCACAAAGTTATCCTTAGACATGTGCATTTCTTAGGGAAAATATTCTCTGAAATAGCTATTTATGATTAAATTCATCAGGGAAAGGCGAGGACATGAAAGGACCTAATACAGTCAGTTTCAACCACTCTGAATGCATCTAGATACAACAAGTGGGTGTAAAACCAATTCAAACACAAAGAAATAATACTGGGAGGCTGGGGGAGGGCAAAGGAGTTAAAATACACATACACAAGACAAGAAGATCAAGAAGAAAATCTTTGTGACAGTGATGTGGATGCCCTGGCAAATTAAGTGGAACTAAGACTTCATCCCCGAATTCCTCCTGGCCATTTATTTAAACATTATTAGCTGGCAGCTTCATACAGGGATCGTGTTAGGAGTGGGTTCAAAGAAAGAATTTTATAACAGTGCTTCTCCCACCTAATTCTGGGTGGACAGCCTGCACACAAGGAACCAAAAGGAAGGCTGGCGAATAGTTCAGGGTGAGCCATGAAGTGAGGTCAGGAGCTAATGAATAGCTGACACCCTGGACTTGCAAAACCATGTGGATGTGAATGGCCCTACGCGTATGATTACTCACATATGTGAAGTTCAGTGTGTGCTCAAGCTCAGGATAAGAACTGGTAGCTTTATTTGATGTAGTGGTAAAAGGAGTCAGGGAAGGGATTTAAAAAGTGGTGTGATTACGGCAGCGTTTTTCTGAACTGGTCTTACAGAAAAGGCTTAAAAGTATGGAACTGCTACAAAACTTATAGGGTTTATTATAGAACAGCAGTCATGGCTTTGGCAAAGTTTGTGTAAATTTCAAGACTATAATGACAAATGTTGATTTTTTTAATCAACTATTATTAAATATTACATTATAAACAACAGTAAAACCCCAGTGGACAGGTTAGGATTTCTGTAGACTTTGGAATACTTTTTTACAGCTTTCTTCTTGGGAAGACCCCGAGTTTTTAAAGTGTTTGAGCTTTTTAGGCCCAATTCAGTGAAGCAATTCAGCTAACTTTATGCAATTTGGGTCTCTGGAATCAGTGGCTTACAATCATGTATGTGATTAAGGACCTTGCCGTGTCATCCAGGTTGTCTTTTTTTTTTTTTTTTCTCCCCCCTCCACCCCACCCCCCTTTATAAAAATTAAGAAGAAAAACCTTAATATTTACTCCAGTCCCCCCCCCCCCCCTTTTTTTTTTAAATCCCTCTACATGAAACCTTCTCAAATAATCTTTTTAATCAGTTCATGGATTCCGATACCAGTGAAATATTTCCTTTAGAATGAGTATGTCTTACTAATGTCCTGCTCAAAATCATGCTGTTTCTGTGGACTCAGTACATAAAGCCTAAGGGCTCGTATTCAGGCATACTGCTATAGCTAAGTTTGTAATTTATATCTCTAGACAGGGCAACAAATTCTATTATACAAATATTTGAAGCTATCACAAGCAGAGCAATACTTTAAAATAATCCTTCACTCAGAAGTTGCACTTGCAGCTCTTTTCAGTTACTTTTCATTATTTCACCACAGGGGAACAGTTTCAAGGAATTATTATACTAACCATTATATTAAAAATGAGTCCTGGAACTCCACCCCCACCCCAATAAATATCATTTAACATTTATTGTTGTGGAAATATGTAACAGAGAAGTCAAGAGGGTTTTTCTTTTTTTTTCCTTCTCACGAAGGTATGAAAATATTAACAAATGCTCAGATCTCCACTACTCAAAATATTATGGGTCAGATCCAAGAAGAGAGGAGAGGTCAGTGCTCCATCATCATGGCTTTATATCATTATGGGCTTTAGGGCATAATAGCCTGTGAGGAAGCCTGGTTAAAAGATGGGAAGGAAACCTGAAAAAGGTTAATTATGGCACGCACAGCATTTGACAGTTCCTTTTCAATCTGATTCAGCTCAGCTGTGAATGCCGTTGTGTCCTCAGCACAAAGATCCAGCTCACTGCCACACTACTTGCTGTCACCCCAAGGCTGTGCCATGGGTTGCCCAAACCCAAATGCCGTGTGTTTTCCAAAGGGTGCACCTGCTTTGCTGTGGATCTGGTGCTTAAGAGCTTTCTGTCTGAAACCTTAACACCCAGAACTTGTTTTGACAGTCTGGGTTATGTTCGTTAGGAAGCCCAAGGACTGAGTATTTCTTGGGGGAGGTGGGGAGGAGAGGGGAAGAAGCACAAACAAAACAAAAATTTAAGCCTGTGACTAATTGCCTGAAAGGATGTGAGCAATTCGGCTCCACTTAATTGAATGTGGGCTTAAATTATAAAGAAAGAGTAATTGCCTTCAAAATTTTGCATTGCAGATTGCTGGCCTCTTCTATACATTAAGTGAAAGCCTTCGAGCACATGTGTCAGTGGTGTTGCTGACAGGAACCCAAATATCCTGTTATATGCATCTGCATTCAGAGGACTTCATTCTAGAAGGGATTAGCCTGCATTATATTGATGGTTTTATTTCCAAGATGAATTTTCATGAAAAAGGTGTCATGATTTTGGCTAGAAATTTCAAATCATGACCATGCCTTCTAACTGCTGGCTGCTTTCCAAACATTTCCTGATCAGAAGACCTGAAAATAGTACATTATTTTTCAATGTAAAAATAAATAATTTTTGCCTTTAGAGCCAAGTCTGTACATTTTAACACAAATTTTCCACTGATTTTAAAAAAAAGCTTCAGTTAAGCAAAGCCATACCTGAGTTAAGCATGAATAACCAAGGAGCAGAGAGTCAAGGATTCACCCGTGAAAAGTACAGAGCCCAGTTATGAGGCCTTTTTAAATAAAAATCATGAACTAAATTATTTTGTCTGCACACTGACATTGCCATTTATTCTTTATATCAAAGCAGCATCCACAACTTCTAGCCCTATTGTGCTATGCACAAAAACACAGAACAAAAGAAATGTCCTACCTCTCAAAATACTTCGCTGCAAGAGCAACAAAGACCCTTTGTTTGCTATTTAAGCAAGATTGGTGGACATCATCTCTAAGCAGAAGCTCTGAGAATCAGCCTTTTCCATCCTCTTCCAAACATGCATATGCACATTTTTTCACATGAGTCTGCTACAGTAAAAGGACTCCTAAAGAAAAAGAATTGAGCAGAGCAAAAGGAAAATATTACTTTATATTAATAACAAATGGAGTGCACAATGCATTCCACATACAAAGGTTACCCATTTATAGAGCTGGAAGCCAAGGGCATTTTAAAACTTAAAGATCCCTTAAATAAACATATTGGTTTAAGTAGGAAGCAAATATTCTTAGCTCAGCAGGTAGTTGGTATCTAAATCACATTCAGACTTCACATAAATACACGTGTCAAAGCATTTATCTAGTAATAAAAAAAACAACTCTTAAGGAATGCAGTTCAGATAGGGAAGTGTCAGTTATTTTGCACATTTCCTATTTCCAGCTCATTAGTTTCAGCTTTTGACAGGGGTGGAGCTGAAAGAAATCCTGTGGAGGTTTTTCTCTCCTCCCAATTTCACATGAATAAACAGAGGGAGGGAGTCCCCTGCCTGTCTGCCAGGCTCTTATCTATCATATTTAGATGCTAGATGCTGTCAGATATTAGATAGTGATGCCTGTAGGTATTGCCAGTTACTGGGAAATTAAACCCGGAATAGCAGATACTCCTTTCCTTTCCCAAACTAACTTTGCTTTAGGAGTAGGTTAGGACATCCTTCAAAAAATGTTGATGTCCAGACAAATGTGACAGGATTATATTTCTGTCATTCATTACTTGCACCTGATTATATTTTTTTTTTTCTCACTCTGCCCATGTTCTCTTAGCAGCACCCCATCTGCATCTTTGCTTTCGCCTACATTCTTACATTCCTCTCAAATCCAGATCCTCCCACTCCAGAAGTGGTAGGTTTAGACTTACACTGCTAATTTTTGTTTAAACTCTCCTCATGTAAGAAGCCTCCATGCGTATTAGAAATTCTTAAGAAATTCTGTGTTTTCAAGATCACAGCCAATGTAAATAGCCATTTTTCCTTGATTTTCCCCCCAAAATATTTCAGAAAATGAAGGTGTTTCTCTAGGGAAAAGAGGCAGTGAACGTAAGGGGGATTTCTTGGAGTATGCCCCTATGACCACTAGCAATCAAGTTAGGAATTAGTACCGTTGTGCTAGAAGTTGCACACCCCTGTAAGCTGAGATGAGATAACCACGTGGGCACACTTTTCCCTCCCAGCAGTAAAGTAAACCTAGCCATCATAAATGAAAAAATGGGAGACTGCGTGCAGTCAGGTGCTGGGTTTCAGCAGCAGGTTAGTAACTTCCAGCTGATGGAAGGTGACTCCTTTAGACACTGGCTGCCAGCACACAATCTAAACACTTTGGAGTGGTGCTTTAAGTGATGTAACTTAACATCATATCCACCTGGTTTATTCTTTCTTTCATAATCTTGCCTGCACAGGCACTGTCCTAGGTTTGTTTGTTTGTTTGTTTTTTGGGGTTTTTTTTAGTAATATCCATTAAAAAAAAGCTGAAACTAAAGTAAAATGTGAGTGCATATTTGTGTGCGCATGTCTTCATGTGGGTGTGTGCGTGTATGCAGCTGTGTGCTTGGCTTACAGAGGGTAAAGACAAAAATATGGCACGCCCCTTTGAATCAGAGAGATCTCAAATGATACTTTGCACATGTGGGACCATCCACACCTTAGGATCATCCTTTGTAAAAACTCCATGTGGACCTTGAGGTGCTTTTACTGCTCCATGTGCGAACTGCTACAGCAAAATGCCTGGCTTTCATTTGATGCTCAGGTGGAATTTCAGTCTGATACCTATTGCCTTCTAGACTTGCTCATATGATGCTGCTCCTAAAGTCTCCATGCTTTTGAAAGAAAAGAGAATTATGACTTCTTTTAAAACCATTCTCCATATAGGGATATAGGTGAAATGAATGAGCCAGGACATTTATTACCAATAGCTAGGATGGGACTTTGGTCTGCATTAATTTGTAAGCTAGCTGAAGCAGCAAAGGCCATAGCCTGTGTAATTTCTCTGTTTGGTTCAAATCTCAAATTTATTGTGTAGCACCATCATAAAGGTGGTGCAGCTTCCAGGATTTTGAGCGATTATTAAATACGGCAGCAGTGGAGATCTGGAGATGTTGTCTGACTTCTCTTTCACACATCCAGTAGATCAGGAGTTTGCCCACTGTGGCTGGTAAGGTATTTTAGTGTGCATGAATGCAGAAACAGACCCAAAAGTAGATGCATCCTTAAGGAAGAAAAGTCTTGGTGATGTAAAATTCTATTTATTCAAAAGTAAGGCATAAATAGCTGCTCATCAGTCATGCAAGATTTTCATTAGGAAAAAAAAAAAAGATAAACAGGTACCCCACTTATTAAATAAAGACAAAACACTAAATCAGAGTTGGATACAAACATTATTTGGTGCCTTCCTTATTTTGAGTTTTCAACTGTCCTGTCCAGATTCTGAAGCTAACAATAGCTAATAAGAAAATAAGCAAACCAACATGAATAGCATTTAGTTTAGAGCCCATCAGATGGCAAGACGAGCCCGAGCCACGTCTCATAGATATCTGGATACTGGGTTCAGTGGAGAAGATGCTGACCTAACAGTAACAGAAATATAATCCTGCCACTGTTGATCATTTTTCACAAATTCACAGTTGGTTGTTTGATATGCAACTATGAAAAGTTACTGGTTTTCCCCATTTTTTTTTCTTCTCTGTTAGCCAATAAAGTGAAACCAGAACATCAGTGTTATTTGGAAATATATTTATGTTTGTTTTCCCTATAAAAAGAGATAATAATGTTATGTTCCAATAATATTAAGTTGCAATGTTATTTGCAAGATTGCAGAGCTTTTAATTTTCTGATTATTTCCACAGTGGGAGTTTCAGCTCAATTTCTACCAAGACACTTCTATCTGTTTCGGTTATTTTTTTATTACAGCTAGAAGCAACAATAATTGCCTTTAGTGTATGAAAACATGACTGAAGAGACAATTGTTGTCCCTAAAGACTAAAATCATCAGCATACATTTTTGATGTAAAATTTTTGTAAATTAATTGCAAGGTCCTATAAATATTATATTTACTAAAATTGTGTTGTCTGCTGTCTTCAAAGAAACAAGCTTTCTTTTTTTTTTTTTTTTAAGCTATACTTCATACACAGTACATTTCCTGAGGCAGAAAACAAAAACATGGAACAAAATATTAGCCTTCTACTTTGTAATTTTACATTCTACTACTTTTCTTTTCCAACTCTGGGATTTCTCTTTAATACAATTCTGGAAGGACACAGAAAAAAATATATCAGTAACAATCTCAATATAATCAAGCCTTATTTTCATTTTTTCACTATTCACCTGTTCAAAAAATTTAATTATCCATCCCAAATGATAATGCAGTGGTTTTGCATTTAATTTGGTCACAAATCAAGAAAAAAGTTCATAATGTCGAACATTTCTTAGAATAGTTTTTTCCACAATTTCTATTCAGAAATGATCAAATGAAATATTTTCTATATCCTCTAATTAAAACATTTCAAATTGAAGTACTCCCATCCATAGTTATATCTTGGGGGAAAAAAATATGTATTGAGACTTCTAAAGGAATTATCCTCTAGAGCCCCCCATAGAGGAACCTGACAGACTGTCCAGGACCTGGAACTGCAGTTGTCTAAAGTTTCTGAAATAACACGGGTAGATGCCAAGATTAATAATCTAATTAAATGACACTACTTTGTTTCCATTTTTCCCGGTACAGAAGTAAACCACAGCCAGCTTTTTACTGTGAAAAAAAAACAAAAAACAAAAAACAAACTATGAAACAAACAAACAAAAAAACCCCAAAAAACAAACAAAAAAAACCCACAAACAAACCAACCCCAAACCAACCAACCAACCAAAAAAAACCAACTGGATTTTGATTTTTAAAAAACTGATCTTTAACCAGACACTAACATTTTTTCAGCTGTGTTAGCTCAAAGTCCGGTGTGTCCTGTGCAATCCAGATATACAGAAATTTCACATGATTTATGGGTACATGGCAAAGCACTCAAGATACACAGATTATGTGCTTTTCTTATCTTTGCATTTGACTGCAGAAGCTACAAAATATTTTGGGTAATTAAGCTCACAGGCTTTTTTTGAAGGAGGTGGGCAGTGTTACAGCTAGCATCAAGAACAGTGATTTGTTCAAATAGATATTGCAGTAGATTTACTCTAATCAGAATGGTGGTCCATCCTCTTTAGTAGGCAGTACATGCACTTATATCATCTAATATTAGCAAATTTGCTCCTAGAAAGACAGTAGAAAAACTAGGAAAAATCATTACTCAGAAATCATGCTTTCATAAGAAGATATCTCCAGAGAGGATTAGGGACCAGATTACACAACCAGAAATATCTGAGGACATAACTTGGCATGTCCTTGACAATTTCAGAAAAGGACAGCCTGTAGTTATTTACTTATTTGTGAAACCTCAGTACCAGAAGGTCCTATTTTGAGCTAGAGATAGGAACACATTTTCTCACATACCAGTGTAGACAGTGTGGTAGAAGGGCTCTAACTCACCTGCCAGGACAAGCAAGAAGGTAGGTGTCCTCTGGGGCATTGGAATTCACCTCCAAGTAATCCAAATGAATAACAATGTTCTTCCCTGCTGTAATACCATTGTGATTGAGCTCTTAACATGATTTACAAACTCTATGGGATTAACCAATAATATGCTGATTAACCAATAACTATTGAATCATCTTTCACTTCAGAAAAAGATTATTGTATTCAACTTGGAAAATATTGTACTGCTGGCTTCAAACCACTAACATGGAACAAGCACTGTATTTGAGTGCCAATAAACACTGTATGGTATGTTAGCCCAAGAAGTCTATATCTATATCTATGAAAATAAGTGGGAACAGAAATAATAAGTGAATCCTAAGTGATTGTGCATCATCTATCTGCATTCATATTTTAGCACTTGTTTCACCACCTAGGAATAAGAAAGGGTTAAACAACAGCAGATTTCCTGTGCTAGATAACTTAATAAAAAAAAAAAATCAGGGTGCTTTTTAAGAACAACAGACTCATACTGTAGGATGGTAATCTTTGGTATACCTCTTTTTTTTTTTTTTTTTTTTTTTTTTTTTCACAGGGAAAATGTAGGCAAGACAGACTTTGCTATAATTCTTCCTAATTGCTCTAATGTATTTCATTTTATTTTAGTGTTTTCAGTTTATAAAAACAGTTAGCATCAGTTTGTTTCCAGTTTTAATGAAGATAAATTCCTTCTTTTCCCCCTGAAAAACTTCACAATATGGTTGGAAATGTCAGCAATAATTAGACAAAATGCTTGTGAAAACATAAAATAGAAACAATACATCTTTTTATAATGGAATCAGTTTGTCTGATTATCTCAAACAATGTACATTTCCAACTGCCCAGGAGGGTCATTAGAGCTTATGAAAATCAAACTCTGTTTTTTCTGCTTCATACATCATGGACAACAATATTGTCTCCAGGATCATTATATACTGTCTGGCTTTATAAATATATGCTAGACTTCCTTGAGCTACAGTGAACCTGGAGCATGAAATGCATTTAAAAAATAAAAACAGAAAAAAAAAAAAAGGAACCAAAAACACAGACCAAAAGAAAATCATGTTATTAACTACATAACTGTTACATAGGAATTATAGAAGAAAAGATAACCTCACTGAATACTGTAGTCAAGGGACCTTGATTAAATTCCGTCTTCAGTCACAGATTTCCAGTATAGCCTCAGGAAAGTTTTTTCTACCCTATGCACAATGAGGGCTATTTGTCCCTTAAAGACATGTTTGTGACAGTGCTTCTTTCTTGTCTAGGTGTGAAGTCTAATTCAGAAGTTTCTGTTATTCCTTTGAGATACAGTCAGAGAATAGACAAGAGTATCACTTCTATCTTTTTTCCCAGTTGTAGAAATGGGTCTAATACCCCTGCCCCCACTGGGGAGCTTGTGGATGCAATGCATTAGTGTGTGAGAGGCATTCAGATACCATGATGAGAAGGGCCATTTAGCAAGTAAAATTCGGATGGAGTAGGAGGCATAGAGCTACAGTTACCACTCTACATCAAAAATAGTTTAGTGCAAAACCAAACAGGGCAAGTCTGATAAGTTTATCATATGATCAATTATCATCCTGCACTCTAGGAATCTGGAAAGCTATTTGAAAGGTGACGTTTCCACCTGTTTCGTTTGTTTTCCTGTAAGCATTGAAATACGTTTGTTCTGCCCTGTGGTTTAAGCACCTTGCTCTTTCTCAGTGATGGTGGGTTTTCAGTCTTCAGTTGTGTCTTTCAGATTCAGCAACAGTGTCACCCAGCAGGACGGAGTTCTAGGAATGCTGCTGCTTCATTTGGAACAGGGTCCTGCTATATCAGTTGCCAAAGTGCCCAAGGAAAAACTGAATCTTACAGCAAAAGTGTAAAAACACACAACAATTTAATTAAAAATTGCATGTTCTAAGCCTTTTACAAATACAAAAATCTGCTGAAGATCCTAAGCTGTGTCTGGAAAATGTGGCTTAAAAAATCAAATGCGTTACAAAAGTAATCTGCTCTAACCAAAGCAGGTATTTCTCCTCTGTAGTACTAGTGCACATATGCTCTTGTTAATACAAGCAAATGCTCAACAATAATGAAATCTATATTGGTTGCAATGTTCTAGCCCAAAGTAGACATGATGCTAAAAACTATTTTTAAAACATATGAAGGAATTAATAAATAAAATCCTTCTGCTACTCCAAACTTGCAGTGGAGCAGTTCCTTTCAGCCAAGCCTTCAGTGTAATATATTGGAGCACATTTTCACTTCTGGTAAATGCAGCATATGTTCCCTGGCTCTCCACATATTCTACCACTGCTGAGGGTTAGAACAGCCCTACCAGAGTAGGTTTATTTGAAGGAGGAGGAGGAAGGCTAAGGGACTAAGGTCTGTCCACCCTACTTAAGCCTCCCATGGCACAAGAGGAGGGAGAGGTTACCCACACTACCAGTTGCAATATGGTTGGATATGCTCCACAATAAAATGCTGAGCTCCATTATCAACCTTAGACAAGGGTTTTGTTCTTAATTAACAGAAACCAAAGCAATGAAACAGTATCAACATACTTTGCTTTGGTTCGGTTTGTTCCTTTTGCATGTTGTTTTGCTCCTCCAGAAGTTGCTGAGCATTTCCCCTTCACCCAGTAATTCCTGAGCTAGCCACACAGCCCAGTCAGGATCACAGGGCCAAACTATTCCACCTCTATGCTCATATATTTCTTGACCACTGAAGTGCAGATTCATCGCCAGAATAAGCACAGATTTTGGAGATTGGAACAGCAGAGGAGTTACACTTCTCTCTCTTGTGTCTCCTACAGCATGACGCAGCACAGAAAGCAAAGACCAGGGAAAAAAATAAAACGACTGAGACCCCACGGTCCTGCAGACATTTTCAGATTTCATCATCGAAATAAAGATTTGAGAAATCACCAATCAACAGCTCAGTTCCACCAGAAGGAAAAGGCCAAATTTGGGCCAAGATACAAATTCACACATGAAGCTTCTGCATGGTAAATAGCTGGTGTTTGCAAAGGCAAACAAAATAAATTTTTGGAAGAAACATCAGCTGGGAGGACAGGCCAGCTGTCTTAGCTCTCCAGAGCAGACTGAAACAATAACAAATGGCACAGAGGAATGGGAGATGAATTTTCACCTTGTGTGTTGGTACTGCAGTGGAAAGGACATAATACAACCTCCTGACAAGCTGATTGTCCCCACACCCCCATCTGAAATCTGTGACTGTGTCAGGACTTGATTGCAGGTCCACGTTCTCTGCCATAGACACCAGCCTGCCTCAGTTCCCCAGCCCACTGCCCTGCCCCTGCATGCTTTATTCTTTGAGAGATGGAACCTCAAGAAGCTTAACTGTAGCATTTTCCCATCAGCCTCATTTTTCCATGTCATGTACTCATTTCTGATATTTTCCCACTTGTGTTATTTGCTTGCTGAAGCTGTTCCATTCATGGAGTTCAATAAATGGTGTTTGCCATCAGAACAATTTGATTCTAGTTCTAATTATAGCAACAAGCTGCTTTCTTGAAACATATTACGGGTGTTTCATTATTTTAAATTGTTATCTTCCATATTAATTACAGAAACAGTTGATCTTTTCTGAGAAGCCAGCAGCTGCAAAGTCCTTCCCTTCCTAAATGTCTCATTTTAATTGGTGAAACACCAGGTAAAAATCGAGTTGTAGTACAAATCTCCACAAGATATGTAAGTTATAACATACTGCCTCCAGATTCCATAGTTTTACACCATTCAGGTGTATTCAGCCTTAGTATAGATCACAGCAAGCCGCATGCTGCACAGCTCAATTGCAAACACAAAGCCCCTACATAAATCACACAACAATGGCAACATTACTAATAGGACTATCAGAATCAAAGGAAGCAAAGCAATGCATCTGAGAAGAGCCTGCATCATTATGCTGTATGACTTGTTTGTGGTATTGCTGGAGAGACTTTTCCTCTCCTCTCCTTTCCCTAGACCCTCTAGATTAAGAATGGGAATGAAAAGGAACAAAACTCCAGGAACATTCTGTACACTATAGTCCCACAACCATAAGGACCGGTGGTCTGGTACTTATTGCAAGGCATTTTACTGAGCTAACTCATCACCTTTGCCACAATTCAACATTTGATCTTCTGTCAGTCTTCTGCTATCACATATTTCTAGTCACTTCACTGTAATCCCTGAATGGAGCACAGCACAGCACATGGAGCAGTTGCTAAGGCTGCTGACAGCAGCATCATACTTTCAGCCATACCTACCCAAAGAGCTCTGCCTTTTTTAAGCAGTGATTGAAAATTACTCCTATTTATAAAATGCACAGTAGCAAAAGTTTCCAGTGGTAGGATGGACTTTTCCTCCCCACTGAAACAGTTACTAAGAATCAGAGAGGAAAAAATTATGTTGGAAGTGAAAAAAATATGCTACCAGCAGTGGTAAGTTCCTTAGTATTTCTTTTATGTTTAAAACTAGTATTTTGGGTAAAACATCAGTATTTTCTTTATCTATTTCTTTATTTAGAAAAAGTTATCTAAGGGTGGGAGGTAAGTTGTACGACCTTGTAGATCTCTTCTGACCTGAAATCACTGACATTTTGTCAAATCCTTTCCACCATAAGATAGCTGGGAAACATTTACATTGTTTAAGCATGGAGTTACCTTTTTGCAGTGATTAGGAGCTGGCCAAATATAAATGTGCTTGGAAGATAGCGACTCAGCTTCTCAAATGAAGTATTGATTGAAGATAAAAACTTTTTTTTCTTTAAATGGTATGAATAAAATCTAGATAACGTTGAGATACTTTTGAATAGGAGCTTTTGAAATCCCATCATTGATCACATTAGACATACAAGGCAGGGGAAAAAAAAAGAAAAGAAAAGAAAAGAAAAGAAAAGAAAAGAAAAGAAAAGAAAAGAAAAGAAAAGAAAAGAAAAAGCTAAAGAGAAAAGTGAAAGAAAAAAGGGGGAAAGAAAAAAAAATCCAACCAAAAAAACCCAACAACAAACAAAAACCTAGAGCTCAACCAATCAATTCAACATTCTCCCCCAGGAACCAATGAACCAAGAGTAGTATAAATCAAGAGTTTATAATAAAAGACTAATGATCCTTTTCCCAAAAAATCAATAACACTCCCAAACATGTTTCAACCAATAAAGTAAGATTTTGCAATGATGACTAGTCCAAAATAATGCTTAGATCAACCAGATAGTTACAACTGTGGTTTTCTGTACTCCACTTTCATTTTCCCTTTCTTACATGTCCCTCCCGCTTTGCATCAGACCAATTAATATCTTTCCTTCCCTAACAGCTCTCTAGATAATTCACAGAAGCATTTGTCTGTGTGGCCTAGCATTAAACAGAAACTATTAAACAGTCAACTCCTATCTCTTCTATAGAATTAATGTCATGTTAACTCTTACCATGCCCTGTTGTTATGTGATATGTAAATGAGGTATTTTAAAGAAGTTATAATATATTTCTCTCACATCCTCAGCAGTCTCATGATTTAATCCAGGATGCAGTAAGCCTGCTTTAGTTACAATATGGGATTTCTTCTTTTAATTGCTAATTTTAGCCTTACTAATCTAAGTAGAAATCACAAAGAGAATCCAATGGTCTTTATAATACAGAATCTGAGCTGAAGTTTTGTTGGGCTTGATACATGCACAATATTTTATGACTGGCTGTTAAAACATACAAGAAAGCAAGCTGAGGAAAAGTTGGCTGGGGCAAGGAGAAGGAGGGGATCAAACTATGTGAATGAAGCTTATATTCATACTTCAGGGTAATTCATACTCCACCTTTTATTATTATAAAATATCACTTTTATTAAAATAAGGCGCTGTTATCCTTGGAGTACTCACTCACCTCTATAAGTAACAGTATTCAGGGTCCCATTGTATTCCATTACGATGATTAACAGCCTCCAATTAATTTTTACTATAGTAGTCGGATGCATTGGGAACACTTTGATCATTATCAGCACGTGGCTCATCTTCTGTGGTCTCATTAATGACATGACTCCAGCAACCATGCAAAATTGCAGTGCTGGGTCAGTGCAGGTGTGGTCAGATCCCTTTTCATCTCAGGGGCTCCATTTTGTCCCTAAAACACAGAGGTAACATCAGAACTGTGCTTTTTGACATTGCTTTATCAGCCAGAGTCAATCTGCTAAAGGGAACATGTGCGCTGCATCTCGTGGAGCGGCCAGCAAGCAGTGACCCACGCAGGTGTGCACTGCAAGTGCATCCACAATCAGAAACAAGATGCTTCAACAGAGCAAAGTATGGGAAATGTTTAATTTTATTCTGGTCTGACCAGATTGTAAAGAACTGTCAGATGCTAGGACTAATTCCACAGGCCCAGGACCTGGGTGCCAAAGCACTTGTACAAGTATCTATGCTTTAACCCTAGTATGGCTTCTCTTTTCCACCTCAGGTCACTAGGCTTTGTACAACTCCCTTCTGTAAGTGCTTACGAATTCCGGCTCATTCACAGGCAATCGAATGTATAAATCTGTTGTGTGCACAAGATTATGTTTTCCTCTTCATGGGCTACACTGCTTTCCCAGAGCTTATTTCACCCTGCCTGCTAAAGCATTTTTCACCTCACTTCCCAAGACCGAGGCAACATCTGTGTGGCCCATGGTGACCATGCAGCAGGGTGCAGGGCAGGCAGCAGTGATGAGTATGGGGATGCCAAGAAGGAAGATTCCCTCCAACTCAGTCATGTTTGACTAACACTGTGGGCATGATACAAGGTCATCAGGGCATTTACAATCCTGCTGCTTTATGAGAAGAAAATCTGAGGTCCTTGTGCATGAGTAATCTTTATAAAAAAAGAAGTCAGGAGATAACTATCCAAATAATCTGCTGATACAGGGGATACTGACCTCCAGCTGACGTGGAGAACTGCAGAACTTTCAATTAACTAATTCATTATCAAAGTCTTCCTTGTGACAGAATCAAAAATTAACATCACCATTCCACAGACAGTAAATTAGGACAGGAAAATAAAGCAACTTGACTGAGATCAATAAAAGCCCAGACGAAAATGAGACCCTTTTTTTGGTTCATAGATTATTCTAACCCTTAATGCACTCATTATGTACTCCCTGAAATCACCAAGCTGCAGGCGGGCAGGCTGCAAGAAAGCAGTAGTAGCAACCACGCATTTAGTCCTACGGAGACAAGTTTCTGCCTCTCAAAGGCCATGTAGAGAGCGTCGGGTACTGTTGCAGAGAGCACAGAGCACCACCAGCAGCCATGGCACCTTTTACACTTGGTAATAAATGAACACAACCAGCTATGTAGAATTTATCTGTTAGTACTGACAGTTGTTAAAGACCATGTAACTGTCTGTAATGTATATAAAATTATTGACATCGTATGTGTTTATATTTAGGTTAAACAACTATATTGTTTTTATAAAAGAAAACTGTTTCTGGAAACAATAGGCCAAATTGCTTTTTCTTGCGAAGAACAATGATGTAATGCTGCCAGTACCAACAATTTTTATTACAGAATCTGCTAAGTGAAAACACAAGGCTCTTTAACGACATGTATCTTACAAAGCACTCCAATGCATGCTGATGCTGTTTTGCTTTGTTTGCTAGTCAAGATGGGTAACAGCAACTTGTATTTTGCATTTTGCTCATTATTGCACTTTTCCTGTGTGTGCTTCCTCCTGCTTTCCTTTCTCTTTCATGAAGGCAGGTATACAAAGCCCCATTTCTTGTGAATTTTTCACGATGAGAACTAGTTGATGAAATCGGAGTCAGCTGAAGGGAGGAAGTCAAGTCCTTCTGGGATGTGCAAGGGGCCAGAAGGAAAAGAGAAGGGAACTGAGATGGAAAACATACTCTTGTCAACAGAAATAAGCAAGGCTTCCCAAAATTTGGAGATTACGCAGTCATGGTCACCACAGTAAATATATTCTGAACAGTATCTTGGACCATCCTATTAAAAAACAGTTTAAATATACAGCTATAGCACAGTTTGCAACAGGGCTGCAGATGTATTTCAGTAGCTGTGATTGTAAAATAGAGCAAAAGCAAGGAACCTTGCCATTTGCCATTTAGAGGCAGTTTAAAACAAAGTTTTCAACTTTTCACCATAGCTGACAGGTTAGAGATCCACCAGATGTGGAAAAGATGCAGCATACTGACTGAGAGCATAAATTCTTTTTATATTTAGGTTTAGAATGGATCTCTGTCACTGAAATGTTAATCACTCAATAGAAAAAACACTGGATTTTACAAATGCAAAAATTAAGCTCTCATGCTTCTCACGATAATGAAATATGCAGCATTTATTGTTGTCCTTACCTTTGAACTGCAGGTAACTGTACAGAAATGTTACAGGACAGAGATACACTTGTGAAATATTCACGAGCTGATGTCTTTGCAGCCCCATGGGACCTGTGAAGAGCTCTTTTTTTTCCCCCACATCTCTCTCTCAGACTTTAAATAATGAGGAGCAGAAAAGGTATGAGACAACATGTCTGTGTGTCTCCTTTGAAATCTTTTCTTACATTACCTTGTTATCTGTGCTCAAGAGCAGCAGGTATTCCAGCAGTTCAGAGTGTATCCACAGCAAAAACACCCAGCAAAACAGAGTGCCAGCAGACACAGCTTTCAGTTCCAGGTCCAGTCAGCAAAACACAAAACCAGTACGTGGAGGGAGTGGTGGCACAGCTGAGTGTTTGGGGGGTTGCATGTGTGAGGAGGTGTGAAGGCAGAATTTTTGCCAAAGCAGGCAGTTAGGAAAATAGATATTTATTATCCATCTTGGAAAACCACGACTGTTTCCTACTCTGCACTCACAAAATGCCTTTGTACAGACAGTTATCAAACTTCCTTAGTATTACAGCCTGGATCAAAGCCTGACCACCCCAGACAGATGAGAGGGCTGATTCCTCCAGCAGTTACAAGCGTTTGGATGGTTCTTTTCAGTTTAGCCCTCAGTGATAACTGCTGAGAAACACAGATCCAGATCTGAATTTGAAGGTTTCTCTAAGGTGCTGTACTGTGTATCAGGAAAGATCAATCTAAACCTGGTATGAGGTATAAACTGTGTGGGATTCCACTTGTTTCCACACAGCTGAGTCAGTCTTGAGTATGGACAAGACTAAAGTCAAACCAGATTTATCAGATGAACCCACCCTAACATCCATCAAGGCAATTATAGTGCTTTTTCAAAGCAGGCATCGCATATTTAATTTCCAACGCTCTAAGTCTTCTAACCATTTTTTTTATTATTCCTTCTGCATTTTAAAGATGCTTATATAACAGGTACTTTCCCACACTGGCCTTAAAAGCCCTTATTCCCTTTCTTTCATTATTTCAACAGACTAATAGTCATTGCAACACAGGTGATGGTAAATCAAATCAAGCTGAAATGTGGGCCTGACTCATTCTCAGACGATATATGATTTGTTTGCATTACATTATCTTGGAAACCCATAAGCAATGTGCTCTAACTACATGTCCGCACATGGCAAGAAGATAAACGCTCTTAGTCAGTAATATAAAATCTAAATAAAATTACAATTGGGTTTGGATATTAGGATAGCTTTGCAACACCCTTGGGGCATTACTCTTATCATTAGAATTATTTGCATTAGAGTAGTGTCCAGAGATCCTGACTATGATCCGGTTCAAATTGTGCTAGGCTCTGGAAAACGTGGGAAGAGACAAAAGTTTTGAATGTGAAATAGATAATTACAGGCAAAGGGTGGGAGAAATAAAGGATTGTTATCATCATTTTGCAGAGAACTGAGGTGTGGAAATTACATTTTTGTTATATTATAAGCACAGGCACAAAGCAGTGTTGGAGTCCAACTTCACCTTGCATCCAGTTTGCACACAAACCCGTGTTGAGGCTCCCACTGGGTTTGTGGGGGTGCTGATAACAGCAGAAGAGATAGAGTGACTTTGCCCTTCCCCAGCTACATACCCACCTGCAGCATGGACAGATGAGAAAACAAGGGTGGCGTGGCTTGCTTGGCCTGAGGCAACTGCTACATATACTGTCACGCTATCCTGTGCCACCATCTTCTCAGTGTTGATCAGGCAAGTCTGCCCAAGTCCTTCCCATAAAGACTTATAGCCCTGCAATGTAGGATGGATGGGCAGACGAGTTACAGGAATAGCAAGCTCAGCGTCAGACACCTGCTCAGTCAAGCTCAGGGGGAGTGTTGTGTGGTGGGGTTTTGGGTTTTGGTTTTTTTTTCCCCTCTCTAAGGCAGACTGTATGCCTTCCTTAATCAGAAAGTTTAAACCACCAGAAAATCAGAGTGGAGTTGAAAACCAGACACCTGACTCCAGTTCAGCATCCAAAAGTTCATCATTCATCTCTAAAATGAGAGTTGCTGGGATTACATCAGTAACTTGTTAGGAAAATAGGACAAGTGGTCTTTCAGTCAGTAGTGGAAGGATTCTATTGAACTCAAAGGAAGTTTCTTTTCAAGTAACATTTCAAGGTGTCCTCCACACATGCTTACAAAATTTTTACAATGATTACACAACCATCACAATGATGGGCTGATGAAAGAGGGGGTGGTTGTTTATATGCTGCTGTTTCACTCCATGTTGGCAGGGATAGAAAAATTACAAAGTGATAAGGAGAGATGCGAGAGGGAGGAGCAGACATGAGTGCTTGATTATGTGCTTAATTAAGCAATGCTGGCCACATCAAATTGTAGTGAAGTGTGTGTACACCTGTAGCATGTTTTTAGTCCCAGGTGATACATTGGCTACCTGCCTCCGAATGGACAGTGAGGGGGAGATATTTTCAAAGGCAGAAATCTTGATTATCCAGGAGAGCTGGATGGTTACCTATTTTTTTGCCTTTGAAGACTATGTATTATCAGTTAAAATCATGATCTCACCAAGTGATCCAGTCGCTCACAGAAGTAATTGTACTTAGGTAAATGAGACAACAGCCAGGAAGGAGCAAGGCTTGCAGACTTAGATCCAAAACAAAAACTCTGGCACTCTAAGATAGTAAGTTATTTCCTTGTAAGTTCCTTTAACAAGAATGCAGATATTTTTTTCTGAACCACGATAGGAACTCTAGTCATTCTTTTTCAATACTAATGTTATTGTTCTCCTATAACTTCTGTTGTTCTGTAATTCTAGATGCCCATGTCTAATCCCACATGTAACATGTTTATTAGATGTAATATTTTATCTCTTGGATTCAGTGTCTGACACTATCGCTTTGTTCGTATTTCAATGAAAGTGTTTTCCCTCCTCCTCACCTTGTCAGAATCTAATGGTTTTATCACAATAGAAAAGTAGAAAGGTTCCCCCCTATAATACAAAAATGGACTGTACATATATGCACCTTAATTCAATTTGTATCATAAAATCCAGACCAAATAAAGTAACTTGATAATATTAGATACTGCCAGAATTGAGCTGGGAATTTTTTGTTTGTGGGTTGTTTTTAATATATGGGCATCTAGTCACAGTAAATCTGTAGTTCATTGGCTTCATTACCTGCATCCTTGTGAACACAGAATGAAACAGTACCAAATACTCATGTGATTTCTGGTTTTCTGTGGGAATTCACTATTTGTCCTTTAATCAAGTGATAATACATAGGAACCATTCCAACTTTCAGCTGACAAAAGCACAATATTAGTTGTTTGATGAGAACTCCTCCATGGATACAAATTCTATGTGGATTTTCCTAGGCTTTGTAAATTTATTAAAAAATAATATATTCTATACACAATTAGATCATGAATGTTAAAGGAGTTAGTAAAGTAATTGGGAATGTGAAACCATCTAGAAAATAGATTTTCATATAATTTTAACTGTCTGTATCTATAAATTTAACATATAATAATTCGTAAGACACAGAAGGCACCTGAAACCTTTGGTATCCAGGCCCAGAAAAGATTCCCATTGGAAATGTACTTCTTGCAAACCATCCTCTGGAAGAAAGGACCTCTTTCTTTATCTTCTTTATCATATCTGTGTAGGTTTTTTAGTAAATGAACAGAGGCTATTGTTGAATATGGAGTTTGGAAAACACTCATCTTCTTTCATATTCATTTCCTACACCTTGTCAACATCTGCATAGCTCAGCGGTGAAGCTGCTTTTCATGCAATGCACCCAAAGGTTACAACATATAGGTCAGGGATGGGAATTTTCACTTTGAAATCACTGGGCAGCTGAAAGTACATACATTACTGAGGCGACAGGTATAGTACACAATGATGAACCTTCTGTCAGTCAGAGAGAGGTCACATTGGTATCAGTTGCCAACATGTCTCTCTCCCAGGTTTAAAAAAAGGAAAATTAAAAATGTCCATTTTTTTTTCTTGTGGAAAATGGAAACAGAGTTAATGTTGTTCACTAATGTCAAATGGCTGAAGATTTAGGGCCCCAGCGCTCAGGAGGTCTCCTTTAGCTGTGCTGGCTGTACTCTCAGTGCCAACATAAATTGCTGCCTGAACTGAGCCCCTCAGAAGCTATTCCAGAAGCAACGATGACAGCCACATTAACGTGTACTGTACTGGAAATAATCAGTGCCAGCCCAGCGTCAGGGAAGCCAAAATAAAAGCATGGCAGTCTCCTATTTCATAGCTCTTTTTTCCATAATTAGCATCACTTCACAAAACCTGTAAAATAGAGCTAGTTTAAAATGATCAGATTAACAGACTGAAAGATTTTTAATTTTGATAGAGATGGCTGAGTCTCACATGCAAGACTAAGTTGTAACATGAATAAAAAGGAAGTGAATAACTGTAGTTCTCAAAAGGTTCAACTATAACCCTATAACTTCAGCCCTATCATGAGCAGACCAGAATACCAAATCTATGATCAGTACTCATATCTCATTATACTGTATTTGTCTACTTGTTAAAGTGCCAGAGCACATCAGATAATAATAGAATATTAAAATTGCAAAAATTACAGGATCATGCTATCTGTAGGTAGCCCAAAGTATTTCAGCCAGTTCTGTAAAATCTTGTTTCAGCGTCCCCAGAAATTAGTATGATCACTGATCTTCACAGTCTTTCTATAAGACTCCAGAAAATTTTCTTATGTTTTTGCATTTTCCCAACGTACTGAGGTTCTTGAATGCCCTATGTATTTGGTCTGCACAGGCAAACGCTGACTTTTTTAAATAAGGTGGTTTGGATGACATATTTTTTGTGTCAAAATGAATTCCTCCTTCCCCCCCCAAAAAAAAAATAAAAAATCATTCCTACTATAAAGCAGTGTTAATACACATGAAATAAATTGATTTTGCCAAGGTTAAATTTGTCTAGTGGAGCCTATACTTGAGATCATTCAAGTGTTCTCTTGAGTTATCTCATTGTATCAGTGTTTGCAGGACAGGGCCTTGAAATTTTTTCTGCCATACAAAGTTAATATAGACGGATTTAATTGAAACATCTTTGAGGAGTCTTCAATAAGTCATGTATCTCTTTATCAGAATAAACTTTTTATAAAAGAAGAATCAAAGAGTATAAGGAGCCTTTAGTAGAGATCCTGGTATGAAATGCAACTAGTCTGTAATAAATGTGACTATTGTCTATAATAAATACTTTTTCCATTTTTATATGGGAAGCCTTTTTAGGAGGAAGGGTTTTCTTATTAAAAATATTTAATATTAATATTTAATAAAATATTTATTTTATATTTAATATTGGATTATAGAAATCCATTCATACCATGGATTCTATGCAGACAAGCCATAAGTGTATGCAGTCTTTAGCTGCAGAAGACCCTGACCATACAGAGGAGCAACTTTTCCAGAATGCCTTCACCAAGCACTTTAATACTCTTACTTAAATAACATAGTGCATAGGAATGCAAGCTATAGAGATCCACCTAAGTTGTTGGCTTATCTGTATGCCCCCACCTCTCCTTCAACAAATCTGCATCTGACCTACCCATCCCAGTATTTTAGCATAATAGGGATTGAGCCCAAAGCTTCCATATGTCAGAGACTGATGTTCAGGTTCTTCCCACAGAACCTGAAGTACTAAACTGAGTAGAATCTACGTTAATAATGGTAATGCTATTTAAAAACAGACTATTCTTGCCTTTGTACAGATAGACTAATTTTTTCAAGAAGGGATGATTCTGAAAATTCTAAGTGTCTGCGACTAGCTTTGTGGGGATTGGTGGCACTGGCTTTGAACACCATCATTCTTTTACTTCTGCAAGATTTGGTCTTTTTTCCCTGTAATGGCAGGAATATAATTTCATGGACACAAGGAATCATTTCCCATGCTCATTCAGGGATACCAATATGATACATGATACATGCATGATACAGATGTCCTGTTGTCCCTTCCTGCCCCAAGCACCACATTGGCTTAAATGTCTTTTAGCTTCCTGTAGTGGGAAGTCCTGGTAGCCAAGGTACTTGGGGCTTTTGCTGCCAGGGAATCAGTGGCTAAGAGTGTGAGAAGTCTGTCCCAATAGGCTAGAGAAAGTAATCACAAAGAAGTTGTCCAGGTCCCTATTTCCATGGTTCTTTCCTATGTCTTAAAGGTCTCCTTTACTGTAGGAAGGTGACTTTATCACCCTTGTCATGCTCAAGGATGCTAGACAAGGATGTACGCAAGGGTGTAACTGCCAATACCAGTTACAGTGATGTACATCAAGAACAACTTGAGTAAAGTCAAAGGGGTATAGAGGTATAAAACTGGGGATAACAAGCGTGTAGTTTGCTCTTCGTAGGTAGGACTGCAGAAATTAATCATGTTTTGAGATAGCCAATTCATCTATCCTGTGACAATAAAAAATGCATTTAGAAAATACGAAATATTACCTTTCTTTTTCTTGTTTTTAAGGAAATGTAACCCAGGAGGCAAAAGCTTTACGCTTTTTTTTAAGCTTAGTGTCTAGTCCTATCTTGCAGATTTAGCCATGATTACATGTGAATAAAGTCCATCATATCCTTAGAATTTAGCTTTATTAAACTGACTCTCCCCCATCTCTGCATTCATTAAATTATTGCTCTTCTCCTCCTCGGTTCCCCCAAACATACTATTCATTAAAATGTAGAGAATAAAATCTCTATATGTGCATTTTTGCTTATTAGCTGCACTTGGTGCCTCATCATTTGCCAGATTCATATTTCTTGAACAAGGAAGGCAGAAACAATGTAAAATCAATCTTTCTTGCTTGGCCAGATAAATATAAGACACAATGAGAGAAAGAAAGGCACAGAGAGAATGAGATAGGGAGAAAGAAAATAAAGCAGGAAAACAGCAACACCATCCCAATGGTGATGGATAACTGAAGTGAACGTGTCAGGATGGTATTATGTAAATTACCAAAGCAGCTGAGCAGTGCACTGATGATTACAGAGGATGTGAACAATGTTGTGGTCCCCAGGTGCCACCATGCCTTGTTATTTTTTCTTCCCTCCAACTACCCTTGGGGTAGATTCTTCCTGACCTGAGTCCTTGAAAAAAATTATCCAAGAAATACATTCTTAAAAAAAAAAGGTTAGAGGACATCTAAGACATTTCTCTAAAGCAATAACTGCACCCTGTGTGTTGCCAGTTTAACATTCTAAAAAGTGCTTTTTACCTACACCTCTGAATGATCTGACTTATCAAACACCTTGATTACGGAATTGGCTCAAGGTCGACAGGTTTTTGAACAGAAAAGAGAAACTGAAGGGTGAGGCTAGAATTTAACATGCATTAAACTATATTTTAAAGTTACTTGCTTTTATGGAGAAACTTTTCTCCCTCTCATTAGACATCCAGTGTGTCTGTGTTTGAATTTGTGGGTTAGTGCTTGTGTCTGTGTTCACTGGTGTCTATACATTTTGTTTCTGCTTTTGGGAGAGCTGATTTAAATAGCCCTCGTCTGAAATTACTCCTTATTTGAGCTGAATGAAGGCCCAAAACCCGAAGTCCCATAGTCCATGTATATGCTCATAAATTATCAAGACAAACATCCAGACCCTCTGCAGGCTTCTCAGAACTGGATCTTAGAAAATAACAAAGCCTTCATCAGGTTAGGTTATACAAAACAACTCTTCAACATGTCAAGGATTTCACCCAAATACTTCCTGACAAACAATGTTACAAATCAATTAAAGCCTAAGAATAATTGAGAATTATTTTCAAAAGTATTCTTAGGGTTTTTAAGCTAAATTATTTTGACCAGTGTCCTAATTAATTTGCATTATTTTTTCACAAACAGATGGGAATTATCTTATTTTATTAGCAAGGTGCTCTAGAAAATGATTCTACTTGATCTAGGTTGATCTATATCGATTATACAAAGTGTCAATTACAATAATCAAAGTTTCCTGGAGTTCAGGAAAACCTAAACTAGCTCCTCCTGTAGGTCCTACCCACTGAGCAATCATGCAGCAGAGTGGGATTCATTGCTTTGCAGGTCAGTCTAGACAAAAATTATTCCATCTCTCATTACATATAGATACAGATATAGATATAGATATAGATATAGATATAGATATAGATATAGATATAGATATAGATATCGATATCGATATCGATATAGATATAGAAAGATATAGATTCTATATACATATATAATTTAATACAGAAATAAAATTTGCAGAGACATACAGCCCTGACACTTTTTTGTTTTGGCACAGCATATATTAAAACTGACCCAATCTCATGTATGAGTTCACAGAACTCTGCAATATCAGTAGCAAATAAGAATCATTAGCATTTATTCCTTCAGTAGGAGTTTCTTGGAGTAAGTAATGTAATGTCTGCACAGCACTGCACTTTCCAGCAGTGCTATGGGCAGCCTCATGGGTCTAACACAGGAACTTGATAACTGACACTTGTACAGGTTTAAATTTAAACTTGCATTTAATTTGTATGCCATTATGTAATTGAGGACACGAACCTTTAAGGCAAATATAGCAGGAAATGGGCATTCTGCTATAAAATACTTGCAATACAATAACTAATTTAATGGGATTCATATCTCTGGAGACTATTACAAGGTGGTTTTGTGGCAGATTGCGTTTGCTTTGTTTACGTGGGTAAGGGGGAGCTCACTTAATGGGTGAGGGTACATGTGAGGTGGTGGAAGCCCAGAAACATTCACTTGTAGAGGACAATTTCTTTTCACAAGACAGGGGCAGCATGAGCAAATGTAGAGATCCTCTTGGGTTCAGTGCTGATTGCAGCTCTTTCCCAGACAGAATTTATCGGCAAGGTCAGTTTGACTTCTTTGGGATCCTTTCTCGACTACTTTTACTGAAGTCTCTGCAGTTGGCATAGAACATGTTCTGTTTAAATTCATGACAACAGAAAAATAAACAAACCAAACCTGGTGGGGGAAAACAAGCTAAACTGGCCACATAGAAAAACTTTATCATGACAACCTGATCTCCGGTTTTGTTGTTAACATACATTGTTTTGGTATCCCAAGACATCTTAAAAAAACATAGGATGTAGGAATATTCTTTTAATGGAAAAAAATGGGTTGTGAAATTTCTAGCAGTTTGGATTTGGTCAGATTGCCTAGCCTGCTGTCTGGCTAGGCTCCTTCTACATTCCTGAATTCAGTGGTGAATAGCAGCATAAGCTATGATGTAACAATTGCTTCATTCTTGGTTGTCCACTGTAATTAAAGATTTTTTTCATATGACTTTAAAAATAGGTCGTATAGAAAGAATGTAGAAACTGAAGTTTCCTTCACCTGACTTTCTCAGTGCTGTATTGTGTAAGATCTCCAAAACCCCTTCAGAGCACAAGTCCTGCTAATTGTTAATTGGGACATTCAACGGAACTCGAGCACCCACTTCACTTAATTGTTTTTGAGCAGTCAACACAGCTCGGAGAAGTGGCAGACATTTGTGACCAGATTTACTCCTATATCCTGGGTCCAATTTGTCAAGAGCAAATGCATCAGTTTAAAATACCATTGACCCTCAATTGTTCAATTTTTCTGCAGAACCTGGACTACCTATTGCTGGAGTAGTTTTATTCCACTTGACTTTTCTTTACAGAAATAAATAGATATAGAATTTTTATAGATTAATGTTCTATTTCCTTCATTTTAAAGCATTTATTTTAATGTGATTTTTCACTGACAAAAAATGGTACTTCTGGCAGCGTAATAATAACTTGCATTCATATTGTACCTTTCATCTCAAGTGATCCCAAAGCACTTTACTAACTTAACAAGCTGAAACACACTATATTAAATACTACACATAGGGATCACTTCACCCACCACTAAAACAACCACTTATGTGGTGAAATGAGCCAACTGTTTAAGGGCTCAGTTCTGCAAGGTGTTGAGCTCTATTAGCCTGATACAATGCCCACTGAAGTCAATATAAAGACTCCTAAAGATTTCATTGGGCTCTGGATTAGGATTTATTACAATCTTCCAACAAAGCATTTAGGAACATGCTTAACTTAAGCACTTGAGCAGTTCCATTGACATTAATAGAGCTTGAAGTTGCTTAAAGTTGAGCTTGCGGGTTTTTGAAGTAGGGTCAGATGTCTTAGTGCTGTGCTGTACAGATTGCAGCAAGTGCATTGGCAAAGCACAGAGAAGCAGAAGACAAGAACTAGGCAACACCCTAACTCATCAAATCTAGTGCTGAAATTAGGTGGCACAATTTAAACGCCCTTACCAAACACATAATCAAGACAACAATGAAAGAAGAATTGTTAGTCCACTCCTTGAAACATTTATGTATTCACTACATGCCAGTAAGTTTTTGTTATTAGCTCTGGTTTATTACCAGTGCTTTATTATTTGAAGACTTTAAAATTAAGAATCTTTTTGTGTTTGTAAATCATAGATTCCTCTTAATGTAATCCAGTAATTCATTGTCTTTCTTCCTGCACAGGTAGCTGGTTTAATAAGCATATCCCACATTAATTTATTGATTAAAAAATGGTAGAAAAGAATAGGCCTATGAGCTGGAGCAAAATGATTTGAAAGAACTACAGCAAAGTAACTGGAGGAAAAAAATTGTGGCTGCTCTGTTTGGTATTAGGCAGCTCCAAGGATGCTACTTCTCAGTCCCAAAGACAGTAAGGTTTTGTGATACTAGAAAAGATAGTAAGTCCAGGTCAGAGCTGGGACAGTAATAACCCTTCTTCATAACCTGACTGCACCCTTCCATGTTAACATACTGTGAACTGAGCACAAGTGACAAAACCAATCCATCACTGCACCACCAACACAAAGAAGAATAGAGAGGTTAACAGAAATTGATGACATCCCCGCTTGAATTTTACACTGATTCGGCCAGCTTTACGATTGAAACAGACAAAGATTTATAGTCCGAGCTAGGACGCTGGCTCTCCTTGATTGCCTTGATTTTTTTTTTTTATGTGCTTCTGCATATTTATTTCCAAGCTCATCACGGGCTTGTATCATTAGAATGCTGATTTGATTTTACATTCCAAGAGGAGTAGACATTATGCAGCCATTTGCATGATGTGAGAGAAATCACCATAACGGTTTGTGATATCAGCGACCAAAATGATAGCTAATGTTCACCTGCATAAGCAGGATTGTGTAATATTTTTTTTGAAATTCAGATTTTTCCCTTTTACTTCTCTCTCTGAAAAAAAAAATAAAAAAAAAGATTAAAAAAAAAAAAAAAGAAAAGAAAAAGAGGGAATTATTCCATATCCTGTGGATGAGAAATTGTGTTTTGTCATGCCTCCGAGGGCTACAGTGGTATTGAGCTTTTATGAATTCGTTTGATATCAGGGCTGAGCGTTACGAGTTCCAACACAAATTTTTTTCCCCATGACATTATTACTGAAAGCTTTTATCAGTTCATTGTGACAAAAAATTGATTATTATCCTTGACATTTGATGGATAGCTTTCATAAAAGTACATTTTTGTTTTGGTTTGGGTTTTTTTGTGTAAGTCTGTAAAGTTTTCTTAGGAAGGTTCTATTTTCTGGAGAGAGAAAAAAAAAATCAAGAAACAACCACTTACTCCATGGAGTATTCTTGTATCACTGCTATCTGTGAAAAAGTTGGAAGTGAAGTGACAGTGCTGCTTCCTTACAGCTTCTTCCAATGAAATACTAGGAAAATGTACATTCACACAGCTTAGAGGTAAATTTCCATTAGTAATATAGCTGTTCCAAAGATACCTGAACAGGGGATTTTGAAGTGTTTGAGACAGAGGCATTAATAGCCACTGTGTAGTTAAGGTTAATTCAGGCCTTTGTCTTTGCCAGATTCTAATACCTCTTTGGAGTTGTTATATTTTAAACAAACGTTCAGCAGGTGTCTGACAGAAGAACAAAGCTACCTTTAAATAGTTTAACTCTTGTTTATTGCATTCTAGCAACAAGAAGCTATAGGACTCAACTCATTCTGAACAACGCCAGGAGCTGAAGCTAATGGTGATTCAATTACGGTCCCTCACAAATGGGAATATTCACCTCTGTGTGTGCATTAGTGTTGATGGGAGCTCTGTGCTTGCCTTGGGAGGAGAATATACTTTAAAAGAATGTGGCAGAACTGTTTTCTTCTGGAGGAGCAGGAAATGGCTGCTTTCCCTGGTTGCCATTCTCAATGATGGATTCATAGGAGTCTTCCCAGGGACCCTCGCTGTAACAAAAGGTGGGAGGATAGTGAGTTTTAGAGAAATTTGTGAAGACAGAAAGTCAGCCAGAGGCCAGACCAGCCATTCACTAGAGAAAGCGGGCTTTAGAGAAGATAAGATTAGTTATAGGAACAGATTTTAACCTTTTGAAGCAAATGCTTTTAAGTGTCAGATCAATTAAGAAAAAAAAGTAAAAGAGTTTTCTGAACTGTGTGCCAGTTCCAGACATTTGGTGGTTCTTGAGATCAGGGAAGTCAGCAGTGAACAGAAAAAAGATAATTTAGCCTTGCTGTTGCTATCGCACAGATGCCAAAGCGATTCCTGGTGAGAAGCCTCAGTCCATCATATAACCTGCAATATGTGCCCTGTACAGAGAGAAGTGATTAAATGGCTGCAGTTGTCTTAATTTCCTCCCCTCGAATTTCCACCTCTCTCCACCCCCAACAAGCCTGTCCTGGGGGCAGGTTCTGGGGCAAGTTTACCCAACAGGGACAATATAAATGTCAGTGATGCTGTAGGAAAGGAAGAATCCTCCAGTGTATACTTCGCATCTGTTCTTAGGAGACTGATGTTTAAGAAAACAATGAAACAGGTTTTGTTGCAGTAGTACTGAGAGGAAAGTAACAAAACAATGGGTTTAAGAAATAAAATAAGCTAACTACAATGAAATATTTCATACATAAGTCGCAAAAATATCAGACTGATGGATAAATCTTGGAAGACTGAAAAAAACTCTGGGACGCTGGAAAAAACTGGTTGTTGTGCCACTGTTTAAGAAGGACAAATACTACACTCAACTGTCAGCTGGTTAAATGGATGTAGAGCAACAAAGTCAAGTTGATAGGAGGTGAAATCAATGAAGAATTAAAATAACGACAATATACACGCTGTCAATCAACACAACTTGATGAAAAAAATTTACAAACGTACTCTTTTTGATTGAGTTTATGATTTTATTGGCAAAGATTTTGGTAAAGCATTTGACTTTATTATGACTTAAAAATACTACAGATAGTGAATTCATTAAAACCTTTCTATACTGACAGATTTTAAAAAGGAATTCTAATGAAAAAATGATCAATTTTTTTTTTCTTATTGGCTTCCTTCTGGTCTGATTCAAGTCACAACCTGACCAATGATGTGCAAAATGACATAAAATCAGTCTTGTTAATATTTACATATACAAAAACAACAGTATGGTAAATAATGAGAAAGAAGGCTGATGAACAGCCTGGATATTAAAGTGAACTGGACTTGCCTGAGTAAGATTTATTTTAACTTTCCAATGGCAATATTAGATATCTAGGAATCAAGACGGCAAGTCACAATTTCTTTCTGAAAGAGAAACTAATTTTAAAAAGGAAACTCATAAGGAGTTGGAAATTTCAAAGGATTCATATGATGTGGCAAAACATACAATCAGAAAGCTGAGAAAGCAAACATCAGTCTGATCTGTGGCCACAAAGATTAAGAAGTTGATGATTAAGCAGTGGAATAACCTGTTTAAGGATCTTATGGCTTCTCCACCTTTTGGTGTTTAACTCAAAATAAAAAGTTTTGAAAAGATATGTTCTGTCTTTTGTCTTGGTTTTTCAAACCAAAAAGGTTGGGTCTTAACAGTTCCCTCCACTGCTGAGTTTAAATTATCTATGAATTGTCAGCTTCATCAAAAGAAAATTAAAAATATATAACTACCTGTCTATGAGCTTCATAAATAAAGAGGACTGCATAAACTGAAATCTCCAAATCAGGCACCGAAGCCACACAACAAGGTACTACTAGAGTGCCTAAGTGCCAGTTTCAAGGCCAAAGTAAATGTATGCAAGGGCTTCGGAGAATTCTTGTATGAAATGTTGTCACTCACCTGTTGTATTTTAAAAATATTTTGGTTGTTTTCTTCTTTCTCCTGATAGGACATTAGGATTTTATCTGCAGTTTTCAGAAGAGAAGAAAAAGCATATTGTCTACTACTTTTCCTGTGTTAAAATAATTTTCACACTCCGAAAACAGAAAGTACTACTGTTGAGCATAAAATCTTGGCTCCATTTGTCTATGCACTTGCTCCATGTGACTTCTTTCAGTGACTGGATTGTAGATACCTGGTGGGTTCGCTTTGGGCAACAGCCAGGCTCCCATCCAGCCGCTCCCTCCCTCCATCTGCTTAGCAGGATTGTGGAGGGGGGTAGGGAGGGTGGGCAAACAGGATAAGAAACTTCATGGGTTGGGATTGAGGCAGTGAGATTTCCTACCAGTTACTGTCACTGACAAAACAGACTAAACCTGAGGAAAATTAATTTACTTTTTTTTTTTTTTTTTTTTTTTTTTTTGCCAATTAAGATAAATTTGGGTAGTGAGAAACAAAATGCAAACATTAAAACAAGACCTTTCCTCCCCCATCTCTGCCCAGAGGGGCTAGCCCCACAGTGCACCTACTGCCGGAGCCTGGCCACAGCCACACAGTACAATGTAGTATAACAAATCCTAGTCTAAGAAATTATTAGAAATAGTGAAAGGACAACATTTAACTTGCATGTTGCTGTTTCTTTTATATTTTCTGTTAATTGGTAGGAATCACCCCGGCTAATTTTTTGCAGAAGAATGGCCTTTTAACCAAACTTGACGGGCATGATTCTCCTTCTATTTATATATTAACATTCAAACCCTAATTAAAAAAAAAGGCTGATTTTAGTTTTATAAAACCAAAATTTGATTGGATTGTTCATTTGGTTTGTTTTAACCCTCTCACAATATGCTGAAAGATCCTGGTTTTATTTAATTTCTATCGCAATGACTGCAATGAAACTGATAAAACAAAGAGAACTCTGGTTTGGTTCTAGATAGCATTTTCTTTAAACTGCTAAATCGTTGCTGTATATATTCCATTGAATATTGTAGGGTACAACATTAGATTCTTGGCTGGATCTTCCTGTCAGCAATCAATTAGTTGTAATGACTGTAGTAAGAAACTAATGTACTATCCATATTAGAAATGTGCAGAGGCTGGAATATCTACAGTATAAAGGCTTTTGGGGAATTTTAAAATTTGTCTGCCAGCAGGAATGTTTTCATGGAAAAGAAAATGCTGGTAGAGCAAAGAAGGGGACTTTGGGTCATTCACATGTCTTGCTTAAGAAAATTAGAAGTATTTGTTTAGATTTCAATTTTTGAGCCTTTGTTATATTAGAGCACTTGTCATTCTGTTATGATTGTAATTTGACAAATTATTTCTAATTGAAAAGCCAATTTCCACCAAAAAAATGAAATGTATAAAATAATGCAAAACCCAGCCATTTCAAAACTGTCAGAAATTTTCCTTACATTTGCAAGCGAAATCCTACAAAAATCAATCCCATTCCACAAAACATTTCTGCTTTGATGGTAATATTTCCCAGTGAACTGTAAATCCATCAATGTTTCTCTAAATGCTTCTAATCCTACTCTCACAAATTTCTGTATTCTTTATTATGAGTTGCCAGTTGGTTCATTTTGCGTACAAAATACTAAGCTTAACAAGTACGTTTTAGAATTAGGTGTAAACACAGAAGCAAACAGAATAATTTAACTATTTCCAAAGAAAAGTGGGATTTTTAGTTGGAAGACATTTAGACAAGGATTTCAGGATAAATTAGCTAGTTCAATGAATTTAAGAATATCATGCGTTGACAGCATGACATTACTTTACACTTAGTTTGATTTCTGTGCAGACCAGAAGCAGGCACAGGTAGCAAGATGCCAACAGCCTGAAATATTGGAAGTATTTTCTGTGAGAAGAATAATGGATTTATTCTCACGAATAAAAGTAAATCAAGTTTCAACTGTGAAGTTGGAGGCTATCCTGAGAGAAAGAATAACAGACTAAAAATAAATTGATCTTCATTGTTGTGAGTGAATTATGCACATTACTCCAAACAGATTTTGTTGAGGTGATTTAGCCATAATCCACTTGTTTTGTGCTTGCATGCCTAAATTTTATGTCATATGTAAAAAGATGGATAAAAGACTACTTCTGAGATATAAATATGCATATGCAAAGCCAAGTACAGTAAGATTGAATCATCTCCATATATTCTGTAACAGGAAAATAAAAAGATGACAGGGAGCATCAAATTAACTTATTTTACTAGCTTCTTCTTCAAACACATTTTAAAAAGTGCAAAACAGTGTAATTTCTTGTGGCATGCTACTCCCTGTGTTGCTATTAAGCTATCCAGGTGATGCCCTCTTGGGAATCCACTCTGAACAGAGGCCTAATTCAAGACTGGATCACAACATCTGCACCAGATAGAATTTGTCATCTTCAGTCTTCAAGCCCATTGGCTGTTGCTTAGCAACTGGTCAATCTCACAGAGTATTTGCCATGACAAATTAGTAGCGTTGTTACCATGACAACCAGCTTTGTTACTTAATTAAATTGATTTGAATCAGAATTGGCTTTCGGGGAAACAAGTGTGTTGAGTGAAGTAGTAAACACGAGTTTGCAGCTAACCATTCATGCTTTGATGTAGTAGTCCCTAAAATCAACACCATCAGGATGAAATCCACAATCAAGTCCTGAAATCACTGTGGACAGATTTGCTCAAGATTTTCATTTCCTTTTCCAGATTTTTAGAGAGCTCTGGATATATTCAGCAATGGTCAAAAAAAAAAAAAAAAAAAAAAAAGACATCTCTCAGGAAAAAGAGCCAAAAACAAACCCAAACCCCAGGATGCTCCAGTTTCCTGACTGATGCTAGTTCTTTGATAGTGTAAGTAGGGAATGTAGTTCTCTTTAGCAACCAGTTGTGCAGCCATGTTGCACCGTCACTGGAAATTGCTGCACAGCTTCAGACAGAAAAAGGAAGAGAAATCAGATTATGTGGGGTAAAGAGCTGGTAATGGAATTTCTTGACATTCTTTCTGCTTCTACTCCAGAGGCATTTTGACCGCTACCGTGGAAGTCTTAGTGTTTGTCATAATATATGGCTTTGCCTGTCTTGGGGAAGTAGGGAAATCCCATCTTTTGATACTTAGGGCCCAAACATCGCAAAGTTAAAGTAAGGCAAGATAGAAATTCAGATTTCACACTACCGGCAAATTTATTTTAACAGAAACACCTACACGCTTTTTAATTATGTTTCCCACCCTTCTTATCCTCTTTGCAGACTGACAGAAGCACAAGATTAACATATTTATATCTTACATATATTGAATGAATGAATCCTAGACATTAAGTATGAGTACAGCTGTTGCAGACTTCAGATACACAATCTCACAGTTTTCCAGTTTATCTCTATTTTATCACTGATAATGTATGGGGGGGATGCTCTTGCTGTCCTTCCTGATCTTCTTGCATATTTAACTGTGCAATTCAAGTTGTATTTCCCTTATAAAATATTAAATTAATTGCTTGGAATGATTTGAGATTTCTCATTATCTGCGACTGATTTAAAGCTCGAATGTGCTGTTTTGCATGGATGTTCCAAAGCTTAAGACTATGTAAACAATAAATGGGAAACATCAACCAAGTGGTGACTCACATGGGAAACTGTAAATTGTACAAATTCTAAATTGCAAGGTGCTGTGTGGCCTTGCTACATTGCTTGAGTGCTATCTGTAATTCACACTGCTATCATTAGAATATGCAGACAGCCTACTGAATCTCTCTGAAGTAGATTTTTATTTCTTTAGATTTTATTAGCAGAGCGTCACTTTTGTAATGCACTTGTTTTGAAAGTTTGTCTTTGTTGAGAAGCTTCTGGAAAAATAAATCATTTAAAAGAAAGAAGAAACATTTACATATGTACTGCTAGCAAAACCAGCTAAGACTATCTTTCACACCTCTGAATGAATTCAGACAAAGCACGTTTCTCCTTAAATCCTTCTCACAGAACTTAGTAATTGTGAAACCTGATTTACAGCAATGTACACAAAAGTTCCAAATACTTTGGTGTTTTCTCCTGCTAAATATTATGCATTATATGTATTATGCTGATACAGTGATTTAATCTTCAAAAATCCTGTAGAAATATCAGATTGTCCTTCTTATTGTAAGAGCAGAATTAATAATAGGAACTGACATCTTTGTTATACAGAGAGGGAAACTGCAAAGGAAAAATTAAGTCATTGTCAAAGGTTCAGAACTCAGGATCACTGTTCACATCTGCCACAAACATCAGTGTTAGGCTTCAAGTTTGACCTGCTAAAATTGCCGTAGAAGAAAGTATTTCTACAAGTTGATTTCGAAATATTTTTTTTCATTAAAACTCCCTTATATTTTTTGTGGGGCTATAACTAGAGGAAAAAATAAACTATTAGGAGAAAAAGAAATTCTAATAAGTGTCTGGCTTTTTATATATTTCTTTTGTATTTTTTTAACTCTGACCGTTGAAACAATATATTTTCAGAAATAAGTTGTTTTCTAAAAAATAGCTATCAATGTTAATAATAAAGAAGTCTGTAAGAATGAAAATGGAGAGAAAAAGTGGAGTAATAGTGACGTGCGGAATTAGACTCTATAACTCGAAAGTTATAAAGTAGGTATGTTTATTGCGCGCAGACGCACGGGGGATCGCTCCTCCACAAGCGTGCATACCCGAAGTGACGAACCATCCCACATTTATACAATGAAACAAACGAATATTCAATTAACGCCTATACATATCCGTTACCTAAACCCCGCTTCGTATGTTAATTAGCTTATCAGTCCGTTTCCTGGAATGCGGTGGTCTTGCAGGTTTGTAGGTGATTCATGTTCTTGTGACCATCCGATCTTCTTCAGCAAGGAAAGGTGATTCATGTCCTTGTGACCATCCAATCTTCTCCAGCAAGGAGACTTAGCACTCCCTCCCTCTAGATAGCATTTGAATGTCTCTCATCTTTTCTCATTCTCTTTTAAATAGCCCCTTTGTTAGAGAAAGAAGGGCAGGCGTCTCCCCGTCTCCCCTTTGTTAGAGGAAGAGGGGCAGGCGTCTCCTCAAAAACTGTAGTTGTCTCCTCAGAGCTGTGTGCTTATGTGACCAGACACCGCACCCATGACTAGTCACCATACCCACATTCCTGAGTAGACATATACAATCACAGTCGGTGTTAAGCGTCCCCATTTCACACTATTACTCCATATCAATAGTATATTCAAGAGGTACATGCGAGTCTGAAACAGGGTGATGTTTCAGACAGTCCACAAGTTGGACAGGTAATTGGGAGAAGCTGAAAAGCCATGCACAAGAAGTCAGAAACAGGACTGTTTGGAAAAAAAGAAGAGGTATTATCTATTTTCATACATCAGTGAAGTGAGCAGAGGGGCAATACCTCACCTGCTGCATGGCTTTCTGATTATTTCAGTCACCAACAGCAATCAGTGTCATCCAGTTAAGGTATAGTTTTGAGAAAGGGTAGTCATTTCTCTCCAGATAAAAGGAGTAGAAACATCAGCAGTTTTTAGCCGTTTAAAAGGAAAAGGCAGCAATATTGTAAATACTTAGACTCCTTCCTAAGAGTATTCGGCCTTCAGAGACCATGAATTAGACTAAATATTAGGAGATTAACAAGGATGCAAATTTAGTAATTGAGGAACCTGCATAGATATCATTCACCACTGCGTGGGGATTCTGGGTGCAGGTACTGAGTTGAGAACGACACAGGATTTAAACACACAGTTTCATTACTGTAACTTCTACAACATAGACGGAGGAGTATTTGCACCACAGCCAGTTGCATTGAGTGATGCAACTAGCCTTCTGGCTGAAAAGCTGAATCGGAGTCCTTCCCCTCTGCAGCCAACTCACAACACAAGGGCTGAGGTCAGCCCAAGGGTGACTCAAGCAGACAAACTGTCTGATCGCTCAGCCTGATTAATTATGCTACTAGCCCTCGGGCAAAGCGGGCAGATACTTACTAAACATTGTCCATTCCTGTTTCAGTAGGTTTGTTAAATAGTCAGTGAAAATGCTTTAACTTGGCTTAGGCACAGCTAATGGATGTCACAGTTTTATAATATTCTACTCTCTGTTAGAATGTTCTGGGACTAAGTTAAAGCAGGAATTTATAAGTATGGCACACTGTTTTCAGTAGTTTGTCATCACTTATTACCCTTCTCAGCCCCTCTAAAGGAATAAAAGGATTGGGGCATGTTTTTCTCTTCAAGGTGAGTGAGTGTTACTACATTGAAGATGAATGCTTCAAGATCCTTCTGTAATGATTAACTTCATACTCCAAGCAAGAAACTTTTCTGTTTTGGAAATGCTTTAATATGCTTCTGGAGCTGACTATCCTCTTCTGATTCACTGTAGGAAATGATGTGTTACTGATATTTTCCCTACCCACGCCTTAGGATTAAAGTTACAATTGAGCAATTGAAAGCATGTCCCTTCTCTCCTCCATGAACGGTGACAGATCTGAACCACACAAATATAAACAGATGCAGCAGGACTAATTCTGATCTTTCTTAAAGCTAGGTAGTTCTAGTATAGTTTCAGGGAATCAGCACTACAAAGCGTCAAAATTCTTATCATGAACACAAACTCCTATTGAACTAGGCACTGTACAAATACAGAGTGAAATGTTGCACAGTTACAAGTCAAAGATAAGGATATTGGTCATATAAGTAAAGGAAAAACAAGAAAACAATGACACATTAGTAGTCAATAGCAGTCCTAAAAGTTGGTAAATGTCATTAAAGGTAAATGAGATATAATAAATAGGTAGGAATACATTTGCAAGTAAAAGCATCATGGTTTAAGTTATAGGCTATGTTAAAATGTAATAATGCACATTTTAACAAATCATAGAATCCCAACTGTAGAAATTGGGATAGGATATAAAAGCTGACAACAGTTTTAACTGTGGATGGATAAGAAAGGTTGTGTCTCAGATAAATTATGTAGAGAGTTTTTGGATGTGAGGACTAAGGATCTGTCAGAGATGATCCAAGTTACAAGCCTGAGTGACATGCAAGATGATGATGAATTTGATCAACAAAAGAAGAAAGAGTAGAGAATTGCTTTTTTTTAGGTCTGTGAAGACAAGCAAACCCGAGGTGATACTTAGAACAGTCTAAATGAATAAGGTGACCAAGACCTGTGATGTAAAGGAAAAAAGGAGCAAGACAAGTGGTACCACCGTAAAAAGCTGAAAGTGCACGTGAAACAATGAAGCAGAGAAAAGGTGAAAGGGAGGATTAGAGGAAACAGGAAAACAAGTAAGAAAGAGAATCTCAGAAGGCTGGAGAAGGCAAGACTTCAAGCGTGGGACTGATTATGCTGATGAGATGAGCATGGTTTCTAATTCTGATCGTTGACTAAGAATCCTTAACGGCTTTGGTGACAATTGTTTCAGCTGAAAGGAGGATTTTCCAGTGAGGGCAGAGGTAGGAATGAGAATAGAGAAATCCCAGGTGCATGGTGTGGTAGTTTCTTTGAAAATCTGAGAAGAAAAAAGGAAATTAACACCTAAAGCATTACTGGAAAAGAAAGAGACATCATTAATGGTCTTTCTAAGATGAGAAAAGCAAAGTCATGTTTGTATACTAAGAGAAAAAACAGAGAGAGAAGCGACAAAAAGTCGTGGAGAATATGACAAAGAAGTGAAGAGATTCTTTAGGAAAAACTAACCAGTAAAAACTCATGGGAGAAGGAAGAAAAAGATTGATATGGGAAAATCATATTAAATTAATCCAATATTAAATTAGAAACTAATGACACAGTTATTGCCTGATAAGGAATTTTTAATTGCTTTTCTTTTTTCTAGAATGTATATGGAAAATCATGGCAGCTTTGTAAATACCTGGATGCCTATGAAGAGCTTACTAGAAAATTTTAGTGGCATAAGTCAGAACATAACTGACCGGGAATTTATTAGAACAAGTTTATGAAGAAGGTGTAACAGTGTAAGAGAAAGCTCAGCCTAGCTCAGGTCTAAGTCTTGACTGGAGAATCAGCAAGAATCTGGAAAACTGACTATCCTTCTCATAAGCCTTCACCAATTAAGTATTTTATTTAATTTTACTGATCCTTCTACTATCCTCTAAAGTTAAGGAAAAAAAAATTGTGCTGATATCAAAATGACATGTTGCTAGGTTACAAATTCCATTTCCTACTCTCATTTCTTATTTGTAATATAATCTCACAGTAATGCACATACACGCACATAGATATGTAAATACATATGCATGTGTATATACACATGACACTATAAAGGTACCTTGCAAAATCTACAAATAGATATCGTATTTACCAAGGAAGTAAATATAGCTGAGAAGACCTATAGTAGAAGTCTGTAATTTCTTAATGAACTTCAAAACTGTATGTCTTTTTCTCATTCTTTACAAAATACTTAATAAATATTACATTACATCAAGAAAATACATCTGAGGGCATATTTTCTTAAGAGAGCAAAACAAAGGACAAAATTAAGGTTGAATGCATGACACTAAAAGGAAAGATGTTGAGTGATGGCAGATTATATTGCAGTTAGGAAAAGATGCCTGTTTTCATTCACAGCATCACAAGGCTGAAAATGACCTCAAGAGGTCAGCAAGTCCATCCCCTTGCCCTAAGGCAAAACCAACTATACCTATGTCATTACTGACAGTTGCTTGTCTAATGTCTTAAAGACCTGTAATGATGGAGATTCCACAGCTCCCAGACTTTTCCCAGTGCTTCCCTAGGCTTTCTGTTAGAAGACATTTCATGATGTCTGACTGTTCTTTGTCCCAATTAAGCCTATGGCATCTTGGTCTGGTCAGAGGGGCATCTATTCATTTGCCTATGCTTTTATAACTTTTCTTCTTCAAAAATATATTCTTAAGAATAAATTTGGTATGGGGTATTAATTTTATGTCAGGATGGAACAGAAAATATTTGTTAAAACACGTTGTGTCTCTACAGTTATTTTCATTAATTATTTGAAGGTGGGAGCCTAAAGGTGAAGGAAGGGTGAGGGACTGATTCATAGGACAATTTTTTTTTCCCCTTTACATTCATTGGAAATGATCAGTTGTAGGAACGTAGTTAGTGTACATTCAGAAGGGAATTAATGAAGGCAGGACACTTTTATACGAAATGTAACATTTCAAAGCATCAGGGAGAGGACTTTGTTTTATCCTGAGATCTGTATCCAAGTCTCCAGCTGATACAAATCACTGCCCACTGGCAAACACAGAAGCAGAGAGCAAAGAGCACCCTGAGGAAGTGTTACATTTCGCTGTTGCAGACAACCAAAAGTCTAGCGGTGGTGACCTCACGCTTGACTTTTGGGATTCCTGTGGCTGTAATTAACATCACAGAGCTTTCAGGTAGCACACAACTTCTGAGCAGTGGCTCGGGAATCACTCATTTATAAAACACAATGACTTTGTAAATAGCTACCCTAAATATGGAGGCACTGAAGCAGCCTAAAAACATTTTCTCTTCCTTTGTTTTTTTTCTGTCCGGAGTCTGGTGCCAACCGAAGTCTTCACCTGATTCTTGACAATTCATTGATGATAAGAAAAATTTGATCAAGGAACTTCAGAAGTCACATTTTTAACAGGAAATTACACAACATGAAACTGCAGTAGCAATAGTAATTACAGAACATAAAAATGTAAAAAGTGAAAATATTTCTAGCAAACCCTTCCCTCTCTCATTAAGACAAGAAAAATAAAATCAATCTCAAAAAAAAAAAAAGTAAAATATTTTTGTCCAGTCATCTCTAATTAAAATATTGGGAGGAAGTTCATACTTGTATCCAATCTCTTTTCAGCTGGGTGACCTGACCCTGATCAAAGACTTTCAGTAGGTTTCTATAAAATTCTTGCATATCTATTTGTTTTGATCCTTTTTCAATTCAGCCATGCCCAGATGCAAAAGTCTGTCTATTTGATGCACTTATGGGTTTGCACTATTTATCAAGGAGGTTTCAAAAGCTGATTCTTTTTCCAGATGAACACTTCGTGCTTTTGTGTCATTTTCTTCAGCTACTTTGCACCCTAAGTCCTTCTGCTCTATATGGAAATAATGTCAATACAATGAATCCCTATAAAAATGTTTCATTTAATGAAAATTAGGGTACAGCTTGAATTTGGTGATCTCTCATTTACAAAGCATCAGACTTGGCACCCCTGTGTAAGTAGGAGAGGAAGAGAAAGGAGCAATATGAGAAAACAGGATTGTGCCTGGGGAGTGGGATACTTTAGCTGGTGCCACTAACATTCGCTCTCCAAACATTTTCTTACTGAGTTTAGACAGAGCACTTGGGGCAGTTTTCTCACAGCCTAGAAGGCCCACAATCTAGCCTGATTTTTTTCCCCTGCACAATCTATATACCACAATCTAATCTAGTATAGCCAACAAGATTTACTGTCATGTTTAGAATGTGTTTTAAATAGTGATTTACCATCTCTTAAAATAAATGTTGTTTGTAGCAGTCTGTGGTTTAGTTTTGTTTTCCCTATCTGCCATGAGGATCCCATTTTCCCTTTAGTATGCTGACAACACAACTTTGTTAAGGCTGGTTGGTTCCATTTGCATTGGACATCTCTTCTGCATATAGATTGATGAGTTTAATCAGCAAATCAGGAGAAAGACTTGGACATCAATCAGTGTCAGTTTTCTTTCTTTCTGATTTCTGATTTGCTACTTTTAGTTATCAATGCAATAAAACGATGCCAATTTAAGACAAAAACTAGGAAATAATGCAAAGTTAGTATAAAATTGTCAACAGGCCCAGGAGCTCTACTGCATTATGATCACCGATATTTTGAAAAAGAGACACCATATTTAACAGCCAGGACCAATGATTAATCCATTGTTCAGAGTTCAGTAAAGAAAATACTTAGTAGTGCACTGATTAAACAATATCATAGTGTCTTTTGGCTTATTAGTAAGACAAAAATATTCCTATACATTTCCATGGACTCCTAATGAACAGAAAGGACAATTTGTGCCTCAAAAAACAGCCCCTTCTAGATAAATGAGACAATACCTTGAGATGTTTCAGGTACACTGGCATTACCATTTCATACTGCCAGTGTACCTGAAACATCTCGAAGTATTGTCTCGTGTATCTAATTTTCACAATAAACTCAGGGAGTGGGAATTATTTTTTTGGTCACTTCAGGGACAATAGTGGTCACATAAGGCATAGCGAAACTGAAGGCTAGACCCCCAAGATCTGCATGCTCATATCACACTTTTAGAAGCTAATTCTGACCAAGTTAAATAGGAATAGGGTTCCCAAATTCCTCTAAGTATCTGGATCTAATTGACTTGCTCAAGATCTTGTGAAGGCAATAAATCAAACTAGACCCCCAGGCTAATTCCAAGCATTGCACTGTTCTTCCTCTGACAGAAAATACCATCTATTTTAAAGACCTTTGCCAATAGCAGATTGTTTTCCTGACTGCAGAGGGAATGGAGATAGTATTTCCTTATTGCTAGACCACCTTTATTGTCACACTCTGGGATAAGAAGAAATGGGAGTACTCCTCCCATACCTACAGCTTAGAGATGGAGGGATAAGGGAACTGGGAGAGAGATCACCCCACCTCATGCCCTAGCATGGCCATGTAGTTTTGGTCCACAATATGGGCCTAATTAAGGAATTAGACTAGCATCCTTTTTTACAGGACTTTAGACTGAAAAACAGTGCAGTTAGACCAATTATGCCTATACCTCGCAATATGGTAAAAAGTATCAGCTCAAAAGCCAGCCACCCAAGAAGATAAAATGTCTCATATAATTACACCTCTTGAAGTATGTTTCTGCTTTTATAAATGCTACTACATGTTAATGGAGATTTTTCTTTAGTTTACATGCTAGAAGTCTGTGGTTTTGAAGCAGTAAGCCCTAAGATTCCTCCCTCAGTACTGAATGTTTCTAATTTAGTTATTTACAACATTTTCATTATAAGTGGCAATCATACATATATTTGTAACATCAAGTTTATTTTATTTTTTTTCAATATATGACCAAACAGTGTTGCCAGAGATATCTAAAGAAATATCCATTTGATTTTAATTTCTATGAAGGCAATCAGAAAATCACAGAATAGAATCACAGAATCCTGTGGTCAGATATGATTAAAATGGAAACCATTTACCTCACATTTTAATTTATACTGCAGTCTGCAATGTGGCACAGGCCAAACATCTACCATCTTTTTTGCCTCACATTTTGTAGAATAATTTTTCAAAATTAACATTCCTTTTTTTTTTTTTAATTCTGACTGATACATCCATTGAGAATAGTAAAGACAATGATTATGAAATAATGATGTTCATGAAATGATGTATCTGCACAAACCTGATGTACTGCCTTGTAGATTTCTTATGTTTATGTGTTTAAACATGTATACACATATACAAATGTGGATAGGTAGATGTATGTATATGTATTGATATGTGCATATAAAAATGCACATATTTATATATACATATACATATAGAAGTCTACCCAAAACAGTTTAGTCCTACATGTATTTCAATACATTTGTTTCATAGAGTGGGAGAAGATCCAACTGGGCCTTATTTAAGAGTTATGTGATCATTCTAGTCTGGAAAGAAAACGATACGATTATGTATACCAAAGAAGCAAAAACAGAAGAACAAAGGCAACCTATCTCAAACGACAGAAAATTAGCTAGCTACCCATAGCGATAACAGCGACTGGAGGAATTCCTGCCTATCCAAATGGCAGGTAGCTAGGTTTTGGTATAGCGATGCCTGGTGTACACAGAAAGCCTGCAGACAGGATTCAGAGGTTTCCATCCTCCCAGAAGAGGCTTGAAAACATGCTGAAATATAAGTCCACAGGACCAATCCTGTCTAGACCAGATTTCCCAGAGTAGCCACTGTATTCCATGTGGGTCTGTAGCAACAGCAGAGTAAAATTGGAAGTAATGAATGCAAAATTATTTGAGAATGATTTGAAAATATATTCGATGTGATGATACCTCCGCACCTAACAAAGTAATAGTTCTCCATGTGCTCTGAATTCTACCTCCCAGCACCCATCAGGGTTGCTTGACAGCTTTCAAGCCACCAAATTATATCTCTTATATATTCAGGCTGTGCTTTGCTATCTTTTTCTACTCCTTTTCTCCTAGAAACAAATCCAGACAGATGCTTAGGGCTCCCTTCTACAGGCACTGAGCATCACAAAGGCACTTAGTGTCATTTGAGATGTCCTAGAACATTCCGGCCCAGCTTCAGCTGCCACTTCAGAACGACACAGGTCTCCCGTAGGTGCGGCATCGTATCTGACAGCTGTATGTGGATTCCTTAAGGTGTGTCAAGCAATACTTGATGCCAGTGCGTAGAAAGCTGAATCAAACCCTCCCAGAGACAACCTGCGATAACAAGTCTTGCCACCCCAGGCAGGTACCTCAGGCAGCCAAATACAAAAGGTTGTCCCTGGAGAGGTGGGGCTGGCCCCTGCAAAGCCTGCACTGCTAAGGCTTTTATCACCATGCACAGGGAGGTGGGCAGACCAAGGCTGGCTGCCTGGATCTGCCATCGCCGTGTGGAACCCTTGGACTGCCACCGTACGCCTCATGTTGCGGTTGCCTTTTCTGAATGTCTTTGCAGTCAATCCACTGCTCAAGGGAAAGATTTTCCCTTTTCCCCCAGAGCCTGCTGTGGAGACACCTATCACCCAGGTTATTCAAACTGGCTCCAGGGTCCTGTTTAAAAACAATCTGCTGCCTAACACATCGGGCTGGCTGTATTTGTACCAACATGCAACTTGGAACAAAGGAAAAAAGCAGAAACTGCAAGGGAGGTTATGTTCTTATTTTAAGGTAAGCTCATATTGAGCAAGCAGGATCCAAACTCCTTGACTTGTATGGTCATATTTACAATTAGCTGTAATAACTGAGAAAAGACAGTTGTCCTGGAACTGAATATGCGGGAACACCTGATCACACGAACACAGAAGCTAAAGAAACCTCCAGGGACCCACACACAGTTTTCACACCTCCCCGATTAGTGACTGGAGACAGGCCCTTTTGCTTGTGATGGATTAATCAAACCTTCTCTCAGCCTCTAATTGGATGACAATCAGGTTTTCAGGGTATGCTGAATGGGGGAAAAATTCTCCTTCCCTTATATTTTATATGTCTTTCATTTCTGGCCCAGCTGTCTTCTTTTTTTTTTTTTTTCTTTTTTTTTTTTTTTCTTTGTACCTTTGTACCTTTTTTATGTGATTCATTTACTTTGTTACAGTTTCTCCTCCTTTAAATGAGCTGCATATTTTCACCCAGCATTACTAACTTCCATCAGTTTTCCACCGAAGACACAACCTTTTCTTATTATAACAGCACAGCTTGCAAAGTGATAGCTAGGAATCAGATTGTGTCAGCATTCCCATTACAACCCTCCATTTTCCAGGAGTCATTTTTAGTGTGGCCACAGAAAATTGTTCAGGACTTACTACTGCTATCTAGCTCTTGTTCAAAAAGTGAATTTCCTTCTCCTACACCCATCAAAAAAAAAATCCATTTGACTGCTTTTAAACCCCAGGAATATAAACAAAGCAGCACAGGGGAGAATGTGACAAAGGCCAAGGTTATGTCAGTGTTTGGCCAGTACCTTTCCTGCCTCGGTACTTACTAATATTAGAGACTTTATCCTCCCTCATAGTGCCGATGAATCTAGCCAAAAGAGCTGCATAACGTTCTCTATAAATTAATATGTAAGGAACCGCTGAGATCAATTTGCTTCACAGAAGAATTTAAGCTCTTGAATTTTTATACAGACTTTCTAGGGATCCCCATTTAACTTTTCATCCTAGTTCATCAAAGTCAGCTGAAGATGAAAGTATCTTTAATTCCATTTCCTAGACTTTGTTCAGTAATTTAAATTTAATGTTGAGTTTGGGTGTTTGGGTTTTTTTGTTTCATTGGTTCTTATTTTTTTGTTTCCTCCATTGATTGTTGATGATTTGGATCCAACTTTATACTATTACCTTTATTCAAGGAAGATGTTTCTTTTTTATTTTCCCTCAATAACATTCTTATAAACCCTTAAAGTATCCATCTCCCTCATTGACTGATTTTTAACAAATATCAACACTCTTCTTTCAAGAGGAAACAAGATGAAGGTATTCCCAGAATTATTTTTACTCTTTTAGAATTAGTAACTACACTGAACAAATTTGCTGAATGAACTGTGATTTCACAGTCATGCAAAATCACTTCTACTCACTTTCACATTCTATTACAGATGAGCAAACTCTGTGAAGAGAAAGTCCATGTAATTGTATGTGTGTTATTTATTTTGTGCTAATTTGTCCTAGGAGGGCTGAGGCATGTAAACTGTGGTGCCTCTGACTGTTGAAGTCTGCCTATACAGAATCTATCTGTAATACACTGTTCTAGGTCACGTGCCAGATTCTAGGAATTTTCTCTGTCCAATGAACTATTTCTTTCAGTGAAAGCCCCTTGTACCAGCTCCTGACCCCTCACATGTGAAGCATTAATACCATGCTCACACTGCCTCTCTCACCTAGAGGTCTACCTGGGTCTGCTCCATCCTTTAAACCAAATTCTATTTTCTCTCCAACACCCTGTTAGATGTAAACATCATGTCCTTGTCTTTAAGGCTTCACCTAACCACGCTCCTCTCTTTTTCTGACCAGCCTTTTAAGGTTATTTTTATACTGACACTTTAACTGTACATGTTTCTTCACAATTACAAAGGAAAATCATTAAACACCTTTTTTCCCACTTTGAACTCTTATTTGGTCACTTAGCTCTGAACTGATGCTTGCTAGAGTTTCCCAGCTAACAGGTAGACTGCAGTGATCAGTTGACTCCTGATTACCTCCCACAGTTCCCCCCATAAACATGTGAATCTTCCCATAAGCTGGCTTTGAAAGAACCTTTGTATGCCATTAGGAATGTTGCACTAGGAAGACCAAATTCTTCACCCTATTCTTCTGCTCCACCTATACATTTCACCGATGAATGACATATGACATTACTTTCTTGAACCGATCTGTAACATCATTTCAAATGTCTGTATTCACACCCATGTGAGAACCCATTTCTTTTTTGCTACCTGCAAGCACTAGCTGATAATTGCTTGTGTGTAGATCATCCTACATGAAAATAGGTTAATAAGCCAATTGTGTTACTAAAACTTATAAGTTAATGAGTATAATAATTATCCTGACCACTACGGTTGTATGTTGCACTCATCTAGACTTCTTTAATTGTTTAGGCTGTTGACTCTATGAGACAAGGATCTTTCTTTTGAATGTGGTGAGAGTATATCCAGAAGGCTGTAAGCCATAGTTTACAAAACTTTAATTATCATAGCTTATCTTGATAATAAAAGGGAAATTGTCCTAAACTAAGTTCTTATTTTCAACAACCCAATGATTTTTTTTTTTTTTTTTTTTTTTTATGTGAACATTGCAGCAAGCCTCTTTTTTGGCTTTATATCTAGTACTTGTCACTTTAGAAATCGCTTCTGAAACAAACCAATAAAAATTAATTTGTATTTTCTGATTTTTAATTTTCCACTTAAGCTTAGCTTTTCAATGTCTTAAAGTGATTTGCTGTTTTCAGCTTAATACCTAAATGCACCTGGAATTATTACTGTCATTCCTTACAATATTGTTCAAGTGCCTTTAGAAATTGTTGTTAGTTTGTTGTCTGTGGATAACTCTTTATTTTAAATCAAAATTTAAAGTCTTCCCTTAGACCTACTTCTAGAGATCATTCAACGGCAGGGTGATGGAAAGTAGGAAGCAAATTTAAGTGACAGAAAGATAAATGCAATGATGTAAATTTAGACCTCTTCAGGTCCCAAACATTTCCTACAGGATCCAGTGTTGCTCCAGCTTTACTGCAGCATGCATAAGAGCAGATTTAAGAGATGGTGCCTGTAAGTTGAATTATTTGAGGAAATGATGATGGATTTTTAACTATGGTACAAAATCCGAGACTACCGAGCAAATAACCATAGCTGAAAGTTTAAAAGTCTTAGTTCTTGTGTAACCAGGGGTTATTGGAGAAGAATGTAGCAGTTTCCAGACAGGAAAAGATGACCACTGAGAAGCTGTGCTTTGAGATGATCCACATTAGGGTGGTCAGGGAAACCTTTTACATATTGATGGTTAACGGAAGAATGAATGACCAGTTTCTGGCCTCCCAAGGTGCCACAGGTCATCTTCCTCTGCTGTTATATTTGCAGAACACCATCTTGGACTCAGAATTATCTAAAGCCATAATTTGACTTCATCTCCCACATTCCCAGGTGTAGCCTTCAGGGTATTTGCCATAGGTTATTCTCATATTATATTCCTTTGCTTCTGAAGTTGACCTTTTAGTCAATTTTTACTCCATCTTCCTTAGCAGCTTTGCACATCTATAACACCTTTCCTCCAAAGGTCTCAAAGTGCATTATAGCCATCAATAAAATAGAGGTGAGATTTTCAAGGGCATGAAGGGCACTTACAATAATTCCTCCACCTGGTTTTCAATGAGACCTGAGCGTTTATCTTTCACTTTTATATTTTTGAATATTTCTCTTTAACACACCCCACAAGGATGTTAAGAAGTTAAGTGGTTTTTTCCATTTTACAAAAGGGGAAACTGAGGCACAATTGCAGATAATGGTCTAGGTGAGGTTCATGGCTGCACTTTCCTGGAAGGGAACCTAAGGCGGTCAAGTCTTGGGCTGCTATCTTGACTGCTGGAGTACCCTTCCAGAAAAATTTTCCCATTTCCTTCTGTTACTTCAATTCAGATTGTCTGTGACCTGAAAAGAAAGCACCCTTCTTTAAAACTGTTCCAGCTTCTTCAAGTCCATTCTAGGCTCTTAGATTTATTTTAAAAGCAAACTCCATAGAATGTACCCCCAGAGCCTGGAGCAAGATTTTTTTTTTCAGCTGTTCTGGTCTATTGGGTTCATATGTATTCAGGGCTTCAGGCATTTTTGTAGCCAGTTGATTAAATATATATTTAGAATTTTTTAATATGCATATTAATTACCCAATAGACTAGAATGACTCTTTAGGAGCAATTTCTGCCTATTGTGTAAAAGCATTATAAAAACCCTTATGAAAAATATTGACTGCACATGCTTAAATGCTTCTCTTCTGCCTATGCTGGCCCCCTTCCCTGCTCCCTAACATATCAAAAACAAGTTGTATCATATCCTGGATTAATCATTGGATGAATTTCCATTATTGTATTACATGGATGCAAAATCTCATCTTAAATTGGAATTTTTTCCCTCTAGACCACAAACCTGCAAATCTCCCCCAGTGAAGATTGCTACAGGATCAGAACCATCACAAAGTAGCAGATAGCAAATCCATCGTTACTGTTGTTGTTGCTCCCTAGAAGAGGATAGCCGGGGAGACGTGGGGGAAGGGGGGAAGGGAGAGAGATATGGGAAGAGGCAAAGAAAGAATTTGTACTGTCTTCTTTCCCCAGCCCTCTCACTCCTTCCAAAAAGCTCTGGACTCGGTAGTGCATGGTCTCACATCACCCGACGGGTACATGACTCTACGCGCAGCCCTTCCTGTCTATCTCCAGGAATATTCTTATGCTGCATCCTTCCTGACTTCCCAAATATTGAAATCCTGTTTTCTCACACTCCTGGTAGCCCTGTATGAGTCTGAAGATGTGTGCTAATGTTTTGGAGGCAATGTTTTACAAATTGAGAGCCATTAAGATGAGGAAAGGAGGCTGGTTGCAGAAAAGCAAAATAGGATTGCCTAGATCCTTGCAGGCACACTTCTGTTCTTTATAAGATTACTGAAGACACAACAATGAACAGGATCATCTCATCTGGGTCTCCCTGTGCCCATTTAGAAGACCATCATATGGAGATGATAATGCAGCATAGATCATTCAGGACTTACCCCATTTCCTGTTAGATGACAGGAAGAAGACCCCAGCCCTTTACACTAATTTTTTTGGATCCAATTCCTAATCTTACTTCTCCAGCTATATTTTCACTTATCAAAAGGAATTGCTTGGATGAGATGTGAATGACACTTAGCCACTCACAGCTTTAAAATGAAGTGCTGTGTAGCTCCTCTTGGTAAACTAGTGAGGCATGCTGGGTTCTTGTCTCAAACCAGGCTCCTGACATTTAAGAGTTAAGTCCTGCCTGCTGGTTTACACAAGTTTACAGCAATTCCTCAACTGCCTGATCTGTTGGAAAAGCTTCAAAATGAATCCTGTGTTGTTTTAAAGCCCTCCTGTCTCTTTCCTGAGGGCAATGGGCAGAGCAGCACACCATTCCTTAATACTGACTGTAAAAGCTGCACCCCAGCAAGTCAAGTATCAAGGAAGATAAACACTCTGTTAACCTGTGCTGCTGTTATTAAAGGAACGCAGCTGAAGTGTGCACTGATGGACCATGAAATCTGAGGAGAGCCACAAGCCACTCAAGGTGAGAAATATGTGCTAGGAGGTCACACAGTATCTTTGATGTTTCTGTGAAATTATCACACCGTAAACTGACAGACTAAAATATTAGATTTTGACCTTTTAAGTCAATCATATCACTTTTTATCTTGAAGATCTTTTATTTGCAACTTGGTCACATATCAGAAAGTTTAACGTCCTTTTCGTGGTAAAAAACAGGTGCAAGCAAACCCTCTGGGAAAGGGTGAGCTATGAAAGCCATTCGTAATCTTGTACCCTTGTCACACTATCTCACTTTAAATGTGGTATATATGTGTTAAGTTAAAGCATAAATAATACCACTTGTACATCTGCCTGAAAAACTCAGAGAAGATACTATGCACTGTGTTTTTTCACAGGCATGTTCATGTTTGAAGTGCAAACTGAAGCCCACAATGAAAGACACTGAATCCTCAATAAACAATCGCCAACACAAAATCTCAAATAAACATGAAATCCAGCAAGCCACTAATAGGAGCACAGAACAGGAGTAGGCAAGCGAATTACCTTTTCTTTGCCTGGACTCCACTTGCACTCACTGGTTGGAAAACACTGGAAATTCTGATTAACATTTCACTTTTCTTTAACTAAGGTGAAGATTGTTAAGCATGTCCTCCTATGTCCTCAAAGAACAATAAGTGAAAAGTGTCTTCAGCATGACAAATCCCTATCTGCAGTACTAGTAACATTGTCAACGTGATGGTCCAAGGTTACAAACAAAATTTAAAATATCTGTACTCTAAATTCACATATTTCACAGGAGAAAGGAATTAGCTCATTATGTAGACAAGATAAAGACACTAGACCTGCTGGAAAAAAAGGGCTGCTGAATACAAATTCCTTTAGGGAAAATGAGTATCCACCATTATTATGGGGTCTTATAAGAAATGGCCAGTTTCTTTTCCTATGAATACCCAGCAGGAAGATTATCAGCAGCTGGTGAAATGCATATGAGAATGATACCTCTGTACAATCATCACCTCAGCCACTGATCTGCTCCATAACTCTCACCAGCATTTTTTCCCTGCTCCTTGACAGAATAAAGTTGTAAGACTTCAGTTGCTGTAAGATGGAAATTCTTTGATCATGAAACAAGCCAGAGCTCAGTGGCTTAGAATTCACTTATTCTATGATGAGTCATTGACTCCACAGACAAGGAACATTTATCTCAAAACAGACCCTGTATTCACAATCTGTATCATAATGCCAAGCTGTGATGTCCAGGTAAGCAGAATGATACTATACATGTTGTCATTTTTCTCAGATATCCTAGCATTTTAAGGACCCTTTAGCCTCTGAATTACATGTGAAATTACACAAATTCCATCTTGGAATAAAATCTTGGACTTGGAGTGAAATAAAACAAAAATATTTTGTGTTGATTGTTTTGGGCAACTAAAGATGAAAAAAATGTAATATAGATTTCATTTATAGCGTGGATTTGACAGTTACAGTACAATTAAAAATACTGAAAGGTCAAGAGAGGAGTCGAGTGAGGACAAGCAAAGTGAAGTGAACCAAAAAAGAACAGATCTTATGAAAGTTAACACAGCCCTGAAAAGTTTTTCTAGCAAGCTAGGTTTTTTTCTGATGAATACTATAACTCAGAGAAAACTTCTGGTCAGCTCTTCTGAAGATGGTGAAGCTGTTCTTCTTTATTTTTATTTATAGAAAAGAATAAGTATTTCAGATGCTAGCTGAGTGGGAAGAAATGATCAATGTGTTGATACTTTGATCAGTCTCTGTGTTGGGTAGGATGACATATAGGAATGACAGCAAATAATATTTAGTGGACACCAGAATTCACTGTTGTACTCTCCCATGGGATACGTGTACTACAGGTGAGAATTCTACAGCACTGTCTCACACTGCTAATCAACCCAGGATGCACAATGAGGTACTTCGGTTTGGTTTGAGGTTAGCATCACATATTGTGTAAATTTGTGAGCTAATTAGTTGTGCCCGTATTATTTTAAAACCATTTGAACTTTGACCGGCTACTCAATAGCCACTGTTGATCATTCTTTCTTCCTTTCTCCAGTTCAAGTCTCCTTCACTTTCTGTGGCTTGCGGGCTGGAACACCCCCACATTATTTAGACAAATATCTGCTTTTCATAAGTTGCACAAGAAAGGTCACTTCCCATCCTCATTTGAATTTTCATTCACGTCTTGCAGAATTAAATGCCTTCTCACTCATACATGATTCATAGCTGCCCACAGGACAGTCCTGAGTTTTCACAACTTCCACTGAGTGATTGCCAGTGCACTGGGACCGTGTGACAACGTGAAGTGGTAGATTGTCCTTTCCCAACAGGTTTGCAGCTCCCGCTCAGCAGCAGCGCTTCTGTCAGTCGCAGCAGGGGAAGGTGAAAGTCAGCTGCTGTGGAGAAAAAGGCTGGGCTGCAGGGAAGCGTGCTGCCGGCGTGAGCGCGCTGCCAGAGAAAGCAATTGCCTGGCTTATGGAAAATGCAGGGAGCCAAAAGTCATGGAAGGAGGGGCTGAGGCACCAAGTTAGGCACAGGAAAAGAAATAACTAGATAGGAAAAGAAATAACCAGAATTTAGGGAGATTGAGATGAGACGAAGGAGGAAAGGGGAATTGCAGCCCCCAGGTATTTTATGCCATTTAAAGAAACTGAGAGATGACCAAAATGTTTGTTGGCTTACATTTTTAGGTCCAAAAAGCTTAGGTTAGCCCCAAAAAAGCTTAGGGTAGCCTTGTTACCTTATAAATTCAGAACACACCTGCATTATGGAATAGTTCCCCATTAAGGCAAATAAAGTTGTCTATCCAATTATGAAATAAGGCACTCAGAAGCACAGGTACTTTTGAAAATTGTGGCCAGTCAAGTTGTTGCCGTGTCCCATCAGGTTTGACATTGAGGCAAGGTCCCTGGGAAGGCAGGCAGCTACGTTGTCCCTAGGTGTGAGACACGCATGGGACTTGTCAGTCTGACTCAGAACTGGATGAGCATTGTTACGAGTGAGGAGTGTTGGACCTTCCTCTCATACGCACAAGTCTCAGTGTGAAATGAGTAACACCACTTTTTCACTTTGAGGCAGCAGCTTCAGGCATCAAGCATGGGCCCAACTACATTGGCCACAGGAACATTTACACAGACCTTGCTGTTAAAAAAAAAACTCAGAGAAGAAAAAATAAACAACCTCTACTAGTGAATTCTTTCCAACAGCTGAAAAGAAAATTCATTGTCTCTCCCAACCCACAGGTAATGTGTGGTTGGAAAAAAAAGACTTTAGGTAATGTGTGGTTGGAAAAAAAAGACTTTAATGGTAGTTGGCATTGTATTGTCCACCTGATGTGAGCTCAGGGACAGCAAGTCTGAGGCCTTTTTATTTTGAGTTTGCTTTTACATTTCAAGAATAGGATCTTAGGTGCCGCAGTCATAGATCCTGGGAAATAAAGCTAGTGATGAAGAAACCTGAAAGCCCATCTGTTACATACAGATGTCACATATTGTACAGAGATGAGAGGCTTTGCAGGGTGTACGTTTTTCTTTTAAACTGGTGGGAGGAGTTTCTTATAATTGAGAACAGATGGGGAAAAGATGGGAAAAGTACCCAAATCATCCTCCTTACTGTCATTCCTCAAGAAACACGGTTTATTCTTTGCATGTTATTCACTTACCTGGGTCTCTACCTGACCGTGTATTGTCCACTATTTAATAGCATCAGATTTTTACAGAAACATCCTGTTTTAAGAGACATGAGAAACTGTAAATGCACCACGCAAGGTGCATCAGCGCAGTTGCACAGGAAGTGAGCTCTAGCACACGTTACAAAGCAACTGATCCACCCAAAGGCGGCAAACCTTACAAATTATTTGTGTATTACTTTAAGCAAAACTATGTGTACTAATGTTAGCCTCTCAAAAGTGGCCTTAGCTTGGTGCAGAGGGCAATGAGAATGGAATCAAGTTTAAAAGAGAACATCTTGGGTTTTCAGTCTGTTTCCTGGTGGACTTCTGTCCCCATTGCAAAACTGCAAAAAAGCACAATCTCATTTAACAGTACTGTGCAAATAATTGTCATTGCACCTGTGTCTGGTTTGTCAGAGATTATTGCAGAGACAGAAGAGCAACTTCTGACTCTAATCTCAGACATTCCTTCTGTTCAAACATTTGGGTTTCAGCAAAATTACCCCAGCTTATCTTGTGCTACATCAGGCCCAAGAGCTGTCATTTAGGAGTGCTGGAATAGATATCTGTGTTAAGAGAAAAATGCATCAAGCTCAAAGGCTGGGTTAATAGATGGGTGAGGTAGTAAGTGTACAGTAATTCAGGAATGTGCAAACTTAAAACAATTCTGTCTCTCTCTCTCTCTCTTTTTTTTTTTTTTTTTTTTTTTTTCAAGCACAGTTTCCTGCCCTTTTCAGTGTAAAATAGCCAAAGCAAATCTATGCTGTCCAAGTACAATCCACATGTGAAAACTGGACAGTTAAGTAGTTTTCCAATGGATCAGCTGCTTGCCCACACTAAGGTACACACACACACACACACAAAAAAAAAAAAGTTATGGGTTCATGACTATATTGTGCAGTTAGCTGATGGAAGGTGGGACACTGGAATGAGCTATTGTCATCTCCTTCTGCCATCAGTGCCACCTTCTCTAGCTGCACTGAGGGCCAAGACACACATGGGTCCTCATGTTTCAAGACATACTGGTGTGCATTGGCAAGCATAGAAAGCACCCCATCACAGCCATACCACAAGGAGCCGTGCTAGACTTGCTGCTGGATGGTTCCCTTTGCACAGCTTACATCAGCTGAAAATAATCATCTTTAATCCAAACAGGAAATGGTTTGCTCACACCACCACAGCCAGCATGCAGGGCAGGGTGTTCCTGTCAGAACGGAGCTCAACAACAAGGTTCAAAATATAGATAGAGGAAAAGATACGGTGCATCACCTCAGGTGCAAACATATGTGTAAAAAAAAAAGAGCAGATGATGAGACTAGTTAATCAGAAAGTCTGTCACTTGCGCAAATGTGGCCATAATCACTTCATGCTCTTTTTGTTCACCTGTTTTAAACCAGGTTTGCAGCCTTCCAGCCTGTGTCCTCTACTTCTTTGCCTTCTACTTCTGCAGCAGCGCTGTTCTGTTGCAGTATGGACTTGGAGGCACACACTATGGAGGAAGATCAGTAAATGACCATCTGCAAGTCAGTCAAGACATCATTATTAGCAAATGACCCTTAAACAGTGTATCTGGGAGTGGAGTTTATCAGCAAATTTTCAATGCTTATCTGAGTTTCCCAAATAGTCTTCAGGAGTCACCAAGTGCAGCCCTTTTTCAGGACGCCTACTGCATAGTCTACTAAACATGCCCCATACAGACATGTCCCTGTTGTGACACAGGCTGACTGGGAAGATGAAGGTCTGAACTCTCAGTTCATTCTCATTTCAGTGTGATTAGCTGCTCTGTTATTCAGGGCTGTGTGCATATAATGATTTAAACATTCTATTAATGAGCAGAATAAAGAAGCCCATTTTTTTGAGAAAATGAGACACTTAAATACCTGCGCAGGTACAAGCCTATTGAAATTGCCAGTGTGAGCTTTAGGTTCTTTAGCTACTTTTCTACTTTGTAAATCAACCTGAACACCTTCTGCGTCTTTTAACTCTGAAGAACCTTTAAAAACGTCTCTCTAAGCTACTTCAGAATTAGGAGATCATAACCCCCCGAATGTGCAGGCTCCCAGGCTCTTAGGTACTCATGCAATTGTACTCCCTCTCAAAACTGTGGGTGTTCTGATAATCTAAAGGACAAACATCTCTGCTTTCCACGAGGCACAACCAAAATAGTTAAGGTCCCTGACTAAGAAACTTTTCTTCCTATTAATAAAGAACTGACTCAAAGCTTCTCTATGTCATGCTGTCTGACCACATTCATTGTCAGTTATATTCCTGGAAGAAAGTGAGTTTCAGCTGCACATTTAGTGTGGAGAGCACAACTGCAATAACTCACTGCATCATCAAAACACTTCAGCAAGGTTTAAAGATGTCTGTTTTCATACACTAAGTTAGGGATCCCTATTTTTCCCATCTTCATTAATTCCATGTTAAACTTGTTAAAACATTTTATAGTTCTGTGGGAATTGCCAGGGTTCATATTTCATCAGGTTCTAAACTGTTTTGTTGACTTTTATTGTAACTTTTGAGTCTTCTTTACCTCAAGAAAGATTGATAACAATGGTCTAAAGCTAAATTTTAATAGCAAATTGATCTGTATTTCCCCTTCTAGACCTAATAATTATATTCACACAAGATTAGAGAGAAAACTGTCCTTACATGGCAATTTTGGCATTGGCTATTCCATATTTTCTTTTTTTCCCCTATAATATTTTGTTTTGTCAAAGATGTTTATAAAAGTTCCTTCTCTAGCTAGGATGAATTTTCAGATTTTTTTGTTTGTGAGAAAGAGAATAAAGTAAAAATGCTGAGAGGATACTGAATAGAATTCAGATTATGCAGAGAACAAATAATTGCTTGATTCAATTTTTCCAGCAGTCATATGAAATAATTTTTATTTCAGGTTTACAGTCTGGCTTGAAATTCTGTGGTCTTTGGAGGCAATTTATTTGTATGTATTTTCTTGTCTAAGCTTCAAGAGAACCCTGTTTCTTCAAATTTTCATTAATTCTGGAAATTTTATTCCCCCCTTAATAATTTGCCGCCTTCTATATCATAGAACCCTGCCACCCACCACCATCCCACCACCCAGAACCCACTGAACCTCTGGATGGTGAACATGAACCAAACTGCAAAACACAGTTTCTATTTACAATGGTAACTTTTCAATAGTAGGATTTTTTTGTTTTGTTTTGTTTTATAGGCTTCCTTATTGAATAGTTTGACCTATTTTAATTACTAATTTGTTTAATTATCAGTTGTATGGGGTTTGGTTCTAATGAGAAATGTAATACTAGTTTACTCATGTTTAATGATGAAATATGGATATCTGGATGACAATGTTGATGTAAGTATATTTATTAAATGTCAGTGGAACCTAATGATGACTATTTTTTTTGGCAATGTGAAAATACTTTCTTTTTTTAAATGTAGAAACAGCAGGTTTTTACATTTGCTGGGGTTTGGGTTTTTTACGTAGGGACCTCTTGTGAATGTCATAGTTTTAAGCTTAAATGAATTTTGTATTTTAAATGGAATCTTAAATATACAAATGCAGTAACACAGTTGCAGAGGTGGCTGAAAATAGCAAATACTTTTTAGTAATTTTTCAAAAAAATTAATTTCCTACTTTTCATACACATTGACATTCCAATTACACTTTTGGAACATTTTCAAGTTTCAGAAAACTTCCTATCAGCTTTTGTATTAGTTGACATCAAAAAAGTGAGTTAAATTTTGCTAGGTTTTGATTCTATGTCACTATAGTGTACATATAAATATGTAAAAGATATACATATTTTACATCAAATTTAAAATAACCATCTTTTTAATCCCATATTTTGAAATTTTAGCTATTTTGTTTAGTAACAGTACATGTCTCAGAAGGCGTGATTTTTGAGGTGTATCCAGAACCATAAGGTCCTTATTTGAGAAATCCAAAACTATGAGACATTTGGGCAAATCTTAGCCGAGCCACTAACCTCTTTCAAGTCAAAAAAAGAAACATCCTGTAGTTACATCACTTGTCACATTTTTTTCTGAACTCAGTGAATAACGTTTTACACATTTGGTGCAGAGTATTCACGCAGTAAATATCTTTGTCAGAATATCTTCTTCTCTATGCACACACATTTTCTCAGAGCTGACTATTGTTTAAATGTGGAATACCAAATGCAATCTAATTTAGAGCCCAGAAAGAAACTGAACAGAATAACACTGAGTGTTTTGTAATGCAATAAGCAGAGGCACCAAAACAATATATTACCACTGCAAGCTTTAGACATAGGCAAAACAGTTGCTTTTTCGTTTCCCACACAGAAAGAGCCGGAGGTTGGCTCTGCTGGAGCAGTGCTGCTCCGTCCCTACAGCTCACTGCTCAGAGGCTGCCAGAGGATGGAGACTGGGGGGCAGGCAGAGTGGAGTGTCATGTTGGAAGAGGTACCAAAAAATAAATTGTAAGGGGGAGAAGGATGCTGGAGGGAATGCTTGCAAAGCAACAGAGATATGTAGCTGTGAGAAGGGAAGGGAGGGGAGGGGAGGGGAAAGAGGGGAAAGAGGAGCAGAATCCTGTGCTCCGAAAGGCAGGAAGGCTGCTAGGAGATGTGAACCTGAAGGAGGCGAAGAGAGAGGAGGAGATAGACCCTTGCTGGCACAGACACACCGCCAAAACTTCAATAACTCTCCACAATCTCTTGGTCTATTTTAACAATTGCAAAACTTTACTTGGTTACCGAGTCAGAATTAATTTTGCAGTTTAAACGGGAAGAAAACATGTGCTTTTTTGTCCCAGCCTTTGGTATGATAGACCCCAGTTTATGCTGCATTGTGAACACCCTGGGAGTAGGTCGCTGCAGCTCAATACCAGCTTTCTCAGCTTGCTCTTGGAGTACTCACAGAAACAAAACATTGCTTACCGAGCAAGGAAAACTTCAGGGAGAAAAATCACTGCTAGATGACTTTGACAGTGAATAACCAGCCGGTTTGCTCTCTGATGTCTGCTGTTCTGGGTGGGAACACAGTTTCACCTAAATTGCCTATATTCCCATCTAACTCCCCAAGATCTCACTCATGGATGTTAAGACAAAGGTGTTTATATGCCAACCTGACCAAAAAGGAGTTTTCTCTGATGCAATGGTAGTTCAACAGCAGTTGCAGAGCCTTCCTATAAAAGTGCATTCGCTGATGGACAACATAGTGAAGTATTGAACAAGACAACCAAATAATTAAAGAAGTCTACATGGATTGAGACTAAGTAAAAAACAGAGGATAGTAATTTGAGATTCCTGTTTACCATCTACTCATACCAGAAGGATAAAAAGAATAAGGTAGGGATTACATGAACCAAATGACGAAGCAAAGGCTCAGCTTACGCATATTAAAGCACCTGTGATTTTAAGAAATGGGGTAAAAAAGCCTATTTACTAGTAAATTGCATGATAATTACTTTCAGTTCAGTATGATTATCTTTCTTTGGTTTTATGATCAAAAGGTTATGTCTATTTAGTTAAATAACTGGCAAGCAAAGTTCTGCTATGTTTTTGTTTACTGAATCAAATGTGATTTTGCAAAAAACAACAACAACCAAAAAAAAGTGAAGATTTTTAGCCAAAAATTAATATTTTTACTTCAGAACTTTTTATAGTTTATCAGAGCATCTCACAAGTGTGAGAACAGTTTCTTGGTCAGGGACCTTAACTATTTTGGTTGTGCCTCGTGGAAAGCAGAGATGTTTGTCCTTTAGATTATCAGAACACCCACAGTTTTGAGAGGGAGTACAATTGCATGAGTACCTAAGAGCCTGGGAGCCTGCACATTCGGGGGGTTATGATCTCCTAATTCTGAAGTAGCTTAGAGAGAGAAAGATTTTTTTAATAGAGCATATATGAATTGAAAATCAAGGGAACCTGGAGATTAGGAATATAGAACTGGCTTTAAAAAATCAGATGTTCACCTTGACTGATTTTTTACATTAAATCTAAACAATGGAAACAATGAGCATCCATTCTGGAAAAAACTACATCAAGCTGAAGTTAAAACTGAGACTCCCTCTCCACACTGACAAGTAATGTGTTATCACCAGTTTGGCTAACATGACTTAAAACAGGAAAACGTGAAAGAACCTAATTTTGCCACTCCTTAACTAACAGTGATGCACAGCTTAGCCCTGTCAGCTGAAGAAGATATTCCAGTAAAACAGGATTAGTAAAAAGAAATTAAGATTTTTTTTTTTTCTATTAACACATTGCATTTTGGGTTAGACCCAAATAAACAGCAGATCTCTCTCCTAGTTGTACAGGTTTGACACTCATGGTTTTGAAATCAGCCATAACAATTTTTAAATTCAACATACAGTCTTTTCACTATATCAAGTATATCCATACATGGAAGAGATCTGTGAGAAAGAAAGACCAGCCTAAATAACATAAAGCTTTTCCAGCAGCCTGAGGTCAAGAAGACAATGGACAAAGTAAGTCAAAAAAAGTAGCTTGATTTCTCTGTTATAGCTGGCTGTTATCAGATGTGGGTCTGATAATAATTATGAGATTTATCAAAGAGCAGATTGACATCCTAACAGTCATTATTTTCATTTCATGTCCAGCTGGAAGCCTCTGGAATACATATTGTTAATCTTTTTTCCCATTATCTCTCTCAACTCCATCCTTAAATTATTCAGACCCTATGTATGCTTTTGTGGGAAAATCTTAGCTTCATCTGTATGGCAGATGATACAGACAATTCTTTTGTGCATTTTTTTTTAAACTGGTGTTAAGCCAAACAAATCACAATATTATTATCTATCATCAGCAGTTGGGATAGTAGCTCAGAAAACAGATTTATACTGTAGGTTTTTGTTACTTTGCAGAAGTTGGGCAATAATGTAAAGTTCACCTTCTCATGATGAAAATAAATGTACTTTTTCTTTTCTGCATAACAGTAAGCACCGTGCCTCTTCCTCAAATAGTATAGAACATAACACCGAGTATGGGCTTGGCAGAAACTCTATCACTTTTCTCCTGGGCCTCAGGTGGCTGAAATTGGTTTCGATTGTTTACTAGAATACGGTGGTTTTACAGTTACAGGAACATCTACATTCTCAAGTACATCTCCGGTGCTGGTTGGAAGGCAGTCGGGATTGTCTCTCCCTCTGTTGTTTTTTTCATTAGTACTAGTTTTTACAGTTAGCTCTACATGGTCCGTAGTAGAAAATATTTATTAATGTTTATAATTAACCTCAAGTACATACTCCAGGCTAACAGGTATTTATTTTCTCCAAAATAACCATTATTTTTTCAATCATGCACTGATTTTACCTTAAGACTGAATTTTTAAAAAAACAACACAATACTATTTGCAACAGGACAGGGATCTTTGCATTTAGAACAAAAGTGTTTAACCGTTGTTTAAGGCTTAAAATCCTCCTACCTAAAAGGCCTGGGGTCTTTCTGTGTCTGTAAAATAAATTTTATATCTGATAAAGAATGTGGGTTAGGTTGATTGCTTTAGAATTTAAATTAGGAGTTGTTGTGAAGCCTGGGACTTGGTTTTATGAGTGTTCACTGAGGTTTACAAACCCTTTCAGCAAAAGTCATGGCTGGTGAGTGAAACTGTGCCCCTCAGAGCTTCAACCCACTGCTGAGACATGAAGAGCTCTATGAGGCACACAGAAGCATTTAGTAGAAATGTTGCTGGTATTAATTACTACAAGAAAACCAACTTGCATTTTTTAGGTTAGATCGTAAACCCTCCAGCTGCTGAACACATCTATAGGTATCTTCCTACTGCATTTATTTGCCTCCTAAAGTAGCACAATGCTGAGAAAATGGCAAGAATTAAAATGAACTAAAGTAATTTCTTGCATCTGGATGGCAACTGAGAGTCCAGATAAATAAAGTCGTGAGGAGTTTTTAAAAGATTCAGCTTCTGTGGTTGTTTATTCAGCAGCAGTTTAGGCACCAGGCAAACTAATAGTTTCTCTCTAATGCCTTAAATTAAACTACAGACATCACTGACCTCAGGGTAAGGAAGAGACTTTTACCAAACTCACAGACTCCAGAAGTGAAAAGAATTCCTTACTGCTGCTGTGAAGGAGGCTTTATGCCAGAGCGCCACGCTCAACGGGAGTTTCATGAGCAAAGGAGAAGGAAAAAAACCTAGAACCCCATTGCTTCTAATTAGGGATTAATTCTGGTTTATTCGAAGTAGGTTCAAGCCAAAAAGAAAAGGAGAGAAAAAAAAAAATTGAAAGGGAAAAAAAGACAGTGAGCTGTTCAAGGACCCCAAGCTTATTAGAGATCCAGATCTGTACTTTGACTCCCCCCTGCACTGCCTATTTCAGCTTTTTCCATCCAGCCTTTAAAGCAATACAAATGAAAAATCTCTTAATTTCCGCAAAGCAGAGCTGTCTTCTAGTATCCCCCAGTTACAGCTGATATATGTGGTAAATGACACCAGAAACCCTGCTACTCAGAGAGGGGTAGAGTTTCTCGGACTCCCCAGCATGTCCCCATCCTCCTGCGATGAAAACTCCAGAGCGGCTGGTGGGATCTGCTGCCTTTGTGTGAGTGAAGCTGAACATCTGCTTCAACCAGGCAGTTTCCTGTGCAGTCCTGCAAGAGCTCTGTAAAACAAGCCCCTCGAAAGGGAGTCAGGCCCACATTTGTAATTTCTATAGATGCAAGATAAGGTGCTCAGATAAGAGCAAAACCTCCTCATGTCGGCTACCCGCTTGGTGTTCTTACATAAGACTGATCCTCTCACTTAACAGTGATGAGAATTTCATCAAGAAAATTTGCTTTTGCTCTGCCAAGTCATGACAACCTCAATTAAAGCTGAGCTGGAGAGTTATTCGGGTGATTACATCAGTCCAACTGGATGTCCTCTTCTCCCTGTTATGGCTCTTTCAGTGCCATTCTCTGTGTATTTGATCTCCCTATCCGGATCTGGGCAGCTGAGAAATGAGATGAAATAAAGAGTAGCTAAAACATTTTGGAAGAATCTGCCCACAATCATGATTTTCATTCCTCATTCATTTTTTAAAGCTGTAAGCAAAACATTCTCTAAACCACATGGCAGTCAGATCCAATTTTGCTACGTCTTTGCTGAAAGCTTGATAATTCTGATGAATGTAACAAAGAAAACACATTATATAAAGCCTATCTGCCTCAGAAAGGACTGCATTGGTAGTCAAGTGATCTAAATTGTTTTCTCTCAAATCTACTATGAACATCACTTCCTTAATCTTTTCCAGTGCTTAGATACTATGCTTTGGTAGTTCATTTTATAAGTTTCATTCCACAGAGCATTTAATAATACAGAATATTTAGCTTTTAATGAACTATGTATACCGTTGTCTAGTGAAATATTGACACTGCAATAGAAAATAACAGGATTTTACCCATTTGTATTTCTTTCTTGTAAACAATCAAGAGAAGTAATGTGATTTATAATGAAAATTATATGAAATGCTAGTCATCAGTTAAAGTATCTGAAAATTTTAATTTCATGTTCATCTTAAAAATTGTAATTATCTAAAATTGAGTGAACCTCAAACTCAAGAAAAGGTGTAAATGACAAATAAGAGAAATTGAAAGAGGGAAACTAAAGAGATTTGCTTCTTTACTGTTCCTCCTTTATTTCTCTTTTTAAGCCTGCTTTCTGAAGGACATGTGACCAGTATGATCAATTTGTCTCTCAGTTCCTGCACAATAACTTTTCTTTAATCCATAGAGGATTTAAAACAAATTGGAAAGAGGAGGTAAAACTTAAAGAGTAAATAAGTTTCTACAACTTTGGTGAAAATTGGTGAATGGCTAGGGGAAACACACAAAAACAAATGCCTCCACTGGAGAAAAAATGGGCAGAACTCAGCTATTACACCTTGTGCCAGCTACAGTCAGACAGACCAGGAATAGGTGAAAACCATCTAGTCCATCAGGTCATAGAGTTCATACTATTGCATTTATTCCATTGTTACAACAATACACAGCTGCATTTATTACAGGTAGGACTACAGAAATTTTCAGAGTGCAAAAGACATGAATTCATAGGAAAACATGTTTCAGTAGTTCAGCGACTCAACAGTTAGTCATCTGTATTCCCAGCACTGCATTTAAACATTCTTCTATGTTGATAGAAATTGGATTTTTTTTCATTTACCCCAGTGCTTAGGTTTTCATTGGAGCCTCTGTGAGGACAAGATCTGTTTGAAAACTTGCATCCCCAAACCTGAGTTTCTGTCCTTTCTGAGACCTGTCTTTTTCCTTGGTTTGATTGTGATGCTTGAGTATCCTTTTATAAGTAAATTACAAAGCCAAATTAATAAGTGCTTGCAAATCAGTTGTCTTTGTGGGCATCTGGAAGAGGAAAAGAAAATCTAGTTCTATAACCACGTTTTCAGAAAATATTTTCCTCAGGCAACTCTTTTTCAGAGATCAGATCTGTACAAATGACACAAAGTACAGTAGAAAATTGTAACCACTCAAGTTCTGCAGTTTGATGGGCTTATATTGAGTTATCTTACATAGTTGCTTGAAATAACCATCAGCAGGGCTAGGTGACTAATTAAGTTCATTTTAGATAAGTTGGAGAGGTTCAGCGAAAAGCTGAAGTAATAGTTAAAATACTAAAGAATAAGTCTTGCAGTGGAAGGTTCAAGAAGTTCACTCTGTCTGTTCTATTTAGAAAAGGTTAAAGGGCCATTTGTTCACAATCAGTCATTCATTCCCTTACATGGGAAAAAATAACAAATTAATGTAAAAAAATCCAAAATATATAAAATTTTCTAAAGGATAAGCATTATAGTTACATTATTGAGGCCAGAAATAAAGAAAGTTTTTAAACCGCTGAGATAGTCACTTCACCAAAGATTATGACTGAGGCACCAAATTCTGACCTGCACACAAGTTAACGGAACTGCCTGACAGTCAGCCCCGCTAAACTCATGCAGTAACACACTAGAGGTTTAACATCACTTTATCAGCAATCCCAGGAATATTGTAAGTCCTGAATTTGACTTTGCCACTTTCTTCACAAGCTGTCCACAGGAATCTTCTTTTTACCTTCACTTCAGATCTACTCCTTACAAAAGATGCATAGCTGATCAACTAAAAGTTTTACCTTTACTTACTTCTGCCAAATAGTCACCAATTAATTTCCCCTGCTCATTTTCCTAGCTTTCATCCTGGCAGTAGTAGAAGGCGCTGCAATAGTCTAGGAAATTCATGCTTATCCACATCCTTTGTAGGTGAACTGTTACTACTGAAATTTAATTTCCTGTCTTCATGAAAAAAAGGTATAACATTCTTAGGAACACTGGTTGGCTGAGACATAAAACCCTAAAGGTGTGTCCACCGTCTAATGCCCTCAATTATTTATTTTTTTTTTCAGACAGTGATGACCCGAGGTCAGACAATGAAATAAAAAATAAAAATCAACAGTCTGCTATTGCCTCTGCAAATTCACCTTCATGAGGCAAAATAAAAATTGGAATTAATGTGTTTGTTGCCTACACACCTGGTTTTCTCTGAAAAGGCCTTTGGGTTGATTAGTCAACGCTTCCAGACAAGATGTTCTCCTCTTATCCTAACCCCTGAGATATTCCATGATTTGGGAATAAATGCTGCTTGGTAAAGCATGGGTCTGCATGAAAGCAAGCACAAAAGGGCAGAAGCACCTCCCTATCTTCCTGATGGCAAAATAATCTAAGTAGCTGGCTTTAAGAGTAAGGAATAGACCATAGCTAGTGTTGCTAGTGGCTTCTCCCAGTCAGAACGAGACTGTTAGGAGCATGAGATTCTAGTTATAGGAAGCAGTTTCTTTAGACTACATATTTTTAGATGCAATTTTTGGACTGCATATATTTATTTTGCCATCATCGGTCATCCTTTTCATGCCCACTCCTTCCTGTACCTGCAAGAGACCTGTATCTGCAAGAACATTTCTGCTTCAGGTATAAACATTTTGGCCTGCAATCTCTTAAGCTTTCAGCACATACTACCATTCCCTGAGATGATGAATAGCAGCATTACAGTTTTGCTCCTGCCACAGTCAGAATTAGGAACAGGACAGGATTTTTCCCTAAAGGTTAATATTCATCCTACCCTATGGTTTCTTTTCCTTTCTCTGAAGCTGCCATCACTAGGTAAGTAGAAGAAGCAGTTTCCGTTTGCACTGAAATTCTGCTCTTTGGTAGTTTTACAATAGCAAGAGCAACTGAAAGGCTGTGCAACGCCCAGTGTGGGCAAGTGGGGCTGTCTTCCTTCACTCTGCCATCTCTCTTCAAACATTATCTTTCCTTTTTCCCCATTAAGGAAAACCTGTGTCCTGGGGACAACATAACTTATAAGGCATGTTACTTTCAGGTTTGAAATCCAGAAGGTAAAACCATGACCAGCTCTCATTTTCAGTGTCTCTATCAAGCAGAAACATTATACTAAACTGGAGAGTTGCACTGTTTTGCTGTCAGTATAAATGCCATTATCACTGGCAACATGGTATCGGGGCATCCTAATGTGGAGTTACAAGACTTCCTTCAGAAAAAGAAGCAGATCTCTGGCTGTCGTCTACTTGTTAAGCTATCTACTTCCTCTGTTAAAAACCAACCCATTTCATAATGCCTAATCAGCTCTGACCCCAAATCTCTTGCAGATTAAAGGTCCTATACCTGTAAAATGTGCTAACTACCGCTCTTTCTGATAAGAGTCCCCAACCAGATGCTTGCCAGATGTCAGGCACTCTGAACAATAAAAAGAACCCTGACTTGCTCTGCTTTTATTCTCTTTCACGAGCAAGCAACCACAAAGAAATGTCTTTTATAGGTATGGAAGTCCAGCTGCGAGGAAGTAGGGCTCAGACTCCCACAGTGCTGCTCAAGTGGAAAGACCAGTTTCCCTGCACTACCAGGATAAGGAGGACTGGCCAAGTGGAGAAATACTCCTATACAGTAGTGCTGTGGAATGTGATGAGACAGCACAGAGTGAGAATGGCACTCCCAGACACCCAGAAAGGGTACAGGTGCTCATTAACACACAGGAGCCATCTCTAAAACTTTTAGGCTTGCAATTAGAAATGAGTCCCTATGGAAATATTTCAAAATAGAATTGAAACTGGTTTTAGAACTATAACTAACATGTGTCTTGGCAGGCCCCTGAAGAAAGATTTCTCCCCTTTTGTTTTTCTTCTTCTTAACCTAAAGTTACAAGTGTAGATACATTCTTTCCTGTTTTATGCTCCCTGAACATCTCAAGAGACCTAATTTAAGCCCTAGACTGTATTATAGATCCTTCTATGGCCCAGGACCTGGGGGGGTCTGACCCCCCCAAAAGTTCCAGAACACTGGTTTTTACTCCCTTAAGAGGTCTCACTAAAGCTGCTCTGGTTGCACAAGCAATGTCACGCTTGAGTTTAAGGAGGTTTAATACTTTTTCCCAATGGTAAGCATGCATGATGTACTGTGGATCCTAGTAGTAAGCTATATGTTGTGTCACCTCTTTCAATCAACAGCTTTTAAAGGTCAGATTTTTCTTTTGTTATATGTAGCTCAAAGGCGATAACGAGAAATTCTGCATCTCGTTTGAGACAATCCTACCCTTCCCATATCATGAGCAGAAGATAGAATCACAGAATGGTTTCAGTTGGAAGGGACTTAAAAGACCACCTACTTCCAAACCCCCTGCCAGATGAGGATAAATTTCTAACTAAAGAAAAATTCATTGTGTTCACATTTTTAACACTAATACTGACCACATTCTTCAGACCATTATATTACTTGTTTGTACAAGTTAGTTAATATTAAAACTCCCCTTCTATAATCTATCTGTTAGCTTCAGAAAATCACATCATATAAAAGAGAATAGGTTCACTTTTATCAGTTCTACAGCTATTTAAAAAGTACTGGCATCTGAGTTTCTGGATGATTAGAAGATTGTTGATTGCATTAATAAAGTAATTTCAAAAACATAGGCTTGAAACAGTATCTTCCACTTAAAATACATTTGTACCCCATGGTAAACACAGAACAGGGGATGTTTCTATGGTTCTAGTTTTCTCACGAATATAACTAAGAGTGTAATGTATCAGTATAAAGCTTAGAAAATGCTTAATAGTGCCATGGATTTACTGCTTTGCTTACGGTTTGGCTTCAGCCACATGCCCTTCTTCAAGGTCTTCTTCCATAAGTATTAGTACAAAGAGCAGACGTGCTCTGTTCAACTCAAGCAGGGGTTCTGCAGGGATAAAACTACCATTAGACATCCTAATGCACATAGTTTAAATCACATACCAAAAAACACAGTTCAGCACAACTATGTAAACTGATGTCCTTTATTAAAATACAGACATGGGAGGACGCTGGAATAGGTAAAGACTAAATTATTCTTCTCACCAGATGAGTGATCCTTTCAAGTCTAGGTTTAAGTTCATCAGCGCAGCAATGGGAGCGAGTCATGCCTGTACAGTACCTCATCTAAAGACAGATAAATCTTCAGAGCTCTGCAGGGAGCCCAGGTGCCGTGGTATATTTTATCATCACTCTATAAACCATGCTCTACGTCCATGCCTTTATAATGAGCACAAGGACATGAAGACGAAGAGCTTTGCTGCATATGCATCATGTAAATCTATCAGTTTCATTGCTAAATTTGAGAAATTCTGCTAAGGTCAGTCTGTGTAGCAGCGTCTCACTGTTTACAGAGATTGAAAATTAACTTTCTGTTGTCTTTTATGGAACACAGTATATTCAGATAAGTTTTTATTGTCTGCTATGTTCTGTAATAGAGAAGCATTCCACACAAAAAGTGTGGGGGGGTCCTTCCTTCCTTCCTTCCTTCCTTCCTTCCTTCCTTCCTTCCTTCCTTCCTTCCTTCCTCCCTTCCTTCCTCCCTTCCTTCCTTCCTTCCTTCCTTCCTTCCTCCCTTACTCCCTCCCTTCCTCCCTTCCTTCCTTCCTTCCTTCCTTCCTTCCTTCCTTCCTTCCTTCCTTCCTTCCTTCCTTCCTCCCTCCCTTCCTCCCTCCCTTCCTTCCTTCCTTCCTTCCTTCCTTCCTCCCTTACTCCCTCCCTTCCTCCCTTACTCCCTCCCTCCCTCTCTCTTTCCTTCTTTTCTTCCTTTCCTCCTTCTTTACTTCATTCCCTCTTCCCCTCCTTCCTTTTTAGCAATAGAAAATGTTACATACTATGTGTGTGCATATGAAATGTCCAAATATCTCCCAAGCCTGGATATCTCCTCAGCCTTGTCTCTCCTTTGCACAGTCCAATCCTAAATGTGATCCCAAACTGATCAGAGAGTGAGAAACAGCTTACAAAGCACAGGCATTAACAGAAAGATACCAGGGAGGATGAGTTAACAAGTCAGCCTAATCTGAGAGGGAAAAGTCATAACGAAAAAGATACTGTGCCTTTCTGAAACGATGTGTCACGCAGCCTCTCGCGCTGGGGCAGACAGCCTGCCGCACTCCGCGCCGGGTGCTCTGACACCACCTCCGACTGCCGCTGACATCCCCAATGTCACAACTTTTTTAGACTCCATGTGGAAAGCAGTTGATAATTGGAGTTTCTATGGAACTGAAGCTAAAAAAAAACTCCACAAAATGTGGAAAACTGCAGGCAACATTGTTGTCAGGATTTTGGTAATCACTTTGTTTTTAAATGATTAATATTAGTGCTGTGATTTGTATGACAGACATTACCACATCTTCCAATTATGGCAGGCCAAAAAGCATCGTTTCATTTCATAGGAGACACAGCGGGGGGAGGGAGAATGTCCCAGCTATTCCACACTTGGCAAAAAATGATCCCTTTCAAAATCTGCCATGAAAATCTGCTCGTGACTGGAGACCCACACTAGGGTTTGCAGTGGCTTTATCTGTACCAGGCTGGGTGCTGAGGCAGTGGCACAAATCTGTGCATGTGGCCATGACGTCCCCAGCCCAAGCTGGTACCTCTGCAGCTGGTACCTCATGAACACCACCAGGTTGGAGTCACCACACAAAGAGCTGTGACACTTCTGCAACCAGAATTTAGACATCGGCCCTAGAATCTTAAATCTGACTGAAATTCTCCAACCCAGATTCTTTTAAAAATCTACACATACCTTTTTCAGTGTGTGTGGTTGTTTCTTTCTATTACAGGTTTCATATAATAAGAGAGATGAATACCAGAGGCTATGGTAGAAACAGCCTCCTTAGGGTAGCAAGAAATCTTACACTGAAGCTACACCATATTTTACTATCAGACACAGGATTTTAATTTACTTTACTGTTGCTTAAGTGCCCAGGGTCCTGTTCTCAAGGGATTCATTTATTTATTCTACTCAAGGATAACTGAATTCTTTGGTGATATTTTTGCCCTGTGCCCCATTAGTTAAGTCAAGGTGTTTGCTTTCCTTTGTTTGCTTGTATATCAGCTGATTACTTCTGAATCTCCATCATCTTAGGTCTTTTTGTCCAAATCTTCCTAAAGTATGACTGTCTTCCTGCTGTGTCTGGTAGGAAATAGCGGCTACAAGGCCAAATGAGGTAGGCACGTTGAGAGACGCAGTGAGTGCTGTGCATCAATGCAAGTGTAAAGCTTACTGCAGGAAAATCTGACAACAGGAAAGAAGTGGGTCCTCACCCCGGATTTAAAGGGCTGAGCAGTTCCTGAAGCCTCAGAGAGCAGGGAGCCCTGGCCCCAGCAATGCAGATCCTCAGGCAGAGCAGGAGCTGGGAAGGCAGGACCGAGGAGTCACAGGGACTTTTGGGGTGGAAAAGAACAATGTTTGGATGCCATCTGAGAGCTAAGTGGTATCAAAGCACATGACTGGACCCTTTTTGCTTTATCTGAAGTGGCACGATGAGACACAGCCTTGAAAATAAGGAATAGTTTTGAGTAGGTGACAGCCTGAGTTAAGATCCGTTTGCTGATTATAATGAGCCTGTGAAGTACACCTAAAAGAGCCTTGAGAGTACTCCTTAGTTATATTGACTCTCCGCAGTGATTATCTGTTTGTCATCTGTGTCTATTTTGGAAAATTATATTTTAGTTACTGCGAGTTAGTCAGCAGCTTGCACAATAAACAGCTAGTCACAATGAGAGTGTCAGACTCCTACTGGGTCCAGTTACAGAAATGTTTCCACCAACAGGATTTATAAATGAGGCACACAGAAAGCCAGCCTCTTAAACACGGGGCTGTGGTAAGGCTGTTTGGCACAGCAGCAGCAGGAGCAATTGTTTGGAAAAGGCTGGGCAGTGAGCTGAACTGAACCAGAGTTTTCTCAACAGTTTGAATTCTTTTTAGTTTTGGGGGAGTGGGATCGCTGGTTCAGGAACAACGTGAAGGATTAGTTTTATATCACACAGCTCCAGGGAAAGATAGCGAAATACCAGGGAGGTGGCAATTCGACCCAGCCCTGTTCCCAGGGAAGGCAAGGTCTGTCTTGCTGCTCCATGTGCTCCCAGTACCTAACACCAACACAGTTACGATCCGTGAATCAGTCTTTTCAGAACGGCTGTGATACAAATGAATCATGATAATCTATTCTGGAAAAAAGATATCAATAAAATACCTGTAATATTACTGATCTGGAAGGGATTCATTTGGTCTAGAAGCCAGTGCCACTAGCTTGAGAGGGAAACTGTTTTCCAGGGGCTGAGGGGGGAGGGGGGAAGGAAGGCTGTGCATGTATGTGGATGTATCTTCCGGACAGGGGAGAAGAATGGTCCTAAAAATGAATGACCCAAAGTAATTTTCAGGCAGTCATTTTGTTATTTAACATCCCTCAAAAGTGCAAGGTCTTTCTTATAGATTTCATCTGTGCCACATCCTGTTAATAACACCATCTCATTACCACACTGGTTGGTAACAGTTGCTTGATGCTCATTTAACAGAAACCTTTCAGAACAACAGTATTAGGTTTTCACAGTTGGCTCCGTATGATGCAGGTTAGCAACTTCTTAACTCTGCTTTCTTAGCATAATTACATAATTCAGAATTAGTCACTCACGTTGACCTTTAAATAGAATCAAACATTCGGTTTAGATAGTTGTTTTGTCATTTGCAAACAGCGAGCAGCTGAGAACATTTCTGGCATTGGCTGCCAATGTCGTCGCAAACATGTACAAGTCCGAGTAAAGAGCAACATCTGTACCAGTTATGCCTGTCCTCTGAAAGATCGGGATTCTGGTCAGTGACCACAATGGTTAAGGTACAGTCTCACCCTCCTGTAAGAAGTAGTTTTCATCATTTCATCAGAGACAGACTCAGCATGTTTACAAAAATAATAACTCTGACATACAGCAGATGAAGGGATAAATTCTGCCCTGGAATACCTCTCATCAGTTCTTACAGCTACAGTTTGTACATATGGAGGATGGTAAATCTGAGCCCTGTGTATCAAAGTTCTTTTATCTCAAAAGTTTTCCACAGGCAGAAATCACTCTGACCACCAAGAAAGTTGCCCCACATCTGGGACGGGATTCAGCAGCTGTTTGCATTTTTGTGCTTAGTTACCTGGCTGCACCCTTTTGCAAATGAAAAAGGTTGTTCTGGGGTAACAGAAAGCAGAACGTTGCCTGTAGCTTTTAGCTGCTCCAATCCTCGGCGCACATATCCCACACACGGTGGTTTGAGAAAAACAGGAAGAAGCAAGATAAGCCAAAGCCCTGGTGACTACAAAATATACCTTAGTAAGTCCCTAACTGATACTGCCTTTTATCAGATGAAATACCTTAGTATTAATTCCTTTTAATTAAATTCACATTTGATTCTCCAGTGATCTTCGGTGCATATTTATATAGGCACTCTTCACTGCAGTATGGTGCACTCTAAGTTACAGCACTGTTTAAAGCATTTAGATGGGCACTGAAATATGTTACAAAAACATGAATAAGGGTGTACATTTCTGTTTACAAATACACACAAGCACACTTGTGCACACACAAACACATCAGCATCACATGCAATACAAGATTAGACACAGAATAGATTTACTGACTGCTAATTTTACTCTCTCAGGACACTTTCTTCCTCTTATAGTATTTAATGTGCTCTTTTATGGACGAGGTCAAGTTGTATAATAGTCTGCTGATAAATTGTAAGGTGCCTGTGAGGCAAATGATCTTTACTAATAATTATCAACTTTTGACATGCAGAAAATATTAATAAAAAGATCATGAGGGTAAGGAATGACATAACAGTGCTGAAAGAGCCATAGCAAAGACTAAGACACATACAAAAGTTTGAATGCTATTTTAAAATTTAAAATTTTGCACAACGAGGTTTTATGAAGCATTGACTGTTTCCTTTTGTTTTCCAGTCAAAATTTTTACATTTCACATAAATTTTTACACTGTTTTAAAAGCAAAAATAATATAGGAAGGGACAGGAAAATTGCTTTCAGGTTTGTCTGATACCTGTCTCCAATGGATCAAAATGCATTTAAGACTTTTCTATTACTACAGGATATATTTTTCGCACTGTGAAGGCATAATGAATATTTTAAAATAAAAATTAAAAAAGTGATGCATCCTTTCCAAAATAAAACCATGCAACAGTGCAATAAGTGTGTTTGTTTGGTCACTTAAGGGTGTGAATTAAAAACTGCCATTTTTTTCACCCTGCCTTAGCAAGGTATAATCTGTTGATGATATAGACTAACAGTCCTGGCAAACTCTCAGAGAACTATCACTTCTAGACCAGCCTTTCTCGCCACACCATCTCCTACTAGAAGCACAAAGGTCCCATTTCCTAGTCTTACAAATAATAGAAAAGAAAAAAATTTGTATTCCTGAACAGCAATATGATAAACTGAGGAATTACATTTCTAATAGCCTGAACAATGAGTCAGTGTTATGTAGAAAGGTTAATCATGGTTAAGGACCATTATTCTGTGGCCAGAAGACCATACTTATCCCCATCATTTGTGGCTGTTTTTAAAAGGGACTCTATCATAGGCCTGGCTAAAGCCTTATCATTGTGGTTTGTGGTTAGATGGGCTAGCTGAGGCACCAAGCAGAATGTATTTACACACTCAAAAGCAATTTCTGGTGAGATCTCCTTAAAAAAAAAAAAAACAACCACCCAAACCAAACCCCCAGTTAAACCAGCTATTAAAGAAGCAAATGATTCCTAAGATAAAAAACAATATTTCTGAAGAGAACATTGTCCTTGTTTGGGGATAAGAAAAATCTGGACAAAATATGAAAAATATGAAAATATGATCCAACTCCATTCTTACTTTAGCACACTATCAATTCTGTGGGGCAAAGGAATAAATTAGAAATAGAAAACTAGAAATGTGCAGCAAACCTAGAGCTTGGCTTTCAGATTTTTTTTGAGAAAATACTTTTTACTGGAAAAATACCAATTTACAAAACTCTTAACATTTTCTCAGTAGTTTATTGAGTTCAGCAAGTCTTTCACCAAGAAAAGGCTTTGCAGGATCAAAAATGAAACTGTAAAAGCTGTCCTACAAAACTGTAGGAATTTGATCTTTTACCTTTTGTATTGGAGACATGGGATTGAATTCCAAATCAAGCAACACATAAACTCTTCTGCTGAGGATCTCCTGCGCCTCGAGTGTGTGCCTCATGAAAAGATTCTTTTCTAATATAGGTGGAGACAGAAGGTGAAGTTACTGTTTGTGATAAATCCTACAAATGCTTGAATTTTTAATTTTGAAGTACAAAACCTAAATAATTTTTTCCAATTGGGATTCTAGTTTTCTAGTCATCTTTAGCATGTATCTCCCAGCAGAGACTTTTATTAACGCCAAACCATTCCTTCTGAGGACCGTGCCCACACCCTGAAGAGGGGCTTGATTTCTTACTGTGCAAGCAATCAAGTCTGCATCTCAGCACCTGCAATTCAGCTTTCTCCAGGAATTTGTCATCTGTGGTAGCTCTTATCAAGCTGGGCGTTTTAATTTATTTTGCGCTCTTAAATTTGGCTGACTCATATTTAGGTGAACACACATCGCAATACAAATAAATATATAAATAAATAAATCCTGTCAGCCTGGCTTAGCGTTGTTTAATTTACCAGATGAAATTCCTCTGTGTGTGAATGTGCTGGAGGCCCAGATTTTGGAGAAATCAGGGCAATTTCTACCTATAAGAAAATTAGCTCATCCATTTTAGATACCACTGGGGCTTATTCTTGGGGATTTCTGGCATAAATCAAGGCTCTTCGCAAGTCCATCAAAACAAACTGAAGCAGTAAGCACTGAAGCAAGTCTTTTTGAACACCTATGCTCAACACTGAGGGCAGTCAAAGTGGTTTCAGGCAGCAGTGTATTCCCAGGGGCTGGAGTAGTTAAAAGAAACCAAGCCTTGCTGCCAGCATGCCCTAGTTGGCTGATTAGCAACCACATAGTCTGCTTTTGTGCTTCTATCATTTCATCTTGCAGCATGTTTTCTGAGGGTGCTGGTCAGTGTTTACCTGTACACTGTGACACTTGGAAAGCATTCCTTTTGTGGCGAGATAATTGTCTATAAATCCCAACTAAATAGTTGGCAAAGAGATTTCCGATAAGCACCTAACAAATTATTTAAGGGATTCCTGGGATCACGTTTAAAAATTCAGAGTAGTGTCGCTATATGTGTTTCACATGGCCAGACACAGTTTGGCATAATAATGCAGCTGTGAGAACCTCTTAATCTTTACCTGACAGAATTCAAAACGACTCTATAAGTAGTATGATTATTATTTACAGAACACCGTAGGCATGTGTGGTATATTCATACGCCTCTGTGAACGAGTGCAGGGTGTCCATGCCTCATGGAAATTGCATTCTGTGAAGGAGGGAGAGAGCCTTTTGTTTCAACCTTGTGTAAGGGCTGGCATGTAGCAGCAGCGCTCTAGGAGAAGCCCTGGAGGAATAGTGATGGGACGGTGAGTCAGAGAATTCCCATCTCCTCTCTGTCTCCTAAGGGAGTAATTTGTTTTAGTTCTGTACTGATTGCAATTAATTTGCCTTCTCCAACCACTTCCCACTAACCTGCCTGCCCAGTGCACAGATAACAGGGGACTGGGCTCCCAGTCCATTCCCACTGCCTGCTGCTCACCTGCGGATGTTCTCACACATGTACCTGGCACCCCCTGTGGGAAATGGCAGCAGAAGGTGGTGAAGAGGCTACCAGCGGAACCGGATGAGAAAATAGAAGACACTAATGGCAAGAAAGAACATATTTTGCACTTAAAGAATCAGTACTCCAAATGCTCATGTCAGGTCAAGAGAAAACACACACAGGGAGTGTCCTTTCATGAAAGAAAAAGAATGTCCCTATGAGATGGCCTTATACCCATTTTACAGATGCAGTTCTGTTGCCTGAACTTCCAGGAAGCCTGAGGTTTTAGGCAAAAATGAACAGGTAACAGCTCTTCTCATCTTTTCCTTGGTTGGAAATGCAGATACAATGGATGTAAATTGGAGATGTGGTTGTTCACATGCTGCCTTATTGGTTTTGATAGGTTACATTTTGAAAAGTTGCCCAAGGATGCAAAAAAAAAAGTCAAAGTTATAGATAATATTAGGTCCAGGAATCCCTTGATCCCAATCCCCCTAATATTAACTATTACCTAATACTCCCTCTTGTGTTCATTCATATGTTGCTTATGGCTACATAGAAGGGATGCTCTTCTCCAACACCTTTTAAACTTCAGTGTTTTAATAACGTCACAGGAGGTCAATCACTTCTTAGGTGGAGTAAAATGACCCATCCCCAAAGCCTTTGGTTAACTTTAGAATCATGGGAAAGTCAGTAACAGGTCTAGTTCCCTACTCCTGGGCACAGCTAAGGAGACAAGTTGTACACAGTAATGACTCTGGGGTCAGTAGAGGGATGGTGTCCAAAACCTGAAAATGCGTGAATGACAGCACAGGAAGAGGATACTGTTTGAAAGGCTAACTTTTATTCTCTAAATTAGCACAGTAAAGGCTATAGAAGAGAAAGACAATCCAGTTTTTTTAGGAAATTATTTATGAAATGTAGATGGGCCTTCAATTGGGAATAGGGCTGGGCAAAATGTTAGCGGTTCTTTGTTCTTGCAGCTGGCCTGTCGAATTACACAGAGCCAGCACAGTAAATAATACTACCATTGTCTGCCTGTGTCAGAGACAGACAGAAGGTACATTTGGATTTGGTCCAAACACCACAAGGGCCACTCATAGCCACAGTGTCCAATTACTGCTTGCTTGACTATAAAATGCACTTTTTTTTTTTTTTTTCTGAGCTAATTTAAGAATTGCAGCTTTTAATGGGGTTTGTATTTGAAGGGGACTGCTGCTCTGGCTTTTGCATGCAAAAAAAGTTATACACTGTACAGGAAGCAACAAGCACATACACAGTGAAAATAATCAGAATACGGTAATATTAGCAGCAATAACAGTGAGAACAGAGTCAGTGCTTTGCAAAGCAAGAAAAGATCAAGCCCTTCTTGAAATAGCCTTGTGTGAAACATTCAAAAAAACCAACAGGACTACCTTGAACAATGAAACAAGCGCATCTGCTCAGTCACTGCAGATGTGCACGTATTGCATAACCTTTTCCAGTCTTTCAAAGAATCATTGACCATAGTTTTGCCACTCTTTAGACAGATATTTTTCTTCAAATTTCAGTTGCACTCATTTTCACTCTCACTGCCAAAAGCTTTGGAGAGCAGTAAACTATATGAATCATTTTGCCAATGGCCAAAATTCATCTATATTAGAAATAACCTTTTTTTTTTTTTTTTAATGTATTTATAGAAGACTATTCATACTGAAGGAAGATCCCATTGGATTAGGGATGCAGAAGCTTTCCCCTCTACATAAGCACATATCAGGGCTTTGATTTTCTTTGCCTATCTATTAGCTAGAGATAAATTTAGGTCTCCTGTTTAGAGCAATCTGCCTACAGTGCACAAAAGATCAGTAGTTGTCAATGATCTATGAAGACTTACTGTGTTTCTCTCCTCTGCCATGCTGACAAGGTGTTAATTTCCTTCTTGGAATAGCAAGCAAAAAAACCCCAGCAAACTGATAAATTTAGGCGAAACTCATGCAAGGACCACATCGCTTTTTAAGGCTTCCTGCTACCACCATTCCCTCATAGAAGTCTTACAAGTCTTGCATAACAACAATCAATAACAGAATGTGCTTATTCTCTAACTTTAAAATCTTGTTCTATTCTGCATTTTTATACACACACATGCACACACCATGAGTGTTCACAGAAGTATTTTCACTCACAGTTGCAGAAGGGTTTTAAAATATGTGCCACGGGTACAGAAACATTATCAATCAAAATGTTAAAGCCTTCATAAGCTCTATGTAGGTGAGTTCATTCTCCTTCTCTTTTATCTTTGGATGTCTTGCAGAGTGCTTCATTTGGAGAAAGACCTAAAAGCCACATTGGGTAACAAGAAGGGATAAAAGGGTAAACCTGTCTGTTCATATTTGCCAGTCTTCAACATGGAGAACACAGCAAGCATTCTGTCAAGGAAAATGAGGATATTCTTTTTTGCTTCTTTGAATCCTCAAAAGATGCATCTTCTTTGTAATAGAAAAGAAGTATCTCAATACTTAAGTCAAAATAGCAAACTTTTCAAAGGCCAGAAACTTGGAGCTGGTCATGCTCCAAGTGAATTGTGTGCTGTAGGATTGTTTGATATGGCATAAAACAGAGAGAACCTGAAAAATTTCATCTTCAAAATGATGGATATGGACAGTCCTTTCTCCACAAAGCAACCTTCAATTATTAACAGCAGGACTTGTGCTCAGCAGAGTAAAAAATCTTCGCACTATCTAGAGTGAAGCTCCCTCCAACAGTCATGGTTGATTCTCTTTCTCTTATCTTACACAGAGGCATTAATTTTTCTCCAGCACACATAAAATTATTCACATAGAGGGAACTCTTCACCTACAGAGAGATATTCACATACACACTGTTAAAGTCAGGTTAAGGATGTCACTTACCCAGACACACACAAAAAAAGAGAGACATATTCAGTGTTACAGCACCTGCTTGTTCCCTAATTCATGCCTTTGCAAGAAAACATATTGGTCTGTGGGTTACATAAGCTAACATATAACACCAAGACATTTGTGATGCTGTGAGTGAGTACAAAGATTAAGGTTAGTATCCTCATAAATGAGGTTAAAGGGATTACTCTCATGCAACAAGCTGAGAATCCAGCCTTCAAGATTATATGAGAAGTTAGTTTGTCCTCATATTTCATGTCTTTATGGGCCTAAGAGATAACAGAGGATATCTTGTGTTAATTTTATTAATTACAACTCAGGTGAAGCTTGGTGGTTTTTTCAGGTATAATACTCAACAATTCCTGTGTATGGACTGCATGGTAATGTAAATGCCACTCAGTATATACCAAGTCCATGTAATGTCAAGGACTATAGTACCACAGGGGCTCCTTAGTATGTAAATTATTGACACAATAGAACATAGGAACTCTTTTGAAATCGTTATGTTTTATTGTGTCAAGGTCTCATTGAGGACTCCTTAATCTAAGGATTCTTGAGAAGATAAAATCTAATAGCTCCTCAGGAGCTATAAAGGTCTCTGATGTCATAGGCTATTTGGACACTCCTTATTACAGTATGAGGGTTATTAATACACTGACTATAATGACTTTGTGACTCCTTTGTGGTCTGTTATGACTATCTAGAATTTTATAAGGCTGGTCATCACCATGGTATGTGAATCTCCACCACAAAAAATAAACCAAACAATTACTTTCCTTTTTATTTCCCTCTGCCATCCTCTCTGGAAGGATACACCAACTTTTTTCTGGCCTTTAGAGAAAAAAAAAAAAGAATTAGTGAAGTGTAGAAACTAGTGTTTTGAAACACTTTATAAGAATTCGAGTCAGTCAGGCTCACTTTGCATTTAGTTTTGAGAGGCTGTGGTGGCCAAACATACTTCATCTGGTGGTGTCAGTGGAAATTTGCCCAGTATAACACTCTTCCCAGGCAGAGCAACTTCACTCCCTAATTCTTTTTATGGAAATTACTTGCAGTATTGTCCGGGTGTCTGTGTCTGTGCATGTCAACATGAATGTTTTACTACTATTAGTTGCAAGTTTCCCTCCAGATCAGACACCAAAAAGAGTAATAACTAAAAAAGGAAAACCAAATACAGCAATTTGCATTTCAGACTGATGATCTGCCTCAAAACCAGAAGCTCTGAACTGTGTTCCATCTCATCAGCTCTAGGAGCCCTTGCTGCGTTTCCCCAGTGAATCTGGAATTTGCATAGCTATGGACTCAAAACCCTTGGCTTACCCTATCCTAAATCTCTTTGGGACTGATACTCAGCTGAGAGCCAGGATTACTAGGATTTAAATATATATCAAATGTAAAAGTGGGGAGGTGCAGGAATCTTTACAGCAGCTACACAGGGCAAGCCTTCATGATGTGTGACAACAGAGCCTCTGCCATTTCTCAGCTGGAGAGCTATAGGGCAGGATTTTTTCATTAGTCCATAAGTGGACCCTTATGTCTATAAAGCTCTTTTTTTCTTTTTCATCATTGTTGTCCCTTACTCAGCATACACTGTGAATGTATATATATATATTTTTAATTTAATTTCTATAAAATATGTTCAATTTTGTGCTGATTTCTTTTTCTCTTTTACCCAGGATGCCACCTGAAAACACAGACATTACTAGGTATTATTTGCATGCTACCAAGCAAGCTCATTGTTCTTTATGCTACATGAGCAGACAATTAAAAAGACATCCATAGAGATCAACAAAAAAAAGGAGAAACAGAGGAGGCAGTACTGGCCAGCAAGACAGGAGATGGCCGGAACACATCAGCAGCTTCCTTGGTTGCATATTTTCGGAAAACATTATAGATAATGCCTTTCAAGAAAGAACTTCAAGAGGACACTGTGAACACCTGAAACACATGAACCAGGCAAGAATGGCACCAGGAAGGATTTATTTTCAAGTTATAATAGTGACTGATGTAGGTGATGCAGGTGACATTCTAGGCCAGAGATAACATCCTAAAAGAGAAACACAGGAGGTAAAGGGAGCTGGGAGGTTCTATGGAAGTTACTTAGAAACACTGAATGCAGAGAAAGCAATTGGCAGGATCCAAAGAAAGACGGTCAGTGCATATTGATTGGAGAGAATGGAAAAGTTGCTAAACTGAGCCCTTTTTGAGTGATCTGCAAAGCCAGCAGTTAAAAACTGCTGAATCCTTTTTGTGTAGTACTGAGAATCCAAGGGGAGAATTGCAGCTTCTTCTCAGGAACTGCTGTACATAGTTGCTTTGGAAAGCCCAGAGTGTGGGTGTCCATTGTGATTTCAGACTTAAGACTTCATCTGACAGCTGAAGTCCACCAGAAATCTGTCTTATCCATGTACAATAGTAATGGTCAATGTTTTCTGTAAACGTTCCTCAGCATAACCCCCAAACCACTTGTACTTATATCATATCCACTTAAATGTGCACAGTGCACACTAAAAAGTATTAAGAATTTACTGTTCAGTTATATAGCAGGCTAGAAAAAAAATCATATTTTGAAGAAAATGAGTAAAATCACTTCAAATATATTTCAAGCCATCTAAGAGCACTCAAAGTGGTGTATATTTGGAAAAATTCCAGAGCAGCAGCATGCACGGAATGCATGTTGTGTAGCATCCTTATGATTTCATTTGCAAAGGTCAATAGGTAGCTTCATTGTTTTAAAAGACTCAACAGATAATATATACATATATACTTAGGTTCTTTGCATGTCCTATATGTGCTTCAAAGTTCCCTGGTTTTTATATATTGACAAATACGTCTTGCACCACTGAAATAAATATCACTTTTACCTGTCTCTTCTTTGTCAGAGAAGCAACTGTCCTTGTGAGCAGTTCTGTATAAGCTCAAATTCCACCAGTTTGTTCATAAGGTGCAAGGGCAGATTTCAGAACCAAGACAAGCAAAAATACCCTGCTTTCATGGCCAGCTCTGGATAAGTAGATTCTGCATTTTCTCAAACTACTTCATTTTAGATAGTGCTGTCACTGCTAACTTGTTTTTTTCTTGAATTTTTTTTCAAGATCCACAGATTCAGTGAGTACTAATCTTGTTTTTTTAAAAAAATTATGAAAAAAAATCCTTTTGCTGAGTGAGCAACATATGTTTCCCCTCAACCTGTGCTTATTTTAATTAAAAGTATGCTTCAATGGCAAATCAAGAACTAAACCTAAACTTATATCACCATATAACTTAGGTGATGCAGAGAAGTCAAACTTGCAGCTTTTTGCCACTGAAATAAGGAAGATTGTCTTTTAGTAATTTTGGTTTCAGTTGTTTGGGGTATTTTCCCCACTCTAATTTTTTATTTCTTTGATTTAATCTGAGCACCAGAATAATATATAATCATGAAGTTTGTCACCAATGCAAGTAATAACTTAAATGAAGAATGAGGAACCAGTCACACCCAAGACAAACCATCCCAATGCCTGACGTTTTTCTTCTGTGCTCCTCCTCAGCTTATGAGTAAGAACACAGGAATGGAGGAGACCTCTACATCTTCAGATCTGGTCCTCTAGAACAATTCTTTCCATTTGTAGTTACATTCTCTTGTCTCTTCAGCAGAAAAAAAAATTATACATGTATATATATATATATGGAATCGAGGGATGGTCCAAAGTATGTTTCCATTCTAAACAGACAAAGAAAGGCCAAAAGTACTCTAGACACTGAAAGAGTTTTGGTTTTTTTCCTCTCCATCACAGTCTTCATCCTAAGTCCCTGCAAGTTCCAGAGTTTTGTGGTATTATATCAGATGTTGTGTTTGAATCAAGAACAAGTCTTTGAATTTGAGGCCATATTTGGAAGCCACGGCAAAGAAATATCTTCAGTCGATTCAGCGGTAGGAAACTAATCTGATTCATCATATCTTACACGAATTTCTACAGTGTAATCATTTCTGCCTACAACATATCAACAGAGGAAAATAAGCATTTCTAGAGAACCATTAATTACTTCCTTTTAAAATAACCATCTCAAACAGACCAGAGAAATGGTGCCTTAAAGATATTTCCACCAGCACTCCCAGGTCCTTCCCCGCAGAGCTGCCTCCCAGCAGGCCAGCCTGTGCTGGTGCTGGGGTTGTTCCTCCCCGGGTGCAGGACCTTACACTTCCCTCTGCTGAACTTCATTATGTTCCTCTCCACCCAACCTCTGGCCTGCCCAGGTCTCGCTGAATGGCAGCACAGCCTGCTGGTGAATCAGCCACTCCTCCCAGTTTTGTGTCATCAGCAAACTGGCTGAGGGTACCCTCAGTCCCTTCATCCAGGTCACCAATGGATAAGTTGAACAGGACTGGACCCAGCACTGACCCCTGGGGAACACCACGAGCTACAGGCCTCCAGCTAGACTCTGTGCCACTGACCACAACCCTCTGAGCTCTGCCACTCAGCCACTTCTCAATCCACCTCACTGTCCACTCATCTAACCCACACTGCCTGAATTTATGTATGAGGATGTTGTGGAAGACAGTGTCAAAAGCCTTGCTGAGGTCAAGGTAGACAACACCCACTGGTCTCCCCTTGCCTACCAATCGCTACACCATCATAAAAGGCTATCATGTTGGTCAGGCATGATTTTCCCTTGGTGAATCCATATTGACTACTCCTGGTAGCCTTCTTTTCCTCCACATGCTTTGAGATGATCTCCAGGATGAGGTGTATGATATACAATGCATGACATCCATACATTTCAGGAGGTGTGTCATACACAAAAAATGAATAATCAAGAAGCCTTTTGTTTCTGGTGATAATACCAATTGTAGAGAAGACCAACCAGCTAAAAGGCAACTGAAGAAAGAGTTTAATTGTATACAGTTACTTAAATTGTAAAATCAAACTTTTGAAATTAATACACTAATCTATTAACAAAAACACCAGAATATTCATTTTATAACATCAATTGATTTAATTATTTGTGAATAATTAAATTAGAAGGAAATCATAAAAAAAATGGAAGATATGAGCAAGTAAATGAAAATCATTCAGTCTTACTACATGACAACATACTGCCCTTGCAGGAACAAAGCCAACTAACAGGTACCTTATAAAGTATACCATCAACATAACATAGCTCTCATTAACTCATATTTCTTCTGTTCTTTGTTTTGGACGATAACATAGGTTGCTGAGTCATGGCATGCCTTTTTTCCCAAATCTGTGAAGTCTCACAACTGCCATTATCAGCTGCAAACTCCCTTTATTTGTGCTTCATTCTTCCAATCCATGCATTGTTTAGGATAGACAAGTTTTTTTCTCTTAAAGGTTACTTTTTGCTTTTATAGCATTACATCTTTAAAACACAGCATATGAGAAAAATAGATATCTCCAATGTTGGATTGAAAATATCCCCATGTTGGGGGCTTTTTGAGTCAATGAGTAGAGTTTCATCAGATAACTCATGACATTGACAAAAGTGTTAACAATTTTCAACCAAATTCACTCCATTGATGCAAAGTAAGCTGTGTGAGAATGACACAATATCAGAACAACCACCTATTAGCCAATTTCAGAGGTGAAAAATGTAAACTTCTGAATCCCCAAATAAAACTTTCAGCTATGAAATATCCCTGAGCTTCAGTTCTGCATGTATTGTAGACTTGGTTAGTCACGTGGCAACACAGTGAGCACTCTGTCCCTTCCTCACTGAGTGAGGGAAGTGATATGTAAAGATTTGATTAACAGAAAAAAGGCCTTCTAGTGTCCTGAAAAAGAAGAAGAAAAAAAAAAAAGCTATGGATGTCATACAGCAACTTATTCAGCCTCTGAACATAAAGAAATATTCTTTCCTTTACCAATTTGGAATGCAATTATTCCTATTATTTTTACTTCAGCAGTGCCTTGGGGCCCCAAGTGAGATCAGATCACCTTTGCAAACACAGTGGGAAAGTTCTTGCCTCAGAGATTTTTCAGCCTATATAGGCTATGCATACAAAGGCCGAAGATGGGAACAGAAGCACTGTGGTGAGCTCAGAGATATACAATAGGCTGCAGGAGATCTGCCAACAGATTTAAGGTTTCTGCCCTTGTATTTGCAACACTGACCAGCTTGGCTCAAGAATAATGTTCTCTCACAATGAACTGCAAAAATACATGGCGGTGTAATACTGAGATTTAGTGTGAACAGTGACACTGGTGAGAACTGATAATCATACACATGAACAAATTAAGTCCCACATGGTCATAGGCATTTTCAATTTGGGGGTGGGGGTGGGGGTGGGGGGGTGGGGGTGGGGCGGGGGAAGAAAAAAGAAAAAAAGATGTTACAGACTTTTAGCATTCAGCCCTTATAGCTTATTTATAAGTGGTTGCTGAATCTCAAAATGACACTTGCAGCTCAGAGTACCAGTAGCAAGCAGAGATTTGCTTGCAAATAAAGCCAATTGATTCCTAGGGGGTTCTCTATGAGAACTGTATAAGTCAGTCTTGTTATGTGGCAAAAAAAGCTTGCGTTTTTACTTACAAATGGTTAACTCCTCAAGCCCACACTTGATCAGAATACAGATTCAGGAGATCATATTTTTTTCTGTCCAGTGTGCAAGTCCTCTTACAAGGAGACAGCTATGTCAGGGTTATTTTGTTCTTTATAAAACACATGACAATAAGATATAAAGGATGACAGATTTTTGAAAATTTTGGACTAAAATCACTTTATACAGTAATGAGGACCAAACTGTGACACTTCTCTCACTCTAGGGCCTACTGCCTCACTGCCCAAATCCTGAAGTCAAATTCAGTAGACTGTTTATTGAATATGACTTTACATGAAGCAGATGTATTACAACTTAGTCCTAAATTCACAGTTGTGCTTTACAATTAGTGTTATAGTTTTCATTTTAGGAAGACTGGCAAGATGCATTTCTGCAAAGTATTTGTGGTACAAGGAAACTTAAGAATGAAACCTGTAAAGTCCTAAAAAGAACCAAGGAAAGTATTTGCAGGCTGAGAAAATAATCAGTCAGCTTGATCTCACTTGTAGCAAATAGGGAGGCAAAGGCTGAAAACGCAAATTAAATAGGGTGGCGTACCTTGCAAGCAAAGCTTTTTTCATTTGCTTCCTTAGATGATTTGGTTTAACAAGGTGTCTTTGCTAGCCAGAAAAATTTACTAGAGTTCATTAGGGAAGTCCCAAAATAATTCCAAATACTGAAACAGGGAAAAGCACATCTCTGTGCCTGAGCCATGCACCGTCAGCTCCCACTGGTTCCAGGAGGTGCTCAGAATCAAGAAGATAATCATCACCTCGCACAAATGGGACCTTTTTTACTGGCATGCTGAGGTTGGCTTTCAAGGAGTCAAACTCTCCACCCAGGTTACTCCCTGAATTCAGCCTACAGCTTCATCTAGAACTGGTTATTCCAAAGTCAGCACTGGAGGATAAAGCCTGCCTTTTACTTATTTCCCCTGTTAAGTACTCCTGTGTACTTTTCCCAGACTAAACAAGCAACCCTGACCTGCAGCCATTTACTCTCACACAAACAATTAATTTAAAGCATGTGTCCTAACACGAATTCTGGCTCCACAACAACCTAGCATTCCTATGGGAAACAGCCCAAATTAATAACAACCTTCCTTCTGCAATACCTGAAGTGCCCTCTCTTAAAAGACAGAGATAAGAACACTTTATTTTATTTTATTTTCCTTTTTTTTCCTCCTTTTGGACTAAAACAATTGCTTTTTGGCTTAGAATGGTCTACCACAGAACACTTATGATACTCACTTATGAATACAGTCAGCATCTGTGTTCCTGTATCACATCACTGTTTTCCCTAACATGAGAGTAAGGCACTAATCTGATTTCTAATATAATAACCCATTTTCACATGCTCTCACTAGTCAGTACTTTGTTTGGACTTTGTCCAAAAGAGATGTAAATGTGTTGGGTTTGTTTCCCCCTACCTCCTTGAAAGTTTGAGCCAGATCCTTCTGCCATTTCAAATCATAACAAGGTAGAGGAACAAAAACCATGCATTTGTTTCCATAATTTTGAAAAGAATTTCAAAATTATTTTGTTCCTCTAAATTAGTTTGCTGGCCTAACGAGATCAGTGGCCTCTCCCATGACATGAGCAAAAAGCTAGGATCTGCATATCTCTGAGGTGCCAGTTTTAATGTAATGCTCTTTCTGAGCACTCCTTGGTTGCACTTGAACTCACAGTTCAAGTTGAAGCTCAAAAACTTCAGAGTCATTGGTGTCAGAGAAAGCATGTGCTCTCCACTTCCCCACTCTAAGCTAAAAGCCCCTTTTTCTTCTTCATTAAAACACATTAAAAGACTGCAGATATGAGGGAGACCTCTGCCTTCAGCTATCTTCAAATCCCTTTGCACATCAGCACTTTCCTCTTCCGCATTTCTTCTGAAAAAGAAAATGTCCTTTGCACTCACCGCACCTTCAGATTTGTATCATTCTGCTGCCTCTCTTAATAAAGCCTAGAAATGACCCCAGGATAGGGCAATAAGAATGGGTAATTTCCCATTTCCTAGTAGAACATGGTCTTCTTGCTCTTTTTATTCAGCTACTACCAATAACTTGCTTTCAGTCTGCTGAGGTGAGGAGCGCTTAAGAAGAGCTGGGGACATGATTCTCTGATTATTAGGCTGGATTACTCTTTGCCCTGCTCTAAATTCTGCCAATTTCAGAACCCCGCAGTATCTACATAACGTGTAGTGCAATGATCCCCCATGAATGGTGTTCACTTCCACTTGTAAGACAGGTGAAAAGAGCTGAAAAAGCACCTAGAGGCTCCTGTTAGGTGCTGGGGCACACACATGCTGCTTTTCCTGCAGAAGCACCATTTGCCATCCCGACATGACTCATCCATGTTGTGAAACGGGGCCTTAAGAAGGGATGCTCCCTCTTTAGGTAGAGGGGGTTGAGAGCTAGGTGTTAGGGAGGGAATCTGGCAGGAGCTGTCATTGCCTGTAGCTGGACCTTTCTTCCAAGTCCACAGTCTAACAGGGAAGAGTTTTCTTGTGAAGCAAAATTTCATTGTTCAGGTTATGCAAGGCAGATGATGGAGACCTTAACGATGTGCATGAAAATGGTTTAAAATTAGTTGGGTTGTGTAACTCAGTCACAAAATAGATGGAAAAATTACACTTTATCTTCAATTCCTTTTTTGGAATTACTCAGGTAAATTCTGGTGAACAGCAGAGGAGATCCAGGAGGTAAAAGTTTCCAATTTGGCCTTTTGTTTTAAATTATATTGCTACAAAGTTACAATAAAGATGTACAAACTATGACTCCTTTGGTGATATTAATTCACCTGCCTTAACTTCTAGAATATTTTTCCCTCAGTTTCAAATGTCCCACTATATATACTCCACAAAATACAGTGCATTTCTATATGCCAACTTCATTCTGCTTTGCAAGTCTTTGCCTTTGTGTCTACTAATGCCTTTAATTTACCTATACAACCCGAAGTTCACATTCCCATATATATATCTTTTTTAATTCAACATATTAAAATCCTGCTCCAGGCTTCTCCTGTGATCATCCTCTTCCCATTTATCTTTCAGACAGCAATAAAAATATGTAAATATTAAGCCACAAAAACTGTGTTACTGTAATGTTAAGGATGTGACTAACACCCGCAAAACGCCAGAGGTTTCAAAGTCAAGGCTGCATGTTGAGCTTGACTCTTTCAACACTCATGTTAAGTAAAATTCAATTAAAAAAGCTCTGATGAGTTGCAGATAAGATTATTTTACTACCACTACTACTTGTAATTGTTGAATTATGGGAGTGCTTGCAACATTAGCAGTGTCCATGCACCATGGGCCAGAGCCACAGTTTCAGCTGAAATGAATACAGCCTAGGTTTGGGGGAAGCTGCAGACATTGTATAAATAGCCACCACCCCATTTCTTTCTTTATGATTGTGTGACTGCTGGGCACAGGGTCAGCCCCTTGGCACAGCAGAAAACAGCTTAAGGTTGCTGTAATTTAGACCAGTTGTTAAAAGACCCAGGAAAACAGACAGATCAGTGGTGGGTAGGTGAAAGCTAGCAACATCTTTTTTACAAATTGAAGCTCTGCCACCACTGGGAGCTATTCACAGGAGTTGAGAACAGCAACCACTAAATAGCCAGGACAAGTTAATGGGCAAATTTCCCCAATATCTGTACTGAAAGAGCTTTAGGTACAGTTAATGAGAAGAGATTAGTAGAGCTTGGAATATTCTGCATGGAAGACTCAAGACTTGTACATCTCAGGATTCATTCACACTCATGCAAAGTAAGGCCAAACAAAAATATCACAATGCTAGTATGTGTGTGATTAAGTGTAATACTCTCTACATAGCTATCTCAAATGCTTTACAATATTAACTGATTAAACCTCCCACAAAACATTTGCAAGTATGTATCACTATCTTAGTTTACAAATACAGTTTTACATGACTTGCCCAGGGTTGCAAAACTAGACTGGTGAAATCAAATGCTCTATCCCAGGCAGCATACCGCAGTCCTTTGCTGCTTAGAGTAGATGCAACTGGAAGCAAAATTCTGCCATTCTCCTTTGTGCTTTGAGCCATCTCCAAACCCCTGAGTGAAAACATTAGAATTGCATAAGGAGTGATCTATAAGGAACTTTCTAGAAGCAAACTAAAGGAGAATCTTGACAACATTTGAGACTAGGTTGGTAATTAAAGCCTGACTGTACAAAATGTGTAACTGATCTAGAGCTCTATTGAATCGTGTTCATGTTTAAGTCGGTGAGCAACCTTCTCAATAAATATGTTTTAGTTTTCCTAAGTGGCTTATAGGTAAATTGAAAAACACCCTTCCTTCTTCCCTGGAAAGTAACTGTAGTCATCACACAAAAATTGTCAAAAATATCTTTAGATAACACACAGCTAGTGAAAATGCATTGTTTCATTTACTCTTAAAGGAATTACCAATGTAAGAGGTTAGCACTTATCTATTGTTTGCAATTTACTACAAACTGCCCTCTTCATTGGAGCGAAAGCTTTACAGAATCAAGCTGAAGATAATAATTTATTGCTTTTTATCAGCCATCTTTGAAAATCAGGCCCCAAAGTCCTAATTAACTAACATTAGTGGTTTAGTACCTCTTGGAGCAAACAGTATCAGATCTGAATTACAAATGGGTATATCTCTGCTCCAAACCTGTGTTCAATCTCTGATAAAGGGTGTAGTTGTAAAGACAATATTAATTAAAGTAAGGTGCTTCTTTATATAGTCCTGTTTTATGCATGCTTAGTGAGAAACACACAAAGGCCAAAGTAAAGAAATTAACAAAAAGCACTGAAAAGTGCATTTCAAGTAGGAATACTTATTCCTTTGTATTTTCTATGTTACTTTTGATATCTAGGCTGTGGAAGAACTTTTAGCACAAAGGAAAGCTGAACAGTGATTCAGGAACCAAATAATTCAAAGAAGCCACAAGGAACTCTGTCTAGTAGTCAGCAAATTGTAGGTACTACTAGTTTTTGCTGTCAGTTACAGAAAGTAGCAACATATTCTTCAAGACTGATTTACCTGCAGAAGGAGAAGAGGAAGCAACATTGATTAGTCCCCAGATAATAAAGTGTTCCTCCATTCACTGCTACCCCTCCGTTTGACTAAGAAACCCCCCATTAGCTGGGTCAAATGACCTTGCAGAGAAGGGCAGAGAAATTACATACAATCTCTATTTACCTATTTATAATTTGCTTATTTATTTTTACACTGGCTCATTTTCATCAGGCACACTAGCATACACATTCTCATGTTGATAGGGAATTAACATTTAAATGTGGAGACATAAACGTAGTGGCAACCAGATATGGACCAGTAGCTGTGTAATCACTCATCTCAGCAAAGAAAATTATGAGAGAAGAACTTCTGCTATCAATACTGAGATGCTACAGCTATAGGCATGCAAGCTGTATCACACAGAAGACTTACTACGTTGGTTACAAAACAGAGCGCGTTCATTTGCCTTGAAATATAAACAAAATACATGAGAGGGAGGAGTCAGTTTGCAATGACTTCTTTTAAATTCCTTCCCCAACAATCCCACACAATGTACAATTATTGGCATTGTAGTGGTTTAATCTTGTCTGTTCTCAAAACACAATAAATATCTTGGTCATGACCTTAATGAAGTACATAGTTCTGATTTTGATCTTATATTAACTTTTCACAACTCAGGAGTTCCTCTTGATTTAAGCTAGTATGTAGAGAGATCAGAGTCAGGCATATCTAGAGATCTGCTATAGATCTCTCTGGGCATAATTCAGCACTGCACAAAGACACACAGGTTGTCTTTTGGGTTTGGTTGTTGTTTTTGGTTGTTGTTTTTTTTTCTTCTGGCAACCATTGTGGTCTCCTTCATAAAAGGTTGTGAGAGGACATAGATTCAGACATGCTGGAATGTAGTCTAATCTCCTCATTTTGATCTTTAGAAAACAAAATGTCTTTATTTACTTTTCTTTTTTATACACATTGTCTTTCAAAATATAAATACGTTAAAAGAAGGAGAGCAAGGTTGGAAATCGACAAAAAAGAAGACATTGTTTTAATTGTCTAATCAGCTCAACCTCTGGGAGAACAACTCTAACCTTTGGACAGATGCCAACAACTGCCATTTAGGTATTTACATCTGTTTATCCTCTCAGTCAAATGTCTTTTGTCTTAGGTTTGACATGGGAGTACAAATGTTCTGACCCCTACAAGCGGTTCTCAAACATTGGATGAAAGACTTCTTTTCCCCTTTTCTAAAAGGATGAACACATACTTTTACCCTCCCTTATTCCTCTTTACCAGTTATACGCTTCTGAGGCAGTTGTTGACAAGACCTGCATAATTCAGTTTATGTGTGTGACTAGAATTTCTCAAAGGCTCTGCTGGACTTTGCAGCTAGCCTAAGTTAACCCTCTACAACACTCTGTCAAGTCTTCAATAGATGCTTTGACTTTGCAAATCATACCATCATGCTAGCGTTGCCACATCTAAAATGCTAAACTTAGGGCTTTTTTAGCATTTAGGGGAGCATGGTTAAAAGACCTAGAAGTCTTATCTGGAGGAAATTTACATTTAAGTATGCATGCATAGGCTTTCTTCTTAAAAAAAAAAAATAATAAAAAGTCACTTTTGTTCACTGTGCATGGTTTTTCATGTCCATATGTAATTCAACAGATAGTAAAGGCAGTAAAAAATAATTATCGGAAATGGCAACCCTTGCAATCCCTTTGTTCCCTGGCATCAAAACTGGATTTTTCTCAATAGGTACACCACCTTGCCACTAAAAAAGCCATCATTTAAGTACGTAAATAATCATAGCTCTATTGTGGTTTTAAAGAACTTGGTGAATATCATGTTTCAGCAATCACTGAATGTTTTCTTCAGGTTTGGTATGAAACACAGCAATAAAGTTATCTCTCAGCTTTATAGAACCCAAACTATTTGATGGTGTCTCTCTAAGATCAAATGGAAATTAAAGTCTGCGGAGGAAGTTCAAATGAAGCTTCCAGCTAGAACTGCAACATAAAAAGCTCCAAGTTAATTGATAAACTCCAGGCATAGAAAGAAGCCTCTAGGCTTGGCTTGGCTGTTCTCTCAGTCTACAGCAGTCCCAAATTCCGCTCGACTTTAATCATGCATGTAGTTGGCAGTAGAACCAGGAGGTCTCCCTGAGCTCTGCACCTTTCCTGGCTGTCTACAGAGCCTGATAAAGAGCAGCTTTGGTAAGGTTTTGGGGGCTACCCTCTCTGGACAGTAAGCCTCACTTTTCTGTCTAGGTAGAAGAGGAACACACTTCTCCCATTGGTAAAACCAATTAATTTTTTGCAAAGTTTGTCAAATTTTTCACAAAGAAAGCTGCCAACATTTGTGACATCATTTTCATAAAGAATCATGCCCAGAGCTATGCCAATCATGGAAATATATTCTTGGAGAAGGATTCTTTTAAGTCAGGGGATACTGGAGGATATAGTCCACAGTACAATAAACCTCCTTTCTCAGAGAACCGGAGCTGAGTAAGAAATCATAGCATGAAACTTAGCTGGCAGGCTTTGCTTTTCCCCTGTTCAAATGCTGAAAATGTAGATTTACTGCAAAGTTTAGTTCTGACTTTTTTCATTCTCTCCTAGGTGCACTATTGGTATTTCCCATAACACTGAAGATGTCAGCAGCAAGCCTTGGCTGGCAAAAACTCGTAAAACCAGTGTTATAGTGGAAACATTGTTTCTGAGTACAATATCTTTAGGACAGGACATATGTTTTTCTGTGTGTCGGAAACAGTGCTGGTGTAGAGAAGAACATTACCGTCACCTATACAAGTAACATGGCTGCCATCAATTTCGCTTATGATAATTGCACTTAAAGAAAATAAAAGGGGCAGTTAGCAGGGTGTTCACCCTAAATGACCCAGCACCCAGGGCTGCTTTTGTGTTCCAAAATAACGCAGAATTTTCATTTTCCTGTTTAAGAGTAATTTTCCTCACCAGGTCATTATGAAAAACTAGAGCTCTCAGAAGTCTAGGGCAATGTGCTGGAGTTTTGTTTGTTTTTTTGTTTGAAGTTGTTGCCAGGAAAGGCAAGCTAATTGAAATGTGGAGTTGCTTCTGTCATTTAATAATTAGCAAGCACTCAGAAAATATATTATTCATTTTTTAAACATAAATAATTAAGATTTAATAATGACACTTTTATAAATAGTATTTCATTCTCTGTGAATACTGTCCAGGATTTCCTTACATCCTAAACCTACACTTTGCTCCCAGCTAGTAAATGTCTTTTTTGCAGCATTCACTGAAAGCAAATGGAGTAAAGGGATCTCAACTTCCTTCCCATTTAGATATCTGTGGGAACATCTTTAAGAGCTTTCCCCCTCCACCCCTCCACCCCCCCACCCCCCCACCTAGAAAATTAGTCCTTTTTAAGCAGCCAGACTCTTAGGCATTCATATTATGCAACCAGAATGAGTTGCAACCAGAATGCATCCGAAAATGTTTTGTGTGTTGTTTTTTTGGAGGGTTTTTTGGTTAGGGCTTTTTTGTGTGTTTTGGTGGGGGGTGTACATCTAAAAGCATGTAAGCATCAAAAACCTATAATTTTGGGAGCCCAGATTTTACAGGCTAAGGAAATGGGTGACTACCAAAAGCGACAGGTCTGTGATTCAGTTAAAGATTTTGTAGCTTGTTTGGATATTATATAAAGACGCAGCTAGGCGAAATTCCAGGAAAGCATGTTCCCTTGTTTTATGATCAAAGAGCCCAGTCCTGCAGACAATAACTGCTGGTTATAGTCTCAACATGCTTCGATCTCCTCTCTTGCACCCGTGTAGGGCCATTGGACCTCAAAGTATGGTCCCCTTCACACTGATAGCATAAATATACAGTGCTTCAGAGCAGTATAATAAAGCTACAGTAGAAATGAAAATAATCCTAACCACTTTAATGAACTTATTCCTCATACTATTTTAAATATAAGGAAATCAGGACTAGTTACTTTCTGGGAGTATTTGTTGCTGTAAACCTTTGGAATTTATTATTCTTTTTTCTGATATAAAGCTGACTTAAAGCCAATGTAAATGTAATGTGCATTAAGAAATTTTCTTCTGTCAGTCTTGTGTAAGTGTATATTAGCATAGATGGAAAGCACAAAACCTGCAAGTGCAAGCTTTACCATACTATGTCATGAATCAATGGTATAATTTTGTTAAGTTCTTTCATTCTTATATTAAATATCTTTTCTGTACCTAAAGCGAAACAAGTAAAAGCAGTGGGTAGAACAGAGACTTGCCCACTTCCCAGAGTGCCTGCAGCTCTCCAGGAAGTGCTGAAGAACAATGCTAGGGATCCATGAAAATTCCCCCAGAAAAATGGGAAGAAAGCCTGAGTACAGGGGACATTACAGGTCTCCTGCTGTGACGCACAAAGGGGACAGGAAAACTGATGAGAACGTGCCCAGGTGGAACCAAGACTGTGAAGGCTAACAAGAACCAAAACCAGTATATTGGATCATCGTGGCTCTCAACCACATTAATGCTCTGCAGAAAACAACAGAAGGAGGCAGTGGAAAAGTTTGCCAATAACCTGGCACATTAACTGAATGATGACTGCAGTCTTGGTGCAGCTCTGTCTAGCCCAACCAAATGGTTTCCTTCATCGATGCCAACTATACTATCAGGTATATCAGTAACCATATCAGTTGTAACATGTACAGAATTGCTGAGATCATCAAAAACCCAGAGCTTGGAAAGAGTTAAAACGCATGATTAGACACAGGGCCAAAATCAAAGGGCCTTCGCCCATCCTACGGGTGGTGCTATCTCAAAGTATAATCACACCCTGGGGTGGCATAATGCTGTTTATCAACTAACTTGCCTATATTTGAGATGGGCAAGACAGAGACTTTCGTTTAGCATGCATTTAAATGCTGCCAAGCAAGAACTCTGGCCTCACAACCATCCTGTAAAGCTCTCAACTGGGAAAAAAAAAGAAAGGAATGAATCAATGAACAAAAGGTGTGTGAAAACATAGAGACATGGGGTCATAGACACCCGCTATCATAAAGAAACATGACAATGAAGAAAGGTAGGAGCAGAGGAGAGAAGGAATAAGAAGTGTTGCAGGATTCAGCAATCTAAAACTTCTACTCACTTTTTTACATCTGTGTTATTTCTCCAGCAGAAGTCTAAAGACCACCTGAACTAATTGGCCTGCTTGTTAGTGATTCAGAAAAATGCAAGCCATGACCAAGGTACAGAAAAGAACATAGTTTATTCTCCTTTTATTCTGGCATTATCTGCAGTGATAAAAAGGAAAGGAAACTGTAAGAACTCCTATGCCTTTACATGCTACCATGAGATGAGCTTCTTGCTGCCACTGGTACTGACTTTACAGTCGGATCCAGCACAGAGCTCTCTGAACATCCCTATTAAGGATGTGGATTAAGAAATGGTTAGCAAGGCCCTAAACCCCTCAACTACCCCTTCCGAATTTTGCCTGAAAAAGAGAATAATTAGAATAAGCAAGGCTGAAAAACTAAGATGTGTGAAGGGTATTAGTGAAAACTAGCCCTTCTCTTTTTTTTTGCCTCACCAAAAAAAGAGAAGGAAAAGGTAAGAGATGCAAAGCTCCTTCCTTTGAACTAAAGGAAATATGCATAGAACTAAAAAAAGGACTTGAATTTTCACAGTATATTGGCATACTGTGCAATTTAATGCCAGAATAGGTCAGTAAGTCAAATACCATAACTGGATTTTTTAAAGAGCTGTATGTTTCATGACAACTAGCAACATTTGTAGCTATCTGAACTAAGATAATGAGGATAATCAAATCTCATGCTTCGCTCTACAAAATGATTACCTATAGAAGTTGTGTAAGGATTCTTCCCTGTGCTAAGTGCACTGTTGGTAGCTTGATTTATTTCCTTGCAAGGAGGAAGGTTTCCCTTCCCTCTGCTGCAGTGGATATTTCCTGTGCTGGGAAGAGGATACCGGTTCACTGTGTCAGGTATGCCAAAAACTATTTAGAGATCTGGCTCGGAAGGGAAATCCACTGTGTGTGAATTTAAGCTAATGCATTTTATCTCGCAAATGGGGCAGAGGAAGCGAGCATACGCAGTTGGTTACAGCAAGTCAGCTGACAGGCACTAACTTGTTAAACTGCTGTAATGCAATCGTATCCCATACTGTGTCTGTATCCTGAGGAAAAGAGGGACAAATAGCTGAGCCTGCTAAGAAGCCATGAGGTAAAGGCAGCGTGGGGTTTTTTTCCACAGCTTTTTGGATTTTCACAGACTGCCTACACCGTGCAAGCAAGCGCTTTTGTCAGTACTTCTCAAAAGTAGGCTTCTGTGTAATTTTGGAGCCTTCCTATTCTTCCTCTTTACTTCTTATAAACCCATTCACACACAAACACATTTAAGGAGATAAATCCTAAAAAGTCGTATTTGTTTCTCAAAGCTGTCTAATGTGGTGAATTTTAAAACTGAGATGGAAATTCTCTTTTGGGTGAACATTGAGAGCATTGGCAATTCTTCGCACACATGTCCACAGCATCCACAGCTCCACAGACAGACACAGGTAGGCTGAAAGAGCAATCAGGATACCATCTGTGTTTGGCAGAAGATTTCTAACCACTTTGCTGCTTTCTCTCTCTCGTCTCTCTTAGTGTGAAGAGACAGAGGAACCCATGGAGATTTGGTGAGAATTTAAACAGAACATATTGAAGGCTGCACTGACAACTGTGGATTCAAAGCAGATGAAGAATGAGTGCTGGAGTAACAATGATGCTATGGATTTAGACCGGATCTCTAAAGTGGCTAGCACAGACACCAGCTATAAGGGCTCAGCGTGCTCCTCCCTTGCTCCCCCATCCCCAGCTCTACTTTTGTATGCAAGGTTTTACTGTTCACAGCAGCTGGTTGCTGTTGATACTAACTTGAGCAATTCTCTAAAGTATATGACAAAGCAAATCTCATGTACCTTGAATGAAGAATGTTGAATTCCTCGACTTCCTGAAAATGCACCCTTTTCTTTATGCACATTTACCTTTAAAACAGTGCTGGCAAAATTTAGATTATAAAGAATGGTTGTTCTTTTGCTTGATGCCTGTCATGTTAGTATCATACGCATGTAATTCCCACTTTTCCTACAGCCTTGCAGGATCAATTTCCTTTGCATAACTAGGAAGTGAGCCATGCATTTTTGAGCCTAACGCTTTCTTCTGGCCAAACTGAGGGCCTTGGCCTAGGTGGACACAAACCCACTGTTCACTGGAATGGTAAGTTCTATTACTCCAGCTGTGAATGTGATGCTGTGCCTAGGAAGATACCTACAGAGCTATAGGAAAGAGAAGGACAATAACAGGGAAAATCTTATTTTCTTTGTGGCTTTCTAGAGATGAAAATAGCTGGCAGTCAGGATACAGGTGTTGAGCAAAAAATGGTTTTATCCAGCACAGAAAAGGCAATAGGTAGATGAACACTCTTATTTTTGTAATAGTGAATTTCTCTTCCACTTCTGCCAGCAGCAGAGCATCACACCATAAACAAGTTAAAATTGCTGAATTATATACTAAATGTATGCAAGTAACTGGCCTGTATGGATTTATGCCCAGGCTTTTAGGACTCAAAAAGACCAGAAATTTAAACAAAATGTCCTGCAATCCAAGTGGGTGATTGTGCAATCATTACTTCAGAGTCTTGTTGAGTTTTTTCATTATAAAATTAAATTTACCATTTTGGGGAGGAAACTTGTAAGGTTTGTGTGAGTATGGATGGAAATGTCACTCAGCAAAAGGAGCCAAGAACCAGTAAGATCAAGCCAGATCTTGCTCTGACTCCTCAGCAAAAATGTCAAGCAAATTCTGATTGCAAAATTTTTTAATGGGAAATGCTTTCATATTTATTTATTAAAATAGTCTAGGACATCTAAGTTCAGATGGGCTCTAAAAGACCCAGCAAAGCTCACAAAACTGATGATAAAAAATTCACAAAATTTACTAAAGCTGTGGCCTCTACAGCCCAGAGTAATGCTTTTCTTTCCAAATAATTACTTTAATAACCCATACTATCAAAACTCCTTATTACCCTTAAGGGAAGAAGAGAAGGGAGAAGACAGAAAGAACAGTTTTATTTTTCAGATACCTGTTTGAGTTTGCAGAATGGACAGTTTGAGAATGTATCAGTCTGCTTACACTTCATAAGATCCAATCATCTTAGCACTCAGGAAACTGTTAAGTATTTTACTATGAGACAAAGAGCCACAACCCTGACTCAAAGACCATCATGTCTGTGAAATGAGGCACCTTAATCTGAAAATTATTGAAAGGAATAAGGACCTTTCAAACATAATTTTCAGAGTGACTTTTTTCCCCTTTTGAGATCAATTAAAATACTAAAGTCTGAATATCTCAAACATATACAAGGGCAAAATCTCAAAGATGTAACATCCACAAAGCATGACAGGCTTTAAACATCATTCCATTTTTATTTTATTGGTAAATAGATGGAGTATTGTTAAAAGATTTTACACTTATTTGAAAACCTGGCCCAGAACCCTATCATCAGAAATTACAGAGAGCTAAGTACCTTTGAAAATCTGCTCTTTATTTAATTGCCTACGTGGGAGTTGAGCCTGTTAAAAAACATTTTGGTTGCTTAGCAGATGCAAAAGCCAAAAACTTTACTGAGATTTTACAAGACACTCCCTATCAAAATGGTCTGAATCAGTGGCTTATTTGGTTTACAAACGCCCTAAAAATCTTCCAAAAGAAATGAAACTTCCACTGGGAATTTAATTTTATGCACAATAAGCTGCTTTGCCTTAAACTCCTCAGTAGTCCAAAAACCATCAAAACTGTTTGGATTACTTACTGAAACAGGTATGAAGCAGAAGTTAAGAGTAAATGGTCTGTTCTTGCAATGGATGAAGATCACCTGTAAAATTCTGCAGAAAACAGCACTGCTCAACACATTCATAAATGACATGGAGTAAATATTGGGGTGATAAAATGTGATATATGTAGATACATATAAAGGGAAGCACATTGGGGAAAACTGTCTTACATTCATACCTTACTACTTAGTAGAGAAAGTTTTCCTTTAAAATATTAATGGAAGTTCCATGAAAAATATTAGCTCAGTAATCATCACAAAAGCCAATGAAGAAACCTTAAGAAAAAAAAAAAAAAAAAAAAAAGTGGAGAACAAAAGAGAAAACCTCATCATACCATGGCAGAAATCCATGATTAGCCCATTCCATGACTATACAGGATTCAGATCCCATCTCCTAAAAATAATTTAGAATGGGAAAAGTGTCATACACAGGTCAGAATGATCTTGGCATGGAACAGTGTCTCTACAGGAATGACTAAGGACATATGGACTATTCTGCCTGGAAAAGACAATGTAGGGAGGATGTGGTGGAGGTCTACAAAATCCCAAGTTGCCTGAAGAGGTTAGGTAAAGTCCAGCTGTTCCTTGTTATCTTCCAGTTCAAGTACTAAAGGTCTTTAAGGAAAACAGACTCCAAACACACAAAAGGAGGTGTTTCTTTATGCAGCAGATAGCAGCCCAGTGGAGCTCCTTGCTCAAGGAGAAGAATGAGGAGCATTTACATGAGTTCCAGAGATGGAAGAAAGATCTGCAGGCTGCTAAACGGACAAACAACATCAGGATCAGGAAGTCCTTTAAGTTGAACATAAGAGGATGCTTGAGGATGACAGGGGAAGATCTTATACATTCACTATGTCTTCTCCTGGTATGTTCTTGCATTTGCACTTACAGATACGGTTTGAGGAAAGATGTGTTAGATGAACCCTAGACTGACTCAGTATGAATGATTTTTTCAGAATCATTGCACTTCATGAACAGAAATAGCATGTATTATCAACATAGTTCATTAATCTAGCAAATCTGCATTTAAGACACTTTTGGTGACAAATGACCTGGTTGCTCATTTGGTGTATAAAACATGATATGCAGAAGAATGTTGCAAATCTCCATTTATTGAGAGTATTGTCACATGACTTGTGGTAGATACCCAGAAGGAAAGCATTATGATATCAAGCTTTTGTCCAAGTATAATTTCTTTTAATAATAAAATAAAATTAATACAGAAAAAAGTGAGCGGTGTCGATTGTTAATATAAAGTGTGCTTTATTCGAACCCTTGTGGTTAGATATCATAGCAGTACTTTTCATCTCACAGACTGTGAAGGAAGGAGCTAATGTGTTTACAATTAGTGAACTAACCATAAGGTGTTGTATTTAACAATGTTTTTGTGCAAAACTTGGAACTTGGCACTTCACAGGGAGGTAAAGAACTTGCCTTTGTATTTGTTGGGTGCATTAAAATAATAACAAAATTAAAATCAAAACACTGAAGTTTTTGTGTCACCAGATGGAATCTGGAATCAGATGGAATACAACAGAAATATTTCTAAATAATATATTTGTTTCAGAAGTTTCTCCAGTTTACCCACTTTTCATGAATTTCAGAAAAACTACCAAAGTTGAACAGCTATGGGTTTCATGTCATCCTTGTATTCATGCAATGGCAGCTGCATAATGCTGCCTGGTACTGCAACATGTAATTGAAATTAGTTCTTGAGAATTTACTAATACAAGCTTTTGTTTAAGTTCATGGGCCAGCTTCACCCCTGATGGAAGCCCCATGAAGGCAGTGAATTTGAATAACGTTAACATCATGTGTTGATTTAAAAATGGTGACAGGATAGCATTTCAGACATCAAAATGTCACAGAAGTTGGAGGAAGAGCTCTGAAAATGTCAAAAATGGAGAACTGCCAGTGTTCATTGGATTAACAACATTTGCAAGCCACAATCCAGCCAACAAGAGGCAATATGAAAGAAATCTGTGATTAGAAGAAATGTCCTGGCTTCATCAGCTAAAATCCTGTGTGACTAATGACAGGCATTCTCTTTCATGCGCTCAAAAATGCTAGATAGGTCTTTAACTGAAAATAAGTTTAAAAATTATTTGATTTCATTCAGACTGTGACTTAAACAATTCTAAATTGCAAGTAGACTGGGGCAAAAATGACAGAGAAAGAGTCAACTTTAAATAAGCTAAAGCTTGGAAATGTAAAGAAATAATTGTCTGAGCTAAGACACCTTAGAAAAGTACGGGAATGTCTTCTGTCTATCCCCTGGCCATCTCACAAACATGAGGTTCCAGTTTTACAAAGGAACTTGCAAAGTCTGAAAGTTAGGATTTCAAGTGGTTCTGATGCCGTTCAACTTCTAAAATGCTGGCACTACTCCCTTGCCCTCATCATCCCACACTGATCTAGACAGTGGGAAAGTTTATATTACCAGACATCAACATGCTAGAAAGCAAAAGTGTATTGGAAAATACTTTGAAAAACAGTGGTCTAAAGTTAGGAACTCATTATCTCAAAAAACACCAAATTATAAATGTTACCAAAGATGCATCGATCTCCAAATACCACTTCATTTTGCCGTAAATGATTGCACCTTACTGCATTTCATCATGCTGCTAAAACATGATGAGCTTGGTTGGAAAGAGTAGTAATATTCCAGTGCCTTGTTATCTCTGCATTGGTTGCTGAAAAAAAAAATATTTTCAGCGCTGCAAAGTTGTGTTTTAGCAAAAGAAACAGTAAGAGAGTCATAAAATATATACATATATCTGTCTGAATTACCTCAGTGAGAAAGAATAACATGGTGTGCAGGGGAAGAGGAAGTAACAGTCATGGTGGTTAACCCACAGACTAAGAACACTCTGAGTGTTCTGGTTAATTACAGAGAAGCCAATTGTTTCATGTGAAAGATGGCTCATTATTTAAGTATACTCAAAAAATGGTTAATTAGTTTACTTAACCAACTGTACTTTTACTTCGTCTTATTCTTTGTGCTCTGAATGATGTTAAATGTATTTTACTTAATCCATGCAATTTGATTCATTTTCCTTTAATTTTGTTACAAAGTATCAATGTGAATCATTGAATCATCTAACTACATTTCTCTCTTTGGGGTGAAAAATAAGCAAAGGAAAGAGAAGTAATTTAATTTAATGTTAATAAGCTGCAGACTGATGTTTACCATAAATCAGCCACTATTACCATCCTTAATAGTTGTGAATGAGACAGAGCAGATGTGGATACATCTCTCCTTCTCTTTGCTCTTAGGGGCTGAATCTCCCTTACACTCTTCTAAAATGAGCACATTGATTGTTCAAGTGGGTGTATAACAGGACCATTTTACAAGATAAGAATGAAGGCCAAGAGTCTTCTAATTCCTCAGGTCTGCTTTCTTAAAAAAAAAAAAAACAACAACAAAAAACAACAAAACAAAACAACAAAAAACAAACAAACAAACAAAAAAACAAACCACCCTACGAGATGGGTCTTCAGTTTTCCTGCAACTTTTAAACACAAGTGACAGTCTATGAACAGAAGGAAAAGTGAAGAAAAGATCGTTACAAGTTAAGCGTTTTCATTCAACTTCTCTTTGTGTTCTTGATTTTTCCACAGACATTATTAGAGATTAAAACACAGCTTTTCCTGAACATTTTTTCCAAGTATGACCGTAACAGTTAAAGTTCTAGACATATAGAAGATGCCATCTGCACTAGCCATTGTGTCTCTGCCTCAGGTGTCAGTCATCAAAAATACAGGAACCGAAAGAGAGAAGAGTCTTTTCCAAAATTCCTTACTATCACCAGGCTCAGAATATCCAAAACTCACCTTATGTTTCTACAAAATTGCTTCCTAAGTAGCTTCATCTCTGGAATTAACCCAGGATGAGTTACACTCTCAGCATATTTTTAGAAAGTTTGTGAGAGCTAAGAAAGGCAGAGAGGAGGAGGAGTACAGAGGAAAACCAAAAATATTTTATGCTTTTGCAAGCAATTAATTCCTCAGTATAAAATTCTGAAAAGGGAATGGGTCTAGAGAGCAAACCTGCATGCTAATGCATGCCAATATTTAAAAACTACACAGCATTTTTTATCTGAGGATCTTTACAAAAATGGGTATTTTTTATTCTCCTTTACAGATACTGTGTTTTGCTAAAGGTCACTCAGCAAGCCGAAACATGAGCAGAAGCAAGGTGTTCTGTCTCCTGTGTCTGTATCCTATCCACCACAAGACACCACGGCCCTGTTAAGATGAACAGCTATGAAGAGAGGCTTTTGTCTGATTAATCTTTTGTCCTGTCAGGTTCACAACACCCTTTGCAAAATTGTAATTCAAGGTCCTCTGATGTTTACCTTACATATCTCCACCTATTTTTCTGAGGTTTTTATAACTCAGGCATGAAAAATTTGCTCCAGGGTGAAAGTTGGCATGAAAGTGTCTCCAGCCAGGAGCATGGCTTTTATTTTGCTTTTTTTTAAAAAAACAAAACAACCGTAACTTTAGGGGAAGGGGGGGTGCGGAGGAGAAAGGGATAAACTATTTCCAAGAGGTTGCAAAGCTGCAAACAGCAACAAGATCATTTACTTGAACCCAGACCTAACTATAATAAGTCATACCATGCCTTCGCTCAGAAGTAACCCAAAGCATTGTTCCCCTCTCAGCCCCCTGCTCCACCAGAGTTCAGTGGGATTTGATTAGGGTTTGGGGTATTTTTTATTTCTTTAAATTAGTGTGCTGTGGTAAAACACTAATAGCAGGAATGTTGTGAGGGCTTAAAGTTGCTGGAATTTCCAGCTCATGATGATTTGGCTGGACTTCACATAAGGGGACACGCATTTCACATCCCTCAAATTAACACTCAGGTTCACCTGTAAGTGCTGGGCTCTACCATAGCGTTAGGGATTGTACCAGACTTTGCCCTTTCTCTATGTGGTTCCACAACCGCTCCAGGCATCCTGGTGAATGCAAGCTATACTTCTGGGAAAGCTGCTCAGCAGAGCCGTGGGCAATGCGATTTGCCCAAGGTTGAGAAGGAAATAAGTTTTACTCTGATTTAATTTTCTTGTGTTTTTGACTGGGCTGCTGCCCAGTCTGCCTTACACTCAGCACCATCATTACAGACTTCAGATGGTCTTTCCATGCCCTATACTGCACCTCTTGCAGACATGGTGACGGTGATAAGAGACAGGCTTCAGTGGTTCCAAAGAGGAAAAGAGTCTTTCCTAACCCTGCTAATATGGAAAATATCATGCATGCTGATGCATCAGATCAGATCAAACATGCCCTATATGATTACTTACCACAGCATGAAAACTGAAGTAGGCACTATCAGATGAAAAACATGGTCCCTGTACAGAGCTAAAACTTGACCTAACTCACGTGGAGTGCTGACAGCACGTGTCTATCAGTCCAGGTCTCAACTATACAAGCATGAAATGTCCTCCCACACCGTTTGACACATAAAAAGGAGAGTTTTCAATGTAAAAAAAAATGCCTTTAATAAGCATCCAGTGGACTTCCAAAACTCAGGACATCATACCAGGGAAGTCTGGCTTCAATAATAATAATTTTGAAAGGAATTTTGGGTAATATAAGGGAATATGGATATTTAGGACTTTGTAAAAAATCAGCTATGTTTCCTCATTTCTAAGCTGTCTACTTTGCCTTATGTTGTCTTGCCTTACTGTTGTACTGACTTAAGATTTCCAAGGTGCCAAGACCCCAAGAAAGTGAATTTATTTTACAAAAACCTCTCAGCCTGTCAAAAATGTCATACGGGATTTGGCACCATTGAATAATGGTCAAAGTTAAAAGCCGTCCTTCCTCATAAAAATATTTTTCTGCCCTCAACAAGGTATAGGGTAATAATCTCTCTTAATTTTAGTGTTCCTGAATGAGTCTAAAGATTTCCCCTTGTTTTTATTTTCTTAAAACTACCTTTTGAAAGATCTTGTGGTGACAGGCCACACCAAAGTGCCTACAGGGACAGCCAAATCTTCTGCCTTTTCTTTGCCTGAAGATTACTGCTTTTCCTCATCTCATCTTTCTTCCCTCAAATGCTATAGGACTTATCCACCCTTACCTTGTCACAATGGCTCTCACAAATGCTTCTCAAGACCAGCTCTTGCCAAGTTTAAGACTATTTACTTAAATCTGGAGGAGGTACAGAGAGAAGTTTTCAGGTAATTTGATACTTGCAGGGCTGGAGCACCTTCAAGCGACAATTGTTTAAAATTGTACAGTTATACAGTGGCCTGGAAGAGGAGAAAAATTGTTGATTATACACAAACCAGCATAAATTATACAGTTACAACTTTATAACCGGTTTTAGTGTTACAGCGCAGTTTCCAACTGTGAAACGTTAGCAGGCAGGGAGAATATGGAGACCTACAAGAGAGGAGAAATATGGATTTGTAGGGAGACAGTAAAAGAGATTCCTTTTCCAAAGCTGGTAAAGTTATTAATTAGGGATGGATTTAGGGTAGCCAACGGGTGTTTTGACACCAGATTCAGTGAAATGAGAATTCACCTAGACCCTTACTTTTTTCAGCAGGGAGATCTGTAGCTATCCCTGCTTTTACAGATTATGAAAACAAAGCTTTTTAATAGGTATATTTATAATCCTCAACATCAAGAAGCAGCAAGAAAAAAAAAATCTTTGAGACACTGATAGCTTTGCGGTGTAAAAGCTTACAGGCTTCTTTATATTTTTCCTGCCTAATAACTTTAGATAACTTCCTGTTTACTGTCAGGGCATCTAATGCGTATGTCAGCCTGGTGCAGCACTTTCATGATATATGCATTAGACCACACATTGATAGCAAAGAGAGAGTTACTCAGTTCTGACAGGACAAGAAAATTACTCACAAGCAGTAAAATATGGGGTTGCCACGTGATCATGTCCTGCTTCAAAACCACGTATCACATGATGATAACGTAAGAATTAAGGGAGTGTGAGAGATGCTGGAACCACGAGGTCGGTTATTCGGCCTCTTTGCCTGCGTGTGCCCTGCATTAATAAACACACCTGCTTTAATCTCCCTCATGTCCTGATGGGGGCTGCTGAGCTTTGCTTGGTGTTATGGTGAGTTGTTTTCCACCACAGTCAGCCCAGATGCTACACACCTTGTGCACTGCCTTGTTTCCCTTGCAGCACTAAGTGATGGCACCTTAGAAACAATTCCTTCTGATTTTAATGACTTTGCTGTTCACCTACCGCCACACACATCTTCTAGTCACACTGCCTGCGCTGCCCTAAATATATATGTCAGACTGGGACAGCTAGGCAGTCCAAGGGGAAAAAAAAAGGAGCAACAGGCAACTTATTGTCATTATTAATAGTTTAGTGTCCTCTGAGTAAAATGCAGGCTTGCGATGAATTAAGACTACAATTCCTTGCAACTTGTTAGTATTTTAATTACAAATCTGAAGCATCCAATTCACCAACTCAGTGAAATTAAAGAAGAAGAAAAATGTATTAGCTACAGATAACAGAAAACGGTTTAGGTAGCTGGGATCATGTTCACTTAGATCATGTTTCCTAGAACAAATTCTGGGATTCTATTTAGTTAATGTGGGCTGTTGAAAGGTAAGTCATTGGTTAAAAGTCCTATACGTGTACTTTTGCCTTTACTGTGATTTGCATAAATGCCGACTGTGCTACCTGAAAGTGTTTCTGTCCTGATTTATAGGTGTGTTTGCATTGCTCATATCATAAATCTCCTATAGGACACTTCTGTTCTGGTATTTATTGTCCAAAGACAATTTGTGTTAAGAATGTTTTGAGATCTTGCCAGATATGCACTAGGGGATATTTGAGAAAACATCCAGTACTCAAGTGAATGAATCTAGGCAAGTCTATGATCTCACTACCCAGATAAACATTTTGCCATAATATTTCAGTACCCTATTTTATTAAGAGAAACCTATGTCTCCATATGCATCTATTTACCATAGAGTCAATTCATTTAGGCCAAATCAAAATAAGTGCTGTAAGAAGATAATTTAGGCTAGCAGTCTCAGGCTGGTGATTACAGCTCAGTGAACAAATCTTCAGGGTCAGATCTTCTTTTGCTAAATCTAGCTCAAGCCTGAGTACTACCCTGTATTGAAACGTGGCCTCTGCACCCTATTTCTAAATTTCTAAGAATCTGGCTTTGAAGAGAGGATTTATTGTTATTATTATTATTCTACTGATTATTATTACCAAGTCTGAAAATACCTAGAAAGCTTTGACTGAAATGAACACTTTGCACTGGTGGGAGCTGTATATCTTCACCATAAGAGAGGTAGTCACCAAAATAAACAGGCTGTATGGCCAGCACAAGAAATACATTTGGGAGAAACCGAGGCACAAGGCGATGAAGGGGTGCCTGTGCAAGGAAAAAATAATTTCTGCGGCATCTGGTGGCACAAGGGTGAACTTCTTGGTGCCTGTCCCATGACATAGCCTTCGTAAGATGTTCCCACCTGGGACTGCATCACTAGGAGCACAGATCCACTCTCTGCAGGGCTTTCCATGGCTAGATTGGGGCCCCAAAGTCGACTTTTCCCCTGGGATTAGGCACTCTTCCTTCAGAGGGCAGAGAGAGAGGGTAGGGATTCCCCACACTGTTTTCTCTCCCCACCCGCCTGTCCCCATGCAAGGCAGGGTCACAGTACCCACACTGGAGCTGGAGGATGCTCCTGTCTTTGAAGGAGCTCTTCCCCCCTGCTGCTCCCAGCTGGGAAGCCATTGCAGGAGCTCTCAGTCCTTCCTGCTGAATCTGTTTCACTATGCAAGAAATATTTAGAGATTAATTTGGCCAAAGAGAGAAAGCAAGACTGAGCATGAATCTCTATGTTACTGGTTAGGGCACTCACCTGGAAGGGAACCTGGGTTCCAATCTCTGGTTTCAATGAGTGTTTATATGGTTTATATTAAACAGCCATTGGATAAAATACTTAAATAGTCATGAAAGCAGGGACGGCAGCCTGGGTCTGCCCCCTCCCCTTCAGGTGAGGGCCCCAAACCACCAGAGAGTCATGCTCGGTCTTGCTGACTCCCTATCTCCCTATCTCTCTCTAATGAATCTGTAGTTATTTGATGCAAAGTGGAACAGCTTCCACAGCAAAGATGGGGAAAGCACCCCTCCCTTTCCCCTGTTTTTGGAGCGGTGGTTCAAAGGCTCTCGGTCAGAGCAGGAAACTCAGCTGAGGTCTCCCGGTCCCTGGTCCCCAGCTGTGGGTTCACAGCGGGGACAGTGGCACTGCTCCTCCGGTGGCCGTACACACTCTGAACTCATCTGGCAGGCTGAACCCCTAAGGGGACCACACACAAAATTATACCTCCGCTGTAGATCCTCATCCAGCCAGGCATGACTTAGGTGCTGAGCTACCTGGGACCAAGACACTTGGTGGCGTGCCCAGCAGCAGAGCTGCTGGAGGCACTGGGGAACCTCCCCGTCTGGCTGTGAGGAACGTTGGGGAGGTGGCAGATGAGCCAGGGCTGGAAGGGGGCTCTGCCGGGACTCAAGGGCCCCTCATCCTTGCCTGAATCTAGCCCGGGGTCACCTGCCAAAGACCACACAGGGAGCCTGGGGAGGAGCACAGCCACCTCCTGAGGCACAGCCCTGGCCATGACAGCCAGACACCTCTTTGCTCTTAAGCACTCCTAGGCAATTTCCCACGGAATGAAAAAAATCTGTAAGCAAGGTGGACCGTTCATCATCCAGAAAGATCGCAGCAAACAGCCACTGCCATTTCCAGTGGGTATGTGTAATTAGCAAACTGTTGAGTAGACAGTCCTGAATGAAAAGCACAAATAAAGTTCGTGAGTTCCTGGTGGAACGATTTAGTTATCTTTCCAGAGGAAAATAATGTGTCTGTGTGTAACCTTTTAACTCTTTTTCTCTTTCCTTCTCTCATTCTTATACTGAATAATTATTTATTTTGTAGCTTAATTAGCTAATTATGCATGTATTATGGTGCTTTTAAGCAGGAAGTCACTTTGTTTAGTTGTTGATGGCATGTGGCTTTTGTTCAGCTTCCGTGATGTTGGTTTATAACATAATCATCTTTACTTGCAGTGGTCTGAGGTGATGAAGTCTGTTCCTGATGCTAATATTTTAATTATCAGAGTAAAGTTTGAAAAAGGGCAGTGACTGACAGGGAACAACTTTACATGGGTAGAGGGTAACCGATTAGTTTGCACAAGCTCCCAGCTGCCTGTCTGTGAGGCACAGTCGTGCTGTTTCCCTTTAGAATAAGATGTTTTGAGGCTTTTGTATTAAAAGGCACTAACAAGAGTTTACCGAATCCACCCAGGAGTTTCTTTCCTGTCTGTCACTGTGTTTTCAGAAGTATAAAGGGACTTGAACTGGATCCCCATCCCATCAGCTCAACAATAAAGGGGTCTAGGTAGAACTGGTGTTTAGGAAGGAAATGCAAATATAACATATTGCAGGGAGCCAAGGCAGGTTAGCTTACTGCCCGCTACGGCTTCACACAACAGCACAAGATCCACCTGCCTGGACACAAGCACCAGTTCCCTGCACATGCGGGCCAGGTGCACAAGGTCATTGCAAGAGTTAGCCACTCCATTTCTTACCGAATGCCCAGCCATGAAAGCCACCACAGCACATATCGGTGGTTCTCCCCTGCAGCTGTCCAATTCTCTAGTCTGTCTGATTCAGAGATATCCAGCGTGGTGCCCTGTGTCAGCTCCAAACTTTGACAAATGTCTCTCATTTGCATTCAGTTCTCAGACAATGCATGCAGCCATGGACCTGCTGTAACATTTATTCCTCCTTCTGCTGAAAAGATGAGTAAGGCTCTCAGGCTCATTTCCCCAGTGGTAAACTCCAGCTATCTCAGTTAGGAAACTGGTCTCCCTTGATTCCTTATCTAGTCAGCTGAGCTGCTCAAGAGGACTATTTGGAGCATGTGAATTAAGTTTCTCCTGAGAATTACCCTTTAAGGAGCCTCTCTCATGCAGGAACACTACAGCTACTGGCTTACGATACCCCTAACAGTGCTTTAAACCCCTTTTTATATTCACAAATTAATACTCTACACATTTCTTTATGTTCATATATTAAGAAATAAACTTTCCTACAAATCTATTAATTTGTCCACCAGAAACTATGCCTGCTACCTGATGAATGCAGAAGGGAAAAAGTATAGCTTTTGAATAAGTCCCTTAGAAACCATAACATGTACAACAGTTCCTACATGATCGGCTTTGAGACTGAAATGTTGCTTTATGTTTTTAAGCTCACTGACAGTTTTATGATTTAAAGGCATTTTTTCTGCCTCTTTCCCACCCTCCCATTCACGTATTCTTCACGGTGGTGCCTGTGCAGCAACACTCAGTAATAACCCCTTTCCCTAAGGGATCAAGGAAGGAAATTCGACAAGTCACTGCCTCTCCCCTTTCTTTTTTTTTTTTTTTTTTTTTGGGGGGGGGGTGGTGGTTTTTTTTTTTTTGTTTGGTTTGGATGGTCTCTGAAATGGGCTGGAATGCAAATGGAAGATATTTGGCAGGTTGACATTTGTCTGCAAAGCTAGGCACTGAGCCAGAAGCATGGAGCAAGCTGGAGTGGGTTTACATAAAGTGGGAGCAATGGTGCCAGAGCACTCCAATACATTTTCCCCTGAGACTCATAGGCAGACCACTCAATACTTCATTAAGGGTGAAATCCAGCACTATTTGAAGAGCCTTAGGAAAGTGCCTGTGCACCAATTAAGTTCTCGAGGCCTCCGCACTGGTCTGAATTCCACCCAATATAAGAATTGTTAGCTGAGGAAAAGATGCTGTTACCCAGATTACAGTCTTGCTGCTCTTGTGAGGAAAAGAGACTGTTGGCGTATGGTTGGAAGCAGCACAACCCTTCTACACAATCTTTCATAGCTGCATCCTTGCAGAATCTTTGGTGCAAACAGACTCTTGTCTGTCCATTAAGAAATCTTACAGTGTGAAAGAGTCCAGGCAAGCAAGAGAGCAGGATCTCTTCAGAAAGTAGCCTAGGATCTGATCAAAACAGGAATACAGGAGTTGCTTTGACACCGCTGGGATGTAACAGGTAGAATACGTGGGGCTGACTGTGGCAAGGTGGCTCAGAATGGCATCCCAGCATCTATTTTTCAGCCACAGGTATTAGCTTTTCTGAGCCTCTTTCTGTACAGCTACAGGATGTACACAGGGATGATGGGCATGATACAGCATTTGCTACAGACAAGTGTCTGCTATCCCTTCAGTAGGCTGGAATATAGTTTTTGCTAGAGAAGTTTGCCTAAATTATTCTTTTATTTCTATCTATAAGGCAGACAGGCATTTAGTAGTTCTCAACTGCAGTAGGAAGTTAGTCTTAGATGGAGGGCATCTTTCTATTAACAAGGTCAACATCATTCTTTTGTATGGGTTGCATGAACGCTCATTTGTTTGCATGCAGTGCGGGGAACGCTGCATATTTTAATTTCTAAACAATGGGATGGCACAATGTCAAAGAGACACAGAGGGACAGGGGGAGCATGGGGAATGCTTGTAATGCCCCAGAGCCTTTTCACAGCAAACCAGTGATAATACAAGCTAATGGTTTCTGTAATATGAACCAGGATAAGGTCAGTTTAAAACTGATTTTTAACTTCCATCAGAGGGCATCTCCTCCATAAATAACATAGTGCATTAGATTGAAATGTAGAGTTGAGTACTGAATGATGGAAATATGTTTTTCAATTAAAAACCTCTTCACACTACATAGACATACCAGAGAAGCTGAGTGCAGGGATAGGGACTTACCAAACAATTTGTGAGATCAACCCATCAATTTAATATTAGCCCCTTGGTGCATATGCTTAACTCCCATTAGTGGCACTGGGAGCAACAAGACTGCACCAACGGAAAGAATCAACCTCATACTCTTTACACAAATGCAGATGCTTTCCGTTGAAATTAAGGTGCTTTTAAGAATGTGGGGTTAACAAAAATACAGTCTACACAATGAAAGTGAATCAAATGTTTACATTATATAATTGCTTTTGCTTGCTTTGACAAGGAAAATTAGCTCTGTAAAGTGCCAGTTCTAAAATGCATACTTGAATACACTTGATGAGCATAAGATCCCTGCACACCTAAGGCTAGATTGATAAAAAAACTCACATATGCAATTGAGCTGAATTTTTTTCTTTTCCCTCTTGCAGTTGCTGTCAGGAGCCTGTGAGTTGAGGCGGTAACTCCGTAATTTGCAAAAGTGTCAAATGAAAGCAAATATGCTCTAGCATGTGGGCAGGGTGCATCCAGCAAGAGATTCATTGGAGAAGATAATAGAGGAGGTCTTGTTCCAGGTCAGCAGTTGCATGGTCCTCAATCAGGACTTTGGATTTCAAGGTCAAAAAGGGTTATTGTGATCATCTAAGATACATTGCAGGATTTAGGTCTTTCTTAAATTAAATACTTCAAAAGACAAAAAGGCTTTCTTGGATGGAGAATTCACTGCAGCACATCGTAATTACTCTCCCTATCCAAACAACAAAACAACAAATATTCCCTCAAAATGTGTACCCTTGAAAGTTTCCACCTGAATTTGTCTGTTTTTAAGCACCGTATTTTATTATAACCTGATCTGCAGTACTGAAGAACTCTATCATCATGAGAACTGAATGGGAATTTTTTTCACTATTCTCTAGTCAACAGCAGAGGGAGAGAGAGGACACTCATTTGGAAGGTGGGACACCCAGGTTCACATCCCAATTTTGCCTGAACGGGAATGAAGGGATTTGGCCTACATTCCCACTACAAGCCAGTGAGTCTCACTGGGGGCTGGAGTAGCATTCAGCCTGCAACCCACTGTAATTGTGTCAGTTGATAAAGGCATTTCCCAAGGCAGGCTGGAAGATTTTCTACATGGATGGATGGTCAGGAAAGTCTGCATAATGCTCATGTGAAAGCATAGGTTAAGTGGACAGTAAAGTAGTAGACAGTAGGGTCGCACTCTCCATCACACAGGGTTTTATAAGCAAGTAAAGTCAAGGAGAGGAAGTGGAGTCATGAGCTCTTTAATAGTTTCAGTCCCAAGGCTACGTTTCACAGCAAGGCAGTGGCTTGTTTTCTAGGGCTGCCTACAAACACTGACACAAATGGCACAAATTGCAAACAATGAGTGGGAGAAGTGTATGCACAACCTACTGTATTTTCTTCACAGGTTTTGTGTGCGCCTATTTCCTCCGTGATGTTTTGTGAAAGCTCTCTCCAAGGTGCCACAACCTGAATATTATTTGCAGCTTTATTTGTAATGTATTTCCTCAGAAAGTAACAAAATGGGGAGAAAATGACAACAAAATCCAACAGGTCCCAAAGCATCAGGAAACTCTATTACTGTTATGAACCAGAATGCAGGCCAGGACACAGATCTTTCAAATCTGAGGGGCTCACAGAGCTAAACACTGATCCGTGACACCTATGAAAACCCCTTGCCCTCAGTGGGATCACACAAATATGTGTAGAGAGACACAGTCCATGGAGGGCTTATTTAAGCAGATGGCTTAATTTTGGGGGTGTACTGTTTGCCTAGCACATTATAACTCTAGCAAAAGAGATTCGTGTCACTTTTCTTATCAAGTTATGACCTGCATTTTCAAATGTGGGCGCTTATGGTTAGCAGTTAAATAAGTGCCCTGATTTCCAAAGCCACAAAATACAGAAGGATGCCTCTGTCTGGTTTTGGTTTCTTTTTTGTTTTTCTTTTTGTTCTTTCTCTCTCTTTTCTTTCTTTTATTATGTTTAAAATGTCACTTTAATTTTTTAACTAACTTTTTTAATTAACTTTTTAAGATTAATGAATCATCAGGGATCTCAAAGATCACTTCCATGACCAAAGCCACCACTGACATTCCATATTCAGACCTCTTATTAGGAGCAGGTGAATGGGGTAAGTTTCCCTCTCAACAGTTAGGTTCTTAGGGCAACAGCGATCTAAATGCTGGTGGAAAGAGGACGGTCTACTCCATTACAACTGCCTTTACAGTGTCCCCACTGTTTTAACTGCACTTTATGTCTCCTAACTGTACCAAAAGGCTTACGGTCACAGTGTCAGACAAAATCCTGAAAAATACAATCTAACAACAAAGTTACCTCAGCTTTGATCAGTATTTTGGATCAGACAACCTCCAGATGTCCCTTCCAACCTACATTATTATGTGATTCTGGTTAAACATTATGCAGTGCGGTTATGAAGATGACTTGGGCAAGGTCAGAATTGTTGGCTGAATGACACCTCCTGAGCCACCAATAGATTTAGCAAATACCAAGCAGACATTTCATTTTGTAAGGCCAAGAGAGGCAACAAAAAGCTACGCAAGGCCTCCTCCAGAGAACTGTTACTGAAAAAGTGAGAGAGTACAAAACATTCATAGAGGGTGGAGGGTAGGAAGAGGCAACGGAATAGCCTTCCAATGCATTGTGGTAGCACCAAGAGTTGCTATCAAAGATGATGTAATAAATTGATGAGGGAAAAATGTACCATACCAAGGAACAATGAGCTGAACTTCAAAGGTATCAATTGTGTTAGAGCTCTCAGGGCAAAACCTAACTATTGAGATAATTACAAATGTCAGAAATCAAACTGAAGAAAAAATTTCTGAAACAAGACAAGCAGGAAGGAGTGATGAGAACTAACTCTCCGTGTTGAAGTGATGGTTCAAGAATGTAAAGGTCACCGTACTTCCTCACAGAAGTCTTCAGCACTACATGAGCTGAGAAGCACCAGCTCTGAAACACAAACTTTCATTTAGGAGACCCAAGGTTGCTAGGTTCTTCTGGGTGAAGGTCAGTGCAGTGTGAGACTGATGCAAATGATCAGGGGGGGTTCTTTCTTCTCTTACCCAGAAGTGATGTGGGAATTCAGATTATAAAAGGGTAAATAATCAACATCAAAACAGGAGCCTGGGAAGAGATATTTGCAATGTGTCCATTGCTTGATATGGTCCTATGGATTTCAAGCTCCCTGCCACATATTGTATGCTACTTAATCTAACAACTTCCATTAATAGAAGGACAAGTCTTACTCACTTTGCTCTTGTGAGTTAGCAGGAACTGTTCTATTTGTTGGTGCCTGAAAAGTTTGGCCTTAGTTAGCAAAGAAATGAACAGGTCTGCATTTTTCCTTCTGCAGCATGCTCTAGAACAACACCAGCTCCAGAAATGACAGTTATTAGTGATGAGGGAGGTGAATCTCACAATCACATTCCTTCAGAAAGAAAATATAAATGTTTTCTGTTGGGAAAAAAAAGAAAAGAGTTAGTGATAGCAATGCTAGGATTTCTACAGTTTTTTATCTTGTATTTTATTATTTATGATCATGAACTATGTTAGCTGTATCTAAGTATGGTACCTATTTTACCCTTTTAATATAATTTTATTCCATGAAACACCAATATTAATACAGGTGAAGATTCTCTTGGAGAATCAGATGACCATTAAAACATTACAGATCAGGTTTGTATGTTGAAAGATATGAACCCAACCTTACATTAACCCGGAGTTTTTACCAAGTCTTAGAAGTCATGGCAAGAATTAGACAAATGTAACCTGACTCATCATTACTTGGATTTCCATGGAAACCACTTTTCTTTACTAGACCAGGTCCCAGACTCACTTTCTTTTCCTAAGATACTAAGGCCAAGCCACAATTAATGTTTCATCATCAATACCGGTTTTAATTTTTAAATAAAACCACAATATTCCCTCTAGGTAAAAAAGTAAGAGAAATGTTGACTAACATATATTTATGAGCATCTAATACCTTCAGATCTAATAAAATCATATTTTCTGTTAAGCAAAGTTATGCATGCTAAGTACGACTACTGATCCAGTCCATGTTGAGCCAGCTGACATGTCACAATTATTTCTATATCTAAGAATATTTGAAATGTAAACTCAGAAGAATTGGAAATATTAAGCATGCATAATCAAGGTTTAAATGTATCAGGCATAAGTGGTGGAAACATATTTTTCCTCTTCCAGCACTCCTGTAATATTCTCAAATAAATCTTTCACTAGGTATATCTGTTTGGTGGCATGAAATTGACGAATAAAGTCACGTCCTGGACACATTTGATTCACAGATAGGTTTCACTACCTTTCCTCTACAGGTAAATACTGCCTGTGTCCCTCTTTTCAAAAAATATTGGTGCAATGAGCATCATTAAATTCAACATTTCTCTTTTTGTCCTGGTTCAAAACCTGCTGAGATCTGCCTTCAAAAAAGAAGTAGCTCAATGACAAATCTAAATACATTTTATCTGTTCTTTTTTGAAGAATCACTTAGAGGTTCAATTAAACATACTGCAATCAAAAAGACAAGATGTCAACTCTCTTCAAGGACTTGAAGTGGGGATTTTTTGTTTGCTTGTTTGTTTCTTTACTAATATTCTAACTTTTGGAGTCATCTGATTTTTAAAATGAGTCTTTTGCTTAAATTAAAAAAGAAAATAACATCAAGGACAGGCAGGATTCTCAGTGGGTGTAAATTAGCAAACCTGGTTTAAAGTTGATGGAGTAAGGTTCATTTATATCAACTGTGAATCTGACCCAAGCTGTATATACTTGCTAGAAAACACTCATGATTTTGCAAATTATTCACTCTTATATCTAATGTTTTTCATGATTAACAGAGTTGTCTCGTATAGTAGATGCTGCTGTTTTTCTCGTTGAAGAATATATTGGTTAAAGTCATCACAAGGAAAAAACCAATATCTTGATATAAAGGAGTTCACTTTATTTCCTTCATGGCTATTAAAGAATCCAACAGTGATAAGGTATTTGGAAACCACACAGTCCAAATAATATTAATATGCAGAGGTGGGAAATGAACATCAAGTTACTCAAAATCAACACTGTCCAGGCAGAAACTTGCATCTCACAAAATAAATTACTTGTAAAACTAAATGTCTATATGAAATATTAAATTTTAAAACCGTTCTGTATTACCCATTTTAAATACAGTCACCCAACTTACGCTGCTTCTTCTCCAACCATATCTGAAAGTGAGCAGGCACACTGCATCAATCAAAAGAAGACTGCAGTGAGAAAAATAATCCCCCATCAAAGCAAAATACATAAATACATAAATAAGGCCAGTGTTACATAAAATATCAGTAGTACTGAAAAGTATTTAAATGAGCATTTAAAAACTTATGATATTTTTCTCTCCCTCTTTCTGCATCCCCCCACAGTCTCCCGCAGCCTGGGCTTGTTTTATTTGGCACATAAAGAGTCTGGTTTATTAGGCAAATATTTATGAACTTGACTTTAACCAAATCCTGTTCACAGCTGCACCTGAGAGTTACTCCAGTCTAGGATTGGAGCAACTCTCGGGGATCAGCATATTGTTTGCGCAGCCACGGAGGGGGAATTAAAAATCTTGTTGAATCAGGATTAGCAGATCACATGAGGAGGAGGAGGAGAGCTCATTTCCATAAGCTCTTCATCTCCCAGGCTGATTCTCAACTCTCTGTGGCCTACAGACATGTATGACCCAAAAAAAAAAAAAAAAAAAAAAGACTGTATGAGTAAAAGAGGGGAAATAGGAAAGAAAAAAAAAAGACCGTATGAGTAAAAGAGGGGAAAAAGGAAAGAAAAAAAAAAAGACTGTATGAGTAAAAGAGGGGGAAAAGGAAAGAAAGAAAGAATGGGCTTTTGCAATGACTGCATCTTTGCATTTTCTGCTGGGAAGGGTTCAAGCCAGCCTTTGTGCCCTTTGAGATAAACTCATATGACCTTCCACACTTGGAAGTACATAACAGTGTCAAGACAGATCCCAACAGTATGGCTGTTTGTTCCTGACTCGAGCAGTGTTGCCAGGCAGGTTAACCTTTGAGGGGCCACGTTTACTTCTGCCTTCTGATTAATGGCAGAAGAACTGCACATGCCGTGTGAAGTCCCACATCTCTCCCACCTGTTGAGCTGCCTACCTACCTACGCTTCCCAAAGTCTGGGCAAAGGAATGCTCTCTGATCATTTGAAATCCATTAGCTGCTTCTCATTTGCGTGTGCATCAACAGTGTTTCAGTTCAAAACAAAATACACAGCTGTTACATGCATGGTGTCTTCCATGCTAGATGAATGGATAAAGCTGGCTGAGGTTAACAGCACAGAAATCTTTAAATAACATTAGCCTGTCAAATAAATAAATAACTCTGAAACTATACAATGACTTAGAGCTGCCCTAAATTTGTTGGACTGTGAGCTCTCCTGCATGCCCATGAAGATATGCTACAAAACAGCTGCAGCCAAAAGAGAGCCACTGGTGTAGGGATGTGAACTTTGTTTCCTCTCAGAACAAAAGCAGATGGTCTCTTACTGAATAAAGAGAAAAATACACACGCCCCCAACTACTGGAGTATTCAGTAAAAACCTGAGCCTGGGATGGTCATAGAGTCTCCATCACCTATTCGAGTTCCTTCATGGCCACTGTCATCACCGGCACAACCTCCTCACCTGAATGCAACCAGGGTGGCTGAAGCATACCAAGTTTGTTTTTAAACAAATAAAACCACAACCAAATGAAAATATATGCGTTTAAATTCTAATGATTATGAAAAAGAGGGGTACTACATAGCAAAATAAGCATAGCAGAATCGCTCAAAATGGCTGTTGATATGTGCCTGAACCCAGATAAAAGCAAGCCCTGCTTTATACATCAAGATTTTTCTTGTGTTTATACTTGCTGTCCCAGGAGAGCCAAATGAATAACTCTTTCAGCATTAATTGGGGGTTATATAGCTAAATCTCTACTATACTGTATGCCCCAGACCATATCCTTCTCTGGGATAGCTCATCCATCAGCGAGTCTTCTAACAGGTACAATTAAGTAGAATCAAAAGTAGAAATCAATTTGTGAGGTGCTCGAAAGAAAAATCACACATGTCCCAGCTATGTGGTCACTTCAATCAACTATCCTTTAAGAAGCTGCATTACAACTTAAACTGAAGTTTGAACAGCTCAGGTTTGTTGGCTTTGGCAGTGTCATTTTTATTCACTAGAACAGCCTGAAATTTTTGAATGAGAAATATGTGTGCAAATTTGGCCCATTCTCAAAACTTAATTTTTTTTAATACTGCTATAGCTCGTTAATGTACTTATGATTTGACAGACAAATTTTCTTTCTTTTTATTTTCTTTTTGTTGTTGCTGTTGTTGTGTGTGTGAAAGCTTTTCTTTCCTCTTTCCTTCTCCAGAGAAGCTGCTTTTTCATGTTCCTAAATTGCTCATTTGAGGTGATCTTTTCCATTACACAGCCCCTGCTGCTGCCAATACTTACACATTTGAAGTCTATTGGAGGGTCTTGGGTATGATTCTGTGCCATTTTAAGCACTTCTGCAATCTTTCTGCTCCTAGACTGCTTCAGAGGCTGAAGAGACCCTTAAAATCACTTAGACTACCCTTAGCACCTTCTAAATTGCAACTGCATGTCCAGGCTGTCACAGGTCACCATGGCTGTGTTACACTTACCTAAGGCACAACCCTCCTAGGAACAGCTTGAATCTGGGTACTCCTACATTTGCTGTCCCAGATCTGATGGCTTCTACTGGCTGGAGACATTGAGACCACTCCAAAAGGTCCCCAGGCTGTTTTTTCCTGCCCAGCACTGATTGTGGCTGTTGAACCAGTCATGAAGCTTGTGGGTCTTTGTCCACAGGAGAGTGTTAACATGAAGGGCACATCCCAGATATCCCCACCCAGGATGCTGCTGACAGTCTTCCCACATTACATGCTGGAGCTGTACTTCTTTCCCATTGCTACAACATCTGCTATACCCAGATCCAAGAAAGAGTCTTTAAGATTGACTTCTGTCATTTCTCCAGTAGGAAATTCTGAGTTTTAGTTCCCCGTTACACTGTTCTGACCTTTTTACAGGGATCGTTATCCCCTTTCACTTGGCATAAAGTACCTAGACTACAGGAGAGATTGTTATGTCTTCTCTTTTTTTACGTCCTTCAGATCCCAAAATTTCTAATTTTCTTCTCAAATCTCACCTCTTTAAACCAACTACGCAACAAGGGGCAGCATTCACCACCACCACCTCCACCACAGCACCCTTCAGTCCTTTATCTGGCCTCCACAGTGAGAAGGGAAATGGAAGTTGCCTCTTCCCCTTCGCCCACTGCAAATAAACCTTTGTCTCCAGCTCCAGTTTGCCTGATGCTGTTCGGTGGACATCCACAGATGTGATCATACCTTCTCCAGCCTGCACCATTGCTGTTCTTCCAGCCCTGGCAGCCATGCAGCAGAGTGGCCAAGTCTGATAGCCGGTGTCTATGAGTGAGTGCACTGAACCCTAAAAGCCAGTGAACCCAGAAGTTTTTCATGCAGTCCATATTGCTTATGGCAGTAGCATCAAGGTGACAGGGCGGTTGCTTTTGCAGTCACACCTAAAATACATGAATTGATAGATTAGGCAGAGTGGGCAACATGCAGTTCCCAGAGATGTCTTCGGTACATTTTTGCAGATTTTTTTGCTTTTGTTCTCTTTAGGACTGGTGCAGTGGCACACTACATTAGTGCAAACTGGTGCTGATGCTCAGAGGCTGTGCCCACTCTGTCAGGATTCAAAATATTACCACGATCTACAAGTAAGCAATAAGATATGACAAGGAGTGTGATACTGTAACATAACAATGTACCTCAAGGGACACCTGTGAGGGAGGAGGTGAAACTGAATGTATTCAACTGCTCAAGGTGTGATTTTTATCTCAAATCATAATGTAATAAGATGTGATAATAAAAAGGCACAGGACTGAAACAAATCATGTCTTTTTTAGAATGTCAACCTGGTTATGTGGTATGCTGTAAAAAATGTTATGCAGTTTCCTGCCTTCTAAATAGAATGCTTATAGAATTATCTGACACAATTTACATCAACATGTTTATTTTAAAAAAAAAAACAAAACAAACAAACATTAGCCTTGGTAGCCCTAGATTATCATTTCCTCATGTGGCTTCTGCTCCAAGAATCCCTCATGCATCCAATATTTTTTGCCAATATAAAAATCCATGGTAGAAATGGGCTCAAACTTTCATCTCATTTTAAATATCAGGGTTTTAGAAGCACCACAAGAGAAATATAACACACAACAAGTCCCCTACTTTTCTGATGAAATTTCACAAGTGTGTTCCTAACACGGATACTGCGCAAGCCTCAAACCCTCTCATACTATAAAAAAATTTAAACTCACTTGAGCCAAACCAAAACACAGTAGCTTGCAAACTCCTCAGGGATCATTTCAAGGGAAAGCATGCCCTGTAATTTTAAGGTTTTGTGCACCTACAACACAAAAAATAGGTATAAAATAGTTTTCAAATATGGCATACTCAAAAGATGCTCTCAGAAGACTTTAAAGCTGGAAAGCTCATTCTGACCTGTTACCAAGTAACCTCAGTTCTCAGTGACTTCAGTCTCAGAGAGATACCATGTTATTACATGGTCAGGTCACTGAATATGAAATACCTTGAACAGCAGATCTCAGAGCTCTGTTTATTTTCAAATTTTAATTCAAGACTCCTACACATAGCCCAGTAATATTTTAGAAAAAACTGGTTTAATCCAATGAACAAGCATGATAGGCATATTGTTACAAATGTCTCTAGAGAACAAGTGAGCTTTTAGAGAACAAATGAGCTTTTCTGGAGATTTTTGGTGGGTTGTATAACCCTGTAGCCTTTTCCTTCTATTTTACCACCACAACAAGCATCAGGCTTCATCTTCTCCAAAACATGCCCTTGATTGCATTTCATGAAAAGACGAGAGGACTCAGTCATTTGGACAAATACAGTCCAGTTACCACCAAATGGTAAAAAAACAAACAAACAAAAAAAAACAAACAAAAAAACCCAACCAACCAACCAAACAAAAATACACAAACAAAAAAAAATAAACAAGAGGTCTAATCTAATTGTTGTATAGAAAGTTACTATAGGCCTTTTTATGATTATATGCAGTACTTATTTAAGCACTGAGATCCCATTGAGATGAAACATCTCAGCCCCACAAGTATTCTGCCTCTGTTACTGGCTGTGCCTGAAGCTGTATTTTAAGCATACGCCAATGAACTGTTAAGTCCCATTGACTTCAGTGGGAGCGCTCACAGCTATAAAACTTGTGATAGAGTCTTGCACCAGAGCTGCTGTTATTTCTATGCTATTTATTTTATGATGCTGGCCTGTCTATTTGAGCTTGCAATTCACTCTTCAGCTCAGTGGGCGGGGATCTGCTGTTCTTATTTGTGCCCTTCACAAATTTCCACATGCATTACTCTCCTTGCTCTCTCGTCCAGGTAAGTCTCAGTGTGCCCATACAAAGCAAACCTTTATTTCTCTGTTCATCTTCCCCTTGCAGGGAGTCAGTTATGAGGAGTTCAACAGGGCAGGTGTATACCAGTCCTCAGATGGGAGAGCCACTTTGGGAAGAGCAGCCACTTTAGCCCTTAGTGAATGGTACCGTCACCATTCGTCAGTAACAAAGCTGCGTTTCTGCCTGGCATTTGGAGTTGGGTGTGCTGTAGGAAATGTCAAAAGGAGAAATAAAACTGAGGTTTTGGCTATTTGCCTCCATTAAAGGCCTCGTAGTAATTTTCACAATAGCATCCCCAGTATTATGCCTGATTTCAAATTGGGATAATTGCATTCTGCCTACCTGAATTTCTGTTCTGGAGTTCGGTTAGATAGACTAACATTTTTTTTCTGCCAGAATTCAAATATTGTTTAGGGACGCAATCCACTTTTAAACAATTCTTGTTCTGCTCTCAAGAGAGAGGTTCATGGCAATTCAGATACTGCGATGGTTAATATTAGAACAATACATATAAATAAATAAAGGAATTTCAGGAGTGGTTGAAGTGATTCCTATACACACACACACACACACAAGCACATGACCCTTCAAGATGAGAGGCAGTATATGAGACACTACATTGTAAGACATTGCAATGTTATTATGCTTTGTATGAAGGATGCCATATAAAATATTAATGTATTTCATTAAAATGACTCTTAATGTCAATATGTAGTGTGACTGTGCCATGATTTCTTATGTTAGTAGGTGCTTTACTAGAAGTTGTATCTTTACATTATTCAACCACAATAGTCTGTGTGGTAAATGTATTGCCTCTGTTATCAACTTACTTATGCCCCATGAAAAACCATTGCTATGGTGATGAGTATTTTATGGTACAGTATTCCCCTAATTATAAAACTGTTCTCTAACAGAGGTGCTAACAGTATTTTCAACAGCAAAATCCATTTTCAAAATTAAAATATATGCAAATAATTGAGCCATAACCCTCAACAGGCATATTTTTGATTGATAATTATTTCTGTATATTAAAAATGTTAGAGGTAAATGTAAAAGTTATCACAATGGAGGTTTAAGAGGGCTTATTTTTATAACTCTAAGGCAATGTATACCTTTGTTATTTGCTGATGGACTGTATGCTGTTAAAGTGGAAAAGTTACAATGGAAATAAGATTATTCTATTTGTATATGAGGTATAATATCATGCAAAAGAAAAATGCAAGATCTGGTTTATTAAGCATTTATTTGTAACTAGCAACATCCCTAGAAAAATGACACATGTAGTTCTCTGACTTTATTGCCACTTCCATGGAGCTCAATGTTTTTCTTCAAATCTTTGTGATTATTATACTCAGTCTGAGAATTTGACACCTGCTGTTTCAAAACTTGATCACAAATATTTCAGGATATATATGAAATAGTACAGAACAGAGGAAAAAGACTCAGACTACAATAATGTAGGAAGAATAAAAGAAAAAGGGGAGGAGGGGGAGCGGGAAATATTTTTCCCAGTAAGTAAAATTAGTCAAAACAGTTATCTAGAATCTGGAGAGAATTTTAGATACATTTAAATTAATATCATAAAATTCATAATGGCATGCTAAATATGAGGGGGAGGAAAAAAACCCTGTTAGAAGAGGAAATAATATTGGTTGAATTCTGTAACAAAGTGTCTGTAAGAAAACAAGACTAACAGGGATACGACTGATAGCGAGATGTTTAAACACACAATACCAGAAATATTTGAATGAAAAAGAATGGAACATCGTTAGATAAAAATGGGTAAGAACAATGTGTGAAATGCTGTACTTTAATTTTTATTCATTATTTAAGAAGAAGACAGCATCTGATATAGTTTAAAATCTACTGTGTTATGGTGAACATGATCATGATGTTTAAAGTTATCTGAAAGTTTCTGTCTTTTATTCCTCTTCCTCTCAGTTTCTACTTTTTTCCCTCTTATTTAAAAGTGGATGTCTTAATATTTGTACCATTAACTTTGTACAGTATTTTTAAGATGCTTGTTTATAATGGAAGCTTCAAAACATAAATCAAAATAATGGAGAGTATAGTACTGATTATTCAAACAGCATCATCTGTTAATAGCCTGTGTTTCCTGTAGGTGAAGCAGCTTCAATTTGATAAAGCATTTAGATGTAATCTTAACTTTAAGCATGCACTGAAGTCTGTCTGCAGTCATCTAAATACGTAGGCATGTGCTTCAATTGGAATGAAGTGCGTATGTAGGGTTAAACAGATGCTTTGCTGAGGCACAGATCCTAAAATTGTGAGCCTGATCCTTGATCTATTGAAGGCTTTCAACTCTGCTGGATGTTAGTTCTTTTATTATGTGTAAAGCTGTCCAGAGAGGATGAGATACTGACCCTAAAATGAATAGCAGTACATTCAGCCAGTTTTTGTTCAAGCCTGCTTTGAATAGAGATGGAATAAAACTGATGTCTGAAATATGCCATATTTGGGAAAAGAAGTAAAGAAGCTTAAAACTGGGGGGCTTGCCTTTGGTTACAGTACCAGTTTCTGTCTTTTGTCTGAACATTAATGCTGTCAGTTTACTACAGGTAAGAGCTGATTCCAGATTGCTTTGTTTTCTATTTACTCAGGGGGTTTGGTTAGTTGTTTTTTGGTTTGGTTTTTTTTTTTTTTTTTTTTAATGTATTTAGTTCTGCAGCACAAATACTGGTGGTTCCATCATTACTTTGGGAAAACAGAAATAGAAGGGAACTCCTGTGTAATCAGATCCAGTCTATGGCTAATGGAGGTAACCAGGTCATATAAATCTGTTAATAAATTTATCAAACTCTGTTTAAACCCATTAGATATTTTTTTTCCTTCATTGCTCCCATTTGAAAACTGTTTCAGAACTTCAGACCTCTGTTAGTTATAAATCTTCTCATTTCTGTCCTAGATGTGTTTACAACCAGTTTATACCCATTTGATCTTATGCCAACATTGTCTTGGATTTTAACCCCTCTCTAGCTGAAGAAACACAGTAAAAAATAATTAAAGGAGAAAAGAGGATTACACTCTTGAAAATCTGTTATACTGACACTATTAAAATTTAGAAAATAGAAAACACTCCCGCATCCTGATTTTTGGGCACATTTAGTTGCTTTTGGTAGGACCTATCAAATCTAAAGCAAACGTAGTTTTACCTTTCTCTTGAGAAACAGATCTGTAAGTCTCAACCCTCCCGAATAAGAAAATAACCAAAAATCTACCCCTAGAATTAATGACACCTAAACCAAGAGGTGACTTTGTCAACTGCTTTCTAGCCTTGCTTAACAATTATTTCGAAAAGCCATTGATCAAATCACCCCTCTCTGGGGGTACACTTTATTTCTCACTGTCAGAAAACTCAGGAAAATAGCTTCCAAAATCTTCAAGGTTTCTGGACTGCACCAGTTTAAGGCTATTTACACAAAAGCCATTGTTCTGTGTGTGCAAACACTGCTTTCCTCCTATCATTGAACTGGTCATGTAACAGGGTTTTCCCAGAAAAAAAAAAAAAAAGAGGTTTGGTTTTTTGCAGGGTTTTTGACGTTCTTTTTCATTTTAAGGAAAGTAATAAAAACATCTCCTCTCCTTGTTATAGGCACTATACCATCCATTGGTCCTATCCCAAGCCTGTAGCTCTCTTCTGCCATTTATAGCCTTGGCGAGGATTCACAGGAAACAAGTACAGCCCCCAGTAGAAGAGGAAATATTTTCAAAGAGATGTCTGCTTCTTCTTTTCAAACAGACGGAACAGGCTACCTGCATATAATCTCACTCTTTCAGTTACATACCTATGTACATACAGATTTAGATAGTTTTCAATGCATTATGTATGTAGCAATCTCAGGTTTTTGTTTAAGGCAATGAATTGAAGCAATAAAGTGTTAACATCTCCTGTAATTGTAACTCACACTTAGAGGTTTTTATTTAAAATAAATGAATCTTGTAGAAATATGAAGGCTTTTGAAAAAAAGGAAATAAAAAGAAAGCCTGAAAGAGTGTGAACACTGGAGGCAGAGAATCATATTAAAACTAGAATATCTGCACTTCACTAGTTCTTCTCCAAAATAAATAAGGTCATGGAAAAAAATAATGCCACAAGGCAGCTTGAGACACTAACTAAGAACTTAGTTTTCTTGGACCACCGATACCATTGTTTTCTGTAAGTGAAGATTTTGTGTTGGAAACACTTGTATCCAACTTTGTGGGAGTAAAGACCTTAGGAAGACATAAATTTTATAAATATTTAAACGCCCCCAACAGAACACTGCCAACCTTCTGAGGGTATCTTCAAGATAAATCAGCTTGCCACACTGAACTCTTACCTTTCTTTTCCGGTTGGGAATGACTCCTGTAAAGTTAGTTCTACTTTCAAAGCGTAGGAAAGGAAATAAAAATATTCCATAAATAATAAGAATTAAAAATGCTAGTGCCCAATCCTATTGATTTCACTTAGAGTTGAGGGCACTCAGCACCTTGCAGGAGGCTCTTGCAACATCAGACTATCAGGCCCTTATGCAGAAGGAAATCTTTCATTGATTGCTCTTAACCATGTCATTTCAGAGGAAGTAGCACAGAATGTCAAATGTGTTACACTTTAGGCCCACTCTTGCAAACATTTATGCACGGGAAAGCATTTACGCAGGTGAGCCGATTTGGTGGGGTCTGCCGGGCACAGGGCTGGAGCCGCTCTCCCCTGCCTGCCTGTGCAGCAGCACACTTTCTCCACTCCTTCATTTTCCACCATGAGCCACTTTGAAGGCACGTGAAACGGGTGCACAGATTTGCTGCCTTACAAGCGCTCTCAGAAATGTTTCCTCTCCCTCACTTTCTAAGTGGTTTCATAGACTTTATTTCCTTTTAGTAGCATGAACTTTCCAGTACGCCCAGCACCTGTCCCTTTAATATAGCACACAGGGTTCTTTCCCTCCATACTGTACATTATCCTCATTAACACATATCAGTCAAAAGCACTGTTAATTAAACTGGCAAGATGATTACACACGCCTCCATGTGCCCCCTCAGAGCATCCGCTTGCCAAGATTTTTTTCCTCCCTCATCTAAAGTGGGTGGAGGAGGCCCCGAGTAAACTAGAATTTAATGTTTAAAAAAATATCCCAGCACATTGTTCTCTTGGAGCAAAATGGCTTACACGTCATCACCACTCTCCCAAATAAATAAATGCAACACTGATATCAGTCTGTAAAACTATCACGTGCATATTTGATCCATACAGGCACTGCGTGTAACGACATCTCTTTTCAAAGCTGATCCTCTCCAGATAGAAGACTCAATACACTGACCTTGAAGTCTGGACTAATGAGGATGTCATAAAAAATTGATTAAAGCTGGGCAGACCCCAACAGGTTAGGGGAGCTGGGGTGTTTAATTTTCCTTTATATTTTTAGAGTCTTTGTAAAAATCTGAATGATTTCCCAGTTTTTCTACTTACTTCCACTTGTTTCTGACATTTTTGCACGGAAACTCACTGGCTTCCAGGAAATATTTCCAGAGCATTTCAAAAGTTATAACCATTTTTGCCACATTGCCACAAAACTCTTAAGAGAGTTTGCAATTCTGTAATGTGCTTTGGATCAAGCTCTCTTCAAGAATACTATTGGAATGACAGGGCTGGAGGGTACAGTAGCAGAGTATAAATAAAGGCAGGCAGTGGTGATCCCTGAAGCAAAGATAATGTACTTTTCTAGTACACATACACAGGCCTGATAGCTGCAACATAAGCCGTCCAACCATCCTCCTAGCAGAATACAGTTCTAAGAAGCTGTAGGAAAATACTGCCTTGCAAGGAAGAAGATGAATTTGCAGAAATCCATCACTGAGACTAAAAATGTTTGCTCCATAGCAGGACATGAGCACCTAAGCTGCTGGGAACGGGACCAGTATTCAGCTGACTGCTAATACCCTAGTCTGCAGCACAAGAGATGTCCTTGAATGTTAAAGAGGCAAATTAGGTGTAGGTCAAGATAATAAAGTGTCCTTCTTACCCCGTGGGAATTTTTCACCTGATTTTTTTTCCCTTCCTGCATCCGAACAAGTCAAAATTTTGGAAATGTTTGTGAACTGATGAAAAATTAGTGGAAAGGAAACCATGAAAGAAAATCATGGGATTTAATTAAATTATTTTGAATTGCTTTGTTCTAAACTATCTCTTAGAATCTGAAAGGTGATTATAAATGTAAATAAATGCTGTCAGCTGAGAAAAAAAATAATAAAGGGAATTTCTTTTTAATTACAAAATTCACAAAAATTTATCTCTTCAACAAATATCTCCTAGTTTCACTAGTCCATAATTTCCAGTAGAAAGAGTCATAAAAATTCTTGACCTTTTGTGATGGAAATATTGATATCTGTTTTGAGAATATTAGACCTGCTTTGACAGAAAGGAAAATAAATACTCCCTATAAAAGTTTTTCAAGCTGACCATATATAGGTCAGTAAACGTTCATTTCCTCTCTTTGAACTTCAGACACATTTAGCTGAAGAGAACAAGACTCTCCTTGTGTGACATAAACCAGTTTTCACATCAATAGTCCCAACATAGGCAGTCGAAAGGGATAGCATCCTCCCTGTTGTCTCAAATGCTAACAGAAATAACTTTGTATCTGTTGTATCACAATAGAAGTTCAGCTACCATAAATAACTGATTATCAATTTAAAATGAAAAATGGCCATTAAAAAAATGAACTTTAATGTCTACTTCGATGCATTATAAAAATTCAATTGTTAATTTATTTTCTAAAACTTTGAGTTCTGACCATTTAATTTTTAATTTGGTTCCTAACACTATTTGCTACCTATGTTTCAAGCTCTGGAATCCAGCTACATTTGAGTAATCCACTCTAGGGAGCAGAGGAGAGGAACTTTATGTGCCTACAAAAACATACATGTGCACTCACACACAGGTGTTGAGAGGTCTTATCATACGCAAAGAAGATGATGGAAAATGTCTCACAAGATAGATTATAGCTTTGCATCAGTACAAAATTCACAGCCTTTCCCCACCCCCCACCCCCCACCCCCCGAATACTTTAAATCTAGATGCCTGACTCAAAGGTTCAATTGTACTGGGCACACCTTCTCAAAGTGACCTTGGCGTTTTTTTGGAGTTCAGGCAGACTTTGGTAACCATCCCTTCCAGCATTGTCCTTGAAGTCCCAGTCTTGACATTTTCAGCATTTTTGCAAGCATGAAGCATGCACTGCAAGCACTGCTGGACCCAGTTGCATCCCTTTTGATGTCAACAGTAATTTTGACACTGAGTTCAATAGACACCTGTGACGAAAGGTGGCCTGATATTGCAGTTTAGTTAGTGCTGCCACTTGTTACAGAATCTGGGCTAAAATTTACCATCTGAACTTCCCTCTTCTCCTGTATGATCATTCCACATCAGTTCTAAAATATTTGAATGTTACATTTATTACTTTGTGGACCATTATGGATCTGTACAATTAACAGGAGACCATATAGATGTCTTTAACATAATTTTTTATGACCTACTAGCCATGAGAAAGTTAGCTTTTTCCTTAGTAATTAGAGAAAGCAATGTGCTAAAAATTTAAAGGCTATTTTGATGCAGCATCTTCGTGCTATCTGGCTTGTACAAAAGGGACCAGTGGTGGTCCTGTATGACAAGTAGAAAATTCATCTCACTTAGGACAGCCTAAACCTTGCATGGATGCTGATAGATGTGACCCAGCAAATAATGAGTATACTGAGAGTAGAGTGGAGCTAACTTCTGCTTCATAAATACTCCCTGGGCTGAATATCTGTGTTGCACAACAACCAGCAGCATAAGAGGTGACAGAGTGCTCACACCATTGGGAGACCCAAGCTCACGCAAACAGGTGCAACTTTCTTTTCTATGACTCTTTTTTTATAGCATATGTGCCAAACATCCCAACATTAATTTTTTGACCCAAGCATGGAAAAGAAACCCCTCTGGTTATCACCGGTAGGTAATGGTTATGTTTGTAGTGATTCAGTTAGACCAGTCAGTGGTCCAGATTGATGTCAACACTCCATAATTTTAAAACACATAACATGAGTAGGAAAAACAAGCTAAACTATGTGGCAATAGCCCATGGGAAGTAATGGAAGATTCAGGTTTGATATAAACATGGATCCCACTGAAAGTGATTTACAGTTCCCTGAATTATGCTGCAGGAGGTACGAGTCTTAGCCTGATCAATTACTTTTCCCTCAAAATCTACTATAAATACGTGTTCACATGACAACAAAAACCTCTTTTTTTTTTTTTTTTAATTACAGATGTGAAGAAAGAAAAAAAAAACAAAACAGGAAAGGGAAATGTAATAATGCAATCCAACAGGAATATTCCAATGACTTCCAAGGGAAAGCACATTGGAAAGTAGTTTTGGAAACATGACAGAGTGATATGAAGGGACTTCAGGCATATAGGCCATATCTACCATCTGTCAGATTTTCCAATTTTACAGGGCTTGAAAAAGGCACTCGCCCACTTGCAGTAATGAGTGAGAAACAGTCTCTGAGGAGTACAGGCGGCAGCAGGGTGAACTTTACAAGACTCTGTCTACTTCCTTGAAATGCTCAGAGGCTACTGATGAAGGAACAGATCAAGTCTGGGATGTTGGAAGAGACTTCCCACCACTCTAAGTATGAATATTATGTTACTAGTAGAAAATGTCTGTACAAATAAGCCAACAGATGGAGTTTAAGTAAGAATGCTCTTTATTCTTTATTCTGAAGCATCTAGTCCCAGGCTATGTTAAAGACAGGACACTGGGATTACTGGGTGACTGCTCTGATTCATTATGGCAGTCACTTTACCCCAGATGATTTGAGGACTTGTTAATATGACAGTCACTGCAGTAACAACTATGTTCAGGTTCTGAGCGAGCCAGCAGCAAACAATGTTTTTCTAGAAATGTAGGGACACAGGGTAAGCTGAATTACTTCAAAGTAATGCAATAAAACTGCTTTTCTCTCATTTTTAAGCATGTGACAAACTCTTGCAATGTTGGTCACACACTCTAGGCTAGATTTTAGTGACAAAATCATATCACTCAAAGGTGAAAAAGCATGTTCATTGTTTGCTTCCCCAGCTAATTTTTATTCAGACACTGACTACCCAGTGCCAGACTAGAACTGCGATACCTTCCCTATAATAATAGTATAGACAGAGAGGGAAAGTAGAAATGCCAAAAGTTTTCACATAGAACTAGAAACCTGCAATACCGAGTACTAATTTTCTTTGAACTTTCCATTAAGGATCAGTTGACGGTCAGTTGGCTTCAAGTATTTATGTTTTTTTCAGCCACAGCCAGGCACATGGTTTGGACATTGAATGTAACTAACCATTGGAAACTGGGAGATGGAGCAGATTTTCCATCACATGAACTTCTTCCATCGGTGTAGTCGGTGTTTCCCCTGCCTTCTACTCAGTCAAAAATTACGGGTTTGATGTAGAATAATGCTTCCAGTGAAATTATCTGGTTTATATAAGGTCTTAGCAGTTATTCTTGTCTTGCAACCCATTCCCTATCTTGCACACTGAACTACTTGCTACAGGGTACATTGAGTTTTACTAGGCTGTGTATGTAGTGTCGCTCACACCTTTATCTCCTTTCTTATGGACAATTATCTGTTACAAAGTATCAGAACTGAAAAGGACCTGTACACAGTCCCCCCAGGAGGAACAGATGAAAATTAGAATGGTCGGAAATTCACCCCAAAAAAAGGCTAATTTTATAAAACACTCCAAATTTTCCTGAAAAAAATTCAGAACAACACATGAGTTTTGACCTCTGCAAGATTTGAACTTGTCAGCATTGTTGGTTCCTCCAATGAACATCCTCCCTGTTGAAGAGACGTGGGAAATTATGCAAAACCACCAGGCGGTCCTATGATCAGAAATATTACCATTTTCTGTCAATCTTCAAGTAAAATGTTTTATTCCCCTTTCTCCTGACTGTCCTTACCATTCCTAAAAATAACTGGCATGTGATGTCATAATTTTGAATTAATTTCTGTCCTCTGCAATTTAAATGGCTGAACCACATCTGGTACACTGGTTACACAAAGTCACTCTTTACTGAACCTGCCAACTCTCAATCTTACAAAATTATCTGTTATGAAGATAGAGGCACCTATAGACACGGATATATTTTTTTTTTCCCAATGTATGCACACAGCCAATTTTACTGTAGAGTGACTAATATCTCTGGATCATTAAAATATTTTTCAGTCAGTATATTCATAACTATAACTAAATTTGTGCATTAAATTACATTGGGTTGTTCCAGAAAGCAGCCTAGCAGTTTTCATGACAGACAGAAATAAAAGGCAATGAAATTATGCTGATTTTTAAACATAATTTTCCAGTAGTTTAAGAAGAATAAGTTTTTCATTTAAAAAAGCCAGCAGGATCAGCAGGCAACTAAGTTCTGTTTTAGTTGAAAATCAGTGGGAGGGAATATAAAGCCATATTTTTTTTTCCTAAACGGAACTGGAACAGCAGCAAAGCTAACAAGTTGTAATCAGCCAAGATTTTTTTTTTTACGTATCAAAAAAAAGGTACTTTTTTAAAATCCATAGTGCCTCAGTGCAATATTACAAAGCACATTTGCTTCAAGTAGTTATCCTTGCAGTAGAAAGTACAAAGAAAGAAATATCTCAGGGAAGGTAGGAGAGGGGATTGCTATAGCCATTTATAAATATAATTTAGGTTATTCATTTATATTTACAAAACGCTCTATATATTCTGCTGCATCCCTCCCAAAATTTAAATAAAAATAATAAAAAAGGCCCCTCTGATGATAAGTAAATACTCACCAGCCTACTGTCAAGAAAACAAACAAAACATCCTTCCAGCTCTCAGCTCAGACTTTCTCAGTAGAGTGGAAATAGTGAAGTGGGTTTTTCAGCTTGCTACAAAGGTTAAAAAATCAGATCAATGCTAAACCAACTGTAAGAGAGAGCTCTGGAGAAATCATTACTAAAGATTGTCCTGCTAACCTCCCTTCCACAAATGTCTCCATTGACTTTACTGGGCTTTGGATCACACCCAGAGTGATTTGTTGCCCACTGCTCTGTCAGCTGAGGAGAGAAAATCTCTCAAACAGGCAAATCCTAGGCAACTAGGGCTCTGAGGGCTAATGTCAACAAAGTGAACTAGCCAGAAATTTGCTGCCTGCCAGGACACATGCACTGAAAAGCCATGTTTAAGCAGATACCAAAATCCTGCTTCCAAATGTTCTCTAAGGCCTATATAACGTTCTCGTTTACAGGAATTAAGAGCTACACAAGCTCATACAAGCTTCAGAAACTGGGAAAGGGTGGTCGGTTTAGAGTAAGGGTTCAGGCCTTGGTGTTTGCTAGACTATACTTCCTTCCTAAAGAGCAGGGTTTGGATATGTGAATGCAAAGGTGAACAACCCTGTAATGACACAAATGAAAACCTCTTTGCAAAATATTTCTTTGCTCCTCCCTATCATAAAGATTTTTAGAGTAAAAAATATATAGATAAAATGTCAATGTAAGGGCAGAGTTACATGAGTTACATACGATCACAAACCAAATGGCCAGATAGTTCTTCAAAAAATACATTGGACTGCAATAAATTGTGGGCTGAAGCCACTTCCTATGAGCTTTAGGAAGAAGTGGAGCAAGAAAAAATGAGACTTATTTAATATTTTAACAGTAAAATTAAAGGGCTACAAATCTCAAATATTAGTAGAAGATGAAGTTACAAGGTAATGAACAGTTGTTTGAGGCTCTTGAAAAAATCTTCGAAAAACCTATTCATAAGGTTTAACTTTGGATTATACTACATACTGTTTAGAGCACTCACTCTCCATGATACAAAAGGTGGACAATTGCTGAACGATGCTTGATTTATATGCAGCTGTATTTTCATCCATGGTACCAACACACTAAATGCCTGATGCATTAACCTTCATTTCACCATCAGCACCACCATACCATCACTGATCAACACCCAGATCTTACTGTCTCTGACCATTTTTTTCGAAAAGCTGACCTGTTTGCTTGTAAAAGCAGCACATGCCAAAACTGAGAAATTCTGTCACTCAGATCAAGTATTTCTGCCAAGTCCATTTTAAATTTCTATTGTTCTCCAACAACACCACTATGTTTTTTCTCAGTTCCCAAATTTGTCTCTAGCAAAAGATGACCTGGCTTTTTAAGAACCACCTATAAATGTTCGTACACAATTTCTCTCACAAGAAAGTCAGTATCATCAAGGATTACTGTTGTTATGTTTCAGTCACAGAGAGGTCAAGAAAAAGACAGATGACCTCCAGGTTTGATATTTAATTGACTACAGCTGTTCTATAGTCTGGGGAATAATTGGCATGTAAAAGAGCATTAAACTATGGGCACTCTGATTGCCTCACCCTGACAATAACATTTCACATTATTAAGGTGGTAGAATGACCTGCATGGCTGACCAAACCAAGCCTCAGGTCACTCAATAATTAAAAAGATAGGTAAGATCAATAACAGCAAATGGTATCACTTTACAGCACAATAACTGGTTACATGTAGTATAACTGGCAGTAACAACCTTGTATTTATTAAGCCTGGGTGAAATCAGGAAGAGAAAGAGGAAAAAACAGTGAAGTGTAATTGTACACATTTGTTTTCTGGTCATCAATATTTAGCTTGTTATGGAATTTCAGTGATTCATTGATTGAATGTGGAGATGTGTAATCAGCACACAGATTTTATTTAAGCATTGATCTTTTAGTCAAAAGCCCCAGAACCAATCTCCTCAAGAATTTCTGACTTGTCAAGGCCAGGCAAGGAATGCCTCAACAACTGATACAGACTGTGCCCCATTCTGCATGCAAGTAGATGATAGCACAGACATCAAGACATCTCTTCAGGCAAAATCTCCAAAAGCAAGATGGGATTCTAGTCTTCAAGTAGAAAAAAGTAAGATAGTTTTGGGGGTGGGGGTAGGGGGGTGGGATGGGGATTAAATAAATTTAATAAATTTTAAAAGACAAAAGCATGTTCAGACTCTTATAACATAGCACCTCTGTTGTGAACTCTCTCCAACTGAAGTGTCATGCAGTAACCTGATCACTGACCCAGTGCTGTGTTGATGTAAAACTTATCTAAAATCAACTGATTCTTCTCACTTCTGCAAAAATGCAGTCATCCTAATGGGATGGAGGATGTCTTTCATCACATAACTGGGTTTAAAAATAATTACAGATTTATAATCTCTTGGAGAATTTTTTTAATCTTAAAAGTAGGTTATCTAAAACAACCAACAAAACAGGAGGACTATTTTGTCAATGTTTAGAATGCACATGCATTAAAAAAGCAAATGCTAACTTTACATACGCAACAGTCAGCTCTCCTAGGCATACATCCACTGGCTAGGGGTATAATTTCATCTACAACATTTCTCATAGGTTCCAGTATTGTGACTACTCTGATTTTTACCAGCTGAATCTCTTCTCCCGAGTTTTTAGAAAGCAGTTTAGTGGGCAGTGCCAGGAAACTAGAGTCAGTGGGAGACCCAGCAACTTGCTTGTCCTGGGGGAAGATTTCTACCTTTTACCCTGTTTTCAGAGCCTGTGTTTAACCTGTTGGAGTTGTCATGACAATAACCTTTTGCCATCAATTTAAACTGGGTTTTAAGTTGCTTGTTGTTGAGCAAAAAAATAATTCTAGACCTGTAAATGATACCCCTCAAACTTTAGCCTTTGTTGGCAGAAAGACCTTTTGAAACACAGTACACAGCAAAACTGTATCAAGATTAGAGAGTATAACTGGTGATAACTTCCAGTGTTATTATCTTAATAAACTTTCTGTACTTGATTAGCCTGGATAAAGAAGATATAGATCAGTCATAATAGCTGGAAAACTGCAGATAAGCTGGTCATCCTTTCAAGATAAAAATGCCCATCTGTTCTAAGATTGTAATCAAGAACCTTGTGCTGATATTTAGTTTATTCCTACATGGCCTCTAGCTAATTAAATACTAAGATCAAATCCATTGTTAATGCAGCTTTTTTTTTTTTTTTTTTTTAATTTAACTCACTTCATTGTATCTACTCTGCTTTTTTCAAAGATCACAGCATACTAAAAAACCTTATGGAATGTTAGAAAAGTCACTTACACCTAGTTGTCTCATACAATTGAAGGGTTCAGAAGCAGTAGGGTTTATTAATCATTGCTATTTGATGAAAGCAAGAAATGTGGCTGTACTACAAATCCAGATTCAGGTAACTCCAATATTTCAGGGGGCTGTAGCTAATGTGCACATTTCCGTCACCTGCTTTTTTTTTTTTTCCTCACCCCCCCACCCCTGTACTGCTTTTAATATTCCCACTGTGGGTTCTTTTCTGTTTTACTTTGGGGGGGGGGGTGTTTTAGAAATTTAGGGGTTGTAGGGTTTGTTTATTTATTTGCAAAGTTGAGAAAGAGAATACCAATACATTACTCATTCAGGACTGTGAATGAATAAGAACTAGGACTGAAAAGGATCAGGTGTGGCAGCAATTCTCTGCCAGCCTTCTCTGCTTTGCAGAAATGTATTTGAATGGATTATGGAAAAGCAGTAACCCTTCCCAATTAAGGCTGCTGGTAGTACTGCTGCAGTATTACTTCGCCTCAGTTCCTCCATCATGGAATTACTTCTGACTATGTCCGGATATATAGGTTTTTTTCTTGCTATTTTTTTTAGAATGCAAACTGTTTTCTTGACTATCTGAAATGACTTTTCGATTTGCAGTACACAAAACTGTTTGCAGCTTATATACCTCTATCTGATCAGCTAGAATCTGTTGTGCTTTGAACTCAGAAATATTGTGAAGTATATCTTTATTATATTAACTGTTATGAAAGTGATGGTTTTGACAAAGCTGCTCTGAGTGATCAAGGACCCTGGTATTGCAGTGTTCTGCCACTTCTAACCTCTCTGTGATGACCAAAAATATCCTTGCTCCAAGATCTATCCGATTAATTTATTTCCTCAAAATTACAGTAGGAACTTCAGTGTTTGCTGCACTAGCCTTATTCCAACCACTAAGGTCAACATAAACAAATTTCATATCCATTTTAGCACCCCTCATTACAGTTTTTTATCAGGCCACATTTTCAAACAGCTGTCTCTACCATGCATTCCAACTTAACTTCTAGCTGTGCTTTACTACAGTATTTCTCCGTCTCTCTTTTCCAGTTCCTGTGGCCCTTCTTTATCTTAGCCCCTGCTATGCCAGGTGTCCTCTCCACATTAGTTCCAAACCTTCTAGGCATACATGTTTCTGTGTCCCCATCTTCCTTTGGGGAGGAGGAGGAAGAAAAAAAAGGCAAAAAAATAAAAAAAAAAAACCAAACCAATTTCCATGCAAGCCTTTGTACCCTATTTTATCTTAGCCCTACAGGCAAGCAGACTTCTAACATAGCTTTAGGAGATTCTTGTATGCACCTTCTCTCTAGAACTTCTCCCACTTCCTCAGCGGTGAACCCTAAGATAAGCATGCCTTTTTTGTTCCTATCCTGATTTCTCCCACTGCATTTTTTTCTTTCATGCCTCTTTTCTTCTTGTACCAATTTTCCTTCTAATTTTAATCCACTGTCTCAAACCCACCAACAAATTTCACACAACACTTCAGATTAATTCATTAGCATCTGTGCAAGCATACTAACATAAATTCATCTTAAAACATCAGAACTTTCTATATTATAGAAATCGTAGTCGTGTTCTAATACAACATTTATTATCACATTATTAATGAGGTTTATCTTGACAGAAAAAAAAAATGAAGTAATGACTGTATATCATTGTAAAGTGTTCTGTTTTGGTAGAGCTAGATTTTATAAGTGTCAAGAAATATACATTGAAACAGGAAATCCAGGCAGAATATAACAGCATTTCAAGTACCTAAAGAAATGATGAGCAAATTGTACTACCAGATGTGTCCAGTTTCCACTGAGCAGCTTAGTTTATTTCAAGCAATGGGTGTTAGGTCAGATATCAGAGCACTAAAGACAAACAGGACCAGCTATTAATATTCCTCTCTATATTCAATCACTCCCATTGTTATTATGGAATCAGTGTAGAAATATCCCTCAGCAGAAAGCCACCCCTTCTTTCCTAAATGCGCTTACATACAGCTCTTTGCCATTGCCTGACAAAAGCCATCACTGGCACCAGTGCCAAGCATTTGTGAATAATCCTGAATGCAGAAGCCCAATGTACAAAATCGTACTTCTGCTTTTTATAAACACTGCCTCAGCTACACCATCTGAGCATAAGAAATTAGTTCAATATAACAGTGGGTGTTGTTCAGTTGGACACACATTCACCAAATATTTTCAAGATTAGATTTAACTTCATCTCTACTTTTCTAATGGTTTTCTTGAAGAGTTAGGTGGATGGAGGGAAGACAGAGTGGGGACAAATTGTTCTCACTCTACGATTAGGATCCACAGGAAAAAATAGGCTGTCCTATGTAACTCAATATTTGCTTCCCACAAATAAATTCAAATGCACTGGAGAGATGCAGATGACAGGCCACTCTCATTCATCTTAAGGTGTCAGGCCAGCCAACTCCATTTCTGCTGATGAAACTTTTATCTCATCAACATTCTCTCTGTCATTCCTTGAATGTCTTAGTCTGATTTAGTTTTGAACACAGATTCTTGTTGGGTGTTTTTTGTTTGTTTGTGGACCTATTTATGACAAACTACCCTCAATGTGAGAGTAGCCTCTAGGTAATGTCTTCTTCCAATCTCATCACTAGCTTCTATTTGCAAAGTAATTCTGAGTGAGTTAAAGTACAGATAAGAAACAGGAGTCTAGACAAGGAGCAGTACACTGATGCTGTGATTGCCTTCACCTAACTTTAATTCTGCAGTGCTGCAGTTTAGTGTGACCTGTTGTCCAGGCTTCTCTGTAGCTGGTGAGCGGGAGGGGCAATTTGTCCCACTGTACGGTGGTATGTGCAGAGATAGGTTAAATAAATCACGCTTTGCAGCTGACACAGGCTCTTCACTGACATGGAAGAGAGTCCAGAAGGTATCTAACTTTTCACTGTTAAAGTAACACTTGTAAGTATAACTCACCTTATACATGCACATCTGTTCTAGAACTTGCAGAAAGCACACAGTTGTCCTGAAACCTCATTCTGTCTATCCACACACAGTTTCCTATAAGCTTTTACTGCAAATAGCTTCTAGTTAGAAATAATAGGGAAAAGAGCAAACACATGACTGCTAGCAGCAGCATCTCTCTCAAAAACTATTTGCATATACAAATTAACAGTGCAAATATTTCTTTCAAGACTTGCACGCTAAGGAAAAGAACATTATTATTCTTGTTGAAAGATGGTGCTGCAGGTTAATACTTTCCATAACCGTACATGTTAATTGTCATTCATGTGGGGCTAAATTGTTACACCTAGTAATGGGCTAAGTAAGGGGCACTGCAAAACCGTGCTGTTCCTTGGAGAGGCCAATGAGTTTCCAAGGCAGAAGGAGGACACACCACACAAGGGACCTGACGCTGTGAAGGTCCATCTCCTGCTTGGGCCCTGTGGGCTCCGGGTGACCCTCTAAGGGCATTCCTGTCTACTGCAAATGGGACAGGATCATGTGCAGGGTATGTGAAGTGGAGGAAACCTTGCACTGGAAAGTATGCAATGTGGCTCTTTTCAGGCTTTAGACAAGAAAAAGCTAAGCTTTAAATGATGAAAGACTGAAATCTTGGTTAATGAGGAAAAACCGGTAATGTAGGAATGGGAGTTATAAGGCACAAAGACAATCAGAGAGAATACAAGTGAATCACGTGTCAGGCCTGGTATTACTGGGAGAGTACAGAGGGCAGGCAGAGAGAGATGACGATTGACAAGTCTAAGCCATAAAGGTGTTTTTTAGATACCAGAATGTAGAAGCTAATCAAAGGTTTTTTCATACCAGAGTAGCCTACAGCCCTGCCTAGTCTATTGTACTACAGCTGTCAGTGCCCAACTTTAAGATGATTAAGTTCTTTTAAAATATAATTTTAGTCACAGTGGACTTTTTTTTTCTTTTTTTTGACAAAAGATAGAATTCCTTCCTGACCATTGCTGGTACTATAATCAGCTTATGTCCTGAAACATATGATTTGATTATCCTTATTATCTTGGCTTTCATAGCTATAAAAATGTTATTAGTGATCATAAAAATATCTGCCCCTTTTTACTCAAGTCAAATTATTTTACTTGGCTACCTCCTGTGGCAATGTACTCAGCAGGTCAAATGTATATTGCATATCTGAGCTTGTACAGAACTTTATCGTCCACAAATGAGGTTTAAAATTTAACATATCTTACGAGAGCAAGGCTTCCCAGTGATAAGTACTCCCATTTGATAAGTACTTCCTTCTCACTTGAGGATAAGGGTAGTGCAAGGATGCTTCATGATGCTATATTTATTTCACTGCGAGTTTTAGGTGAATCCTTGAGATTCTGAGGTCATATATTTATTTAAGCTATTGGAGAGTAAGACCTAAAAATTAAGTTATCCTCAAGGAACTTTGATATTGCTCTTCATTGCCCAAGCCAGCAGCTATAAAGGCATGTTATACTTGCAGGCAAACAGCAGCGCTGACACCCTGTGGGGTGAGCTCACTGACCTGGGCCATTTTGAGTGTCAGCCTTGGTACCCCGAATGTGACTTTCACAAGCGTTCGCAGCCCCTCCTGACTTTAGAAATTCCTGCCAAGCTGCCAGAACTGCCTCCCATTTTCTCTTGACTGAGAAAAAACTAAAAACTTGTAGAGGAAAAGCAATGTCAAAGCAGCCCTGTTTCAGGGGCGATTCAAGAGGCATCCTTCCCTGGAGTGCCTGGGCCCCAGCTGAGGCAGCAGAGCGGCTGGCAAGGAAGGGTTAAATGCATTGACAGAGGAGAATTAATGGTCAGTGTCAGAAACAGCAAAACAGCATCTGAGAGGCCAATACCCCGCTGGGCCTAAACTTGACCTTGTGCTGACCTGCAGCTGCCAGGCATCCCGAAGAGCCGCGGCCAGGTCCAAGGCAAAGCTATGCGACCTGGGGGCGCCGAGCTGCCATGGCAGTGACCTCCAGCTATGATTTATTGACTGGCGTCTCTGCATGCTTGACTAGGGCTCTGGTCACTGGTGAAAGATGTATTGATTACACATTAGTCTGCGAGGCTGGGCTGGCACAGCCAGCTCTGGAGAAATGCGGACCTACTCTCACACATTATTAGGTTTGGCATAATTCTAAGAGGACACATAGGATAGTTTTATTTTACCTGGCAGCCATGACATTCACTGATATAAAGGATATAATCACAGAAACTGAGTAAGATATTAATGTGGAATTTTGTACAATAACTCTGGGAGCTCCAGGCTGGAAATGTATACACTGCCTTCTAACATGTCACCATTTAATTTAGAAACCAAAACACTCTATCCATGCATATTTTCTCAATTTCTGTCAGCTGAAACTCTGAAACAGGGGCTTTAACAAATTCTGGATACAGTGACCCCAAATACCACAAGGAACTATGATTCTTTAACTGCTTAGTTAACTTTGCATTCTATTTATAAAATTAAAGCTTTAAAAAAAGACATATGAACAAATATAGTTTAATTATCCTTAATCTGTAATGTTTAGTGTGATTCTGCCTTATTTACATATTTCCTTTCAATTGTAAAATCATTAGTTAAAAAAGACTTGTTAAACATCTACAAAATTGAATGTGGGTCAACGTTAACAGTGACAATCTTCTGCATACTCACTGACTTCCAGAAAAAACGTGGCTTTAGAAATAAAATATATGATCTCTGTTCCAAATCACAACTCCCCTGGCATCAATTTAGGTCTTAATATCAGCCTGAACTCCTACATGATTTTAGAGAAGCACCATTTAGGTGAAAAATCATTTAAAAAATTGCTATCATTATTTGAGAATAGCAATAAACATCACTCACGCTGTTTACTTTATCACTCAATTCTCAGCACAGTTTGTCAATGCTGGCCAAGGCAACGAAAACATTTAGTTACAGAAAGAGGAAAGTCAATTTTTGAAGCTTTGTTAATGCAAGCAAACAGCACAGATGCTTGTTCAGCTTCCAATCAGGGCTGGCCAAACCATGGCTCTTGCTCTGCACCCATTTCTGAGCCATTGGGGTGCGTCCCCCATGCTGGGGCACGGGCACTTGCCTGCATGGCACCCCACATGGCAGCCCAACTCTCCAGCTAGAGCAGCGAGAGTGCCCACAGGGACCACTGAAGCCAAGACATCTGGAAATTTGCTGTGTGCTCGGCCTGGCTCACCCTAAAATACCTCTTCGCATTTCAGAGCTGGTCCCCAAGTTTCCTGAGTCAGGAGGCACAGGTATGACTCCCAGCCACAGCAGGACAGCAGCCAGCAAGGCTCAGATCAGACCCCCTCAGCAAAGATCCTTACAGAGCACAGACTGAGAAGAGGTATCTTAGGTTTTTCTGTCCTACCTTGTAGTCGCTTTCTAGTGATTTAGTGCAAACTGAATAAAGGACCAGCTTTGCAGAAAGTTTGAATTATAGCTAATTGTGTTGAGTTAATTTTGGTCTTATTGAGCCCGTAGCACACTTTATTGATTGTAAACAGAGTAAATTTAAAAGCCAAACCATAAAAGCCTCAAGTCTACAGAAAGAAACATGGTATGTATGCTTACTAGCAGCATATCACTCATTCTAATTAAAACAAAAATACTGTGCTAATGGCACAGGGGCCTGAAAAGGTGTTGTTCAGAGATGGTGAGATGTTTGCTTTTGACTGAATAACACATCTGAACCACATCATCAGCAAATGTTAAGAGAAATCTGGATTTGCTGGAAGGAACATCCACAAGTTGTGGCTCGTAAGGATCTGAGCTGTGATAACGCAAGCATAAAGGAAGAGCTCCCCACAATGTGCTCCTTCTCAGTGCAGGAGTTAGTGCTGCACTTCAGCTTGCTTTTCAATGAGAAATCCTATGACTGACTCAAATTTTCCTACACATTTCAAGGCAACAATTCGCTTAAAGGTTAATATTTATGCAAAAAATTTTTTTGCTCTGTGCTTAACACAGAACACTTTAACACAGAAAGGAGACAATTCTTCTCATCTTCATTACAACAATAGTTATTGTAAAGCCTAATTTTGCAGGAACGCATCACTTTCAGTGTGTAACCCAAGCAGCACTGAATCCTCATATGACTGAGAATAAGCAAATCAGATTCAGACTGCAGCAGATAAACTGACCTAATGCACAACAGGACGACTCAAGATATGTTACACTGTGTAAAAATGCTAAAATGAAAGCAGGAATCACTTTTCCCAATATGCATAAAAACTTTAATTCTTCTAAAACAGACACATAAAAGTGTTACCAACCACTTCATGTTATGGTGTTACATGGCACATACATCTAAATTTCAAAAATAGTATCAGTGTCTGGAGACACACTTTTTTAATTAATACAGCATACAAGACAAAAGACTTATGCAAAGATGGAAACTGGTAATGTATTTTGTATAACTTCCAGAATGCCCTAAACTTTTGTTTCATTCCTCTGCTGCAACCTCACTTCAGACAAATGGTACAACAAATCTCATTTACCAAGGGAAAAGTTCTGTTTCTGAGGCAGGAGAAAAGTTCCTTCTCTGAGGTAGAAGACTGTTGTACCACACACAGAGCAACAATCTACCTAGGCCATTTTTCTTGTTGGTTGGAGAATGGAACATATTTGTGGAAGCTTGCACTGAAGCAAAACATACTGAAATGATACTATAATGATCAAGCCAACAGCACCGCAGAACTCAAATTTCAATGAAAGTTTCCCCTTGTAAAAATAGGAAACACATATGAAAGGCATAATATAAGTAAACACCTCCCCCCAGCCTCCAAAAAGTAAATAGACTGCAGCAAGCAATGACAAACAAGGAAGATGTCTGCCCCTCACTTCCACTGGATCTCTAACATAAGAAAAAGTTTTATCTGAATTTCTTCACATGAATCAAAAACCTGCTAAAAGTAAGTAATGTATACAAACCAGCAGGCAAGCACTGACTGCAGTGTTCACACTGCTACGCTGAGAAGCACACAGTCTAACCCCACGTGACACTGAAGTACCCTGGGTAACATCACATGTCCCGTTCATGGGATCGACACATGTAAGGCATCCACCAGCACATAAAAAACAGACTATGTTCACAACTTGACCAACCACATCAAGCCAGCCTGAGCTCAACAAAAGTGAGGAGATGTCTAGGGAGATTTGCACATCCAACAACCAGATGCACTGCACTGAAAATACAATCCTTAATTGAATTTGGTGGAGGCAGGCAAAGTGCCTGTGCCTCCAGTTGGCAAGCACATCTTTGAACCGAATCAGGGCTGAGTTTGGGTCCTTCTGCTGTCCATATTTTTAAGAAAGCAAACTCTGTTCGGCCCTAGATATCAACAAAGTCCATACATTTAGCATGGTTCTTCCGCAACATCTCTCACACTAGTTACTTCATAGAAGATGTAATCACCAATGGCCATAATCAAAATACTTACAAGCATGCATTATATTGTATAACTTTTACGAGGAGAGCAGTGAGGAACAAGTTGCCAAAAGAGAAGCTGTGGATGTCCCATCCCTGTAAGTGTTCAAGGTCAGGCTGGATGGGCTTTGAGCAACAGGATCTAGTGAAAGATGTCCCTGCCTGGTACAAGGGGGGGTTGGACTAGATGACCTTTAAAGGTCCCTTCTAACCCAAGCCATTCTATGACTCTATAATATACATATATCCCAAGAATGAAAAGCCCTATGTGCCACAGCTTGTACCCACATCGCTGTTACATTATAAAGTGATTGATTTTAGGAATAAGTTAGAAATACGAATTACTCAGAAAGTTTTTTTACACTGTGTTTATAAATTTGATCATAATATTGTAGAATTTTTAAACAATTTCTAGCCACAGGTGAAATAGAATCTCTGAGAGACAGAGAGACTTTGGAGAGTGAATAGGTGAATTATGTCCATAGAGGACAGAGGCACACTGTCAAACATATTGCCTTTAGGAATGCTGAGGAAACAGCAGTCAGCAGCATTTTCAGACAAGACCATATTCTCCATGGTACCGGGATGCTAAAAGTGAAATGAAATCAAGGAGGGCGAAGAAAAAAAGAAAAATCAGCATGGCAAATAACTACACAGTGGAATTAAATTTCTATTTCTGGGTTACAAAGTAAAAACTTTTTATTAGAGTGCAACTGGGAACTCTGCATTTAACTCTTTCAGATGGCAAGTACTGTTCCCATCGTTTAAAATATAAATGTCACGAGCTAACCTGAAGGTTTGCTGTAAATCAAACCTGCACTGTATAAAAACTGTTATTTGTGTCCTAATGGGTCAAACAGAAGAGGTGCCCTCTCTAAAAGAGCTGGATACCAGATTCCCCTTTCATTGATTGAGGTTTCAACTCTGGGTGCTTGAGTTTATGACAAAAGAGTTCACAACACCGCTGGCAGGAAGTCGATAGTTTGATAGATACCCTTTGCAGTTGGTCCTGTCTCTAGCACTTTAACCACGCTTTCACTCTGACAGTTATTACTGCTGCAATAAATTCTTCAGTAAAACAAATAGGCTCTCTGAAAATGTATTAGCCCAGGCGCACTATTTTACTTAATATAACTGCAAGTCTTAAACAGGTAACTACTGTAGTAAATAGGCCAATATATTTAGAAAGAATCATGTGTGTGTATGTGCATTTACAGTAAGTTACCGAAAGTTCCCTTCAGATCAGGTTGCACAGTATTTATTACACCTTCAGGTTATACTTTTAAATTTCACAAAGTAACTGACAGTAACAAAGGCTTTAACAATCTATTTTATATGTCGCTGCAAGAATTCTCCCACAGTTTTCAAAATTGCCTGGATGTGTTTGCAGCCTAAATCCTTATGGTGACCCCTAGACCCTCTGGAGCTGTTGAAAAACTTTATCCATTTTGCTTATACTTGACCTTAACTGCTGTTCATCTTCCAAGAAATCTCAGTGCTATGGCCATTTTCTTACAGGATGCTTAATAATGGTTAGCAACAGGTTCTGACTGGATCAGACAGGGCGAGTGATGGTGTCCAGAAATCATCACTGGGGTCCATAGGCAGCAGCAATTCACTCTCTCTCCCTCTCCCCCAGGCCATCTCTTTTAGGAGTGTTAGTCCCAGAGAAAAATTATGTAGATTTTGAATGCTGGGTTCTCATCAGCTGTATTGCATGGCTTAATCAAAACAGTTTCTAAGAAAATCTGCAAACATTTGTCCACTGCCATCAATACTAATAGGCAAAATGAGAAAAGAGAGTTTTCTTTATTGTGTTATTGATATTCTTCTATGGGTTTGGGTTTCACTTTTTTCTGTGTGCATTCATTAGCCATTTTTATTAGACATAAGGACTAGATTAATATTAAAGCTACTTTATTAGCAGCTATCCAAATTCTCTTTCAGAGATAAACTGTCTACATACAGAACCCTTCATCACTCCTTCCTACTTCCAGAGACTTTGTGTCACTTAGGGGAGATGTCTTGAGACATCTATCCTTCAAGATTAAATGCATCCCTTCTGAGTGGCAGTTGCCACAATTGAAGTAAGCATTTACTGCTAGTGCTCAGCCATGCGGCTAACTGCTCTGTAGCTGGCTGTGGCCTCTCAAGGTGTAGGACATTCATGGGGGAACACTGGTAATTTTGTTTTACCCTGCAGGCATGCAGTTTCTGGCTACATTGTGAGGAAATATTGTTGAGTCCATGCTGAGATTGCTATGCCTGCTGCTCAGAGCTCTCATGAAAGGAACTAAAAGGATAAGAGCTCTCTTGACCTTTAAAGTCCACTTATTTGGGGTGATGGATCTCCCAGACATTTGCCAAAAAAAAAAAAAAAAAAAAAATATCTCAAGCCCATTAGAAAAAAAAAGCAAGGATAGGCTGAAAAGAATGATCAAAATTCCATCTGTTAAAACAAAGAGAAAAAACATGTTTTAGCAAAAGTAGAAGTGGGTTGGCAAATAAAGTTCATTTCCACAACATTATCCATAAAGGCTCTTAAAAGTCTCCTATTTCTTCCCATTCTATTCCTGCCACAACAAAAAGTTGTATTTTTTTCACTTCTTTGATCCCCTTTTTTTTTTTTTTTTTTTTTTTTTTTTTTAAACTAACCTGTCCTCCCTTCTTACCAGGGATCAAATCAGCCAAAACGTTGGCTTGTGCAGTGTAAGCAAGTGAAACCATGCAGAAAAAACAGATTCAGTCAAGCTCAGATATAATTCCTGGGACAATCTTTATGACCAGAAATCAAACCAAAATATTATCAGGGGAAAAAAGAGGGGGAAAAATTAACAAAACTCCCAATGTCCAGGTTTCAATCTGATAATCACGTCCAGGTCGGCTAGATGGTTTCCTAAAAACCATGGTTAATTTCCCAAACGCTGTCTGCCTCTGTCTCATAGAGACTTTTTTATCATTCCCCTACACCTCTCATCTGCTCAAGGAGAAGCAAGAACCACCTTCTGTGCAGTTAACTCCTTATTCACCAAAGCAGAAGAATGTCTTTAGCAAGTATACCATTTTACTACCCACAAACAACCATGTGAACATACAGTCTGAGTTACTGAGGTATTTGCCAGTTTAACCATTCTGCATCTGTGCTCTGACTCAAACCCTGAACTGGTTTGTGGAAGGTTTTAAAGGAGCTGTGACTGTCAGTTCTACAGCAATACAGCGCAATGCTGGTTGAATGTCTTGTTGCTCTCAACAGAGATTCACAGAAGGAACAAAAGTGATATGGCCCTAAAGGGAAAAGAGACAACAAACTCCTAATATATTGATCCAACAGAGGAAAATAACATCTGCCATAGTGGCATGAAAATGTCTGCAACTTTAATCCATTTCATTTTTCTAACAACAGCATTTTCAGTTACTGTATTTCACAACTGGAAATGCATTTGCATTTAACAAGGTAGGATTCAGCTCTTTCAATCGTAGCATAGAGTACTATGGGCCTGAACAGAACCACAAAATACTTTGCCCCTTTTTATCTTTACATAAATTATGCTATTGTTTCCAGTATCCCATAATGCTTACACTGTCATGTATGCCCCAGGCAGAAAAGATGGAAGACACACTAGAAACCCCTGTTAAAATAATAAACATTGAGGCAGGAATAGCAAAGCATGAAGGGAATAATCATGTTGGTTAGGACCAAAGATTCATCAGACAGTGCAGCCCATAGAGGATTTGATGGTTCCAGTGGACACAAGTCTTCTTCAAATCATCAAGGCCTCATCCCCCATGCCCAGCTTGAATTAATCCAAAGGATGACAGAATGACACATAGGAGAACCTGGTCAAAAACACCATCCAAGACATAGAAGTTATAGAGCCCACCAGACAAGAAGAAAAAAATAATATTAAAAGTCTGATGGCACTGAACAAGGAACAATGGTCTTCCCTGGTAAAGCTCAAGGTCGAGATCTATAGTTGGGTTGGTCCTCCTCCAGCATTGGGGAACCTCAAATCTGCAGCAGAATCAGGGGAAGACTGAGACAATTTCCAGCACCTTGAAGGTGGCATTTATGAAGAAAAAGTTCCTGTGCAGCCTGTGATTTTTTTTCTGGTGTGAAAAAAAAGGGAATCTAGAATAACATAAAAAACAACTGTTTTATGGCAAAAGGAGGAATGTGACTTTATCTGTAACAAAAAAGAGAGGGTGTCTGAATCACCCCACAACCTCAATTGAAAAAAAAAAGAAAATTTAAAGTCTGGTCAATACCAGATGGCTAAGGAAGATGAACCGTAGGGCAAACAAGCATACATGATACTTCCAGCTAATACTTTCCCAGACAACAACTGTTTTCAGTATGGAGACTTCCAGAGCTGGATGTGGTGTCTACATACTTAGCAATCTTCAAAGGATTTATCTTTCATAAACTTGTCCAGTCTCTCTTGAACCTGTCTCAACATCCCCCAAAGAAACAGGGAAGAGAGGAAAATTGCTTATGTGCCTAAGACTGGGACAAAGGAGATGTGGGTTTGACTTCATATTCTTCCTCTGGTTTATCTGTAGTTTAGGCACTGAGATCCAAAGATTCAGATTCATCTCACCTGTATATGAACTGCAGTAAGCCTATGCACGATAGAGAAGGAAAACTACGGTCAAAACTGGTTTGGATCTTGAAGAAGATCAATACAGTCCACAATCTGTCACATGACTCTTAGAACTCCCAGATGTTCTCTCCTATCTCTGTACACTTAGACTACCTATCAAACAGACATCCACAAAAGACCCAAACATTTTTTTGCTTTGTTCTCTGTGCTGGAATCACTGTGACAGCATGCTGTGGCAAGCTGTGATTCAGGGGATTCAGAAAAAGTTACTGGGAAAGCCAAAAGCCTCAGAAGAACTAGGTAAGAGCAGAAGATGAACTTCCCAATCCAGGTGAACAGCAATGACACATACTTCAGGGCTGAGGACTGACCATATTATCGCAGCCCCAGACACATCTCAGCCCCTCTCTACTGCACCAATATGCTCTCCCACACTTCTCTCTCCAGGAGAGAAGGTATTACTACGCATCCTTGACCACGTATGTGGGCGACTGGAATTTGAACTGACAAGATACAGCAATGAGACTGTGTGCTTTACTTCTCCATCAGTAAAAATGGAAGAGTAAGTCTTCAGTAACATTGCCACTGTTTAGCTTTTATATTTAAATGAATGATCTGCCGAGACAGACACAGGTCTAGTTTTGCATGCTGGTACAAAGTTCCTTGGAAGGTTGTACTCCCTGTAGGAAAAAGCATGAGCAGTCCCATGTCTCCAACTAGTTGAGTGACCTCAGACTGACAGCCCTTTTGGAACAAGTCCATCATTTGTTTTCATGTATGCATTTTGCATAAAACAATGGATTCGTACTGTCTGCTGGGTTTGCTAAAATATGTCAAAAAGAAGATACTGCATCCAAGAGACTGATAGCTTCAAAGTTTTAGTGGTGGAAATTCAATCAAATCATATGAATGGATACATTCTTCAGACAATGACCATGGTTTCCTTAACTATCCAAAAAAAATACCTCATAACACAGAGCAATACTTGGACTCACCCTTTTTTTGTTGTTTTTTGTAATAATTTCTTTGCTTAGTGTATGAAATTGAAGCTGCTTCTGATAGACTCATTCTTGAGGACTTCATCTATGGATTTAGTATTTTCCCATTTGATTCTATTTATTCATACATGCAGAGTCAAGTTGGAAGAAACCAAGAGGACAGTTACCAGAGAGGTTTCCCCCCATCATTAGTATTTCGTCTTGTTCTTTTCTTAGTCTTGTCCTTCTTGCCAAAGGCCCATGCTCCCCTTCATGCACTTGCCCAGCCTTCCCAGAAGGAGACAAACTTTGCTATTCACATCAAGCATCAGCTTATTGATTTTTCTTCTATCTCTATGGAGATTTCTTTGCTGCAGAAAACCGGACCTTGGCTTTTTCCCCAGCCACACTGGACACATATTTGCTGACATGTCTTTTCAATTAGCTCAGCCCACAGTTGCACAGAAACAGGAAACCACCCTCAACCTCAAACCAACCCAGACTCCGGAAACCAGGGGTAGACAGAGGCGAGCTGCCGCTTCGTTAACAGCAGCCAGAGCAGCAAAAAGCAGTAGTCGTGGAAGGACAACAGACCTTCTGTTGAGCTATGCTGTCCCGAAAGGCATTAGTTAAACTCATTGGTTATCCTTCCCACTTTGCTGCCTCAGAGCCACTTTAACTCAAGCAGGTAGCACTAGCTGCCCATTAGCTATGAGTACGTCTTCACTGAAGTCACACATAGTAACAAGCTTACTGGTATGAAAGGACGAGCAAACCTCTTAAGGTCCTCATGGCAGTGTAGCCAGGACATTAGAGAGCTCAATGTGGAAAAACATATCCAGCCACTGAGGAATATCCAGCTGTGGCTAGGCAGCTGTCTAACAAACTAGAATGTCTCATACCTACGTCAGCTTAAAAGTAGCAGGAACACTACATTACACTGCCTTCTGGTATGTAGATATACTCCGAGAGATGAACAGAAATACTTGTGGGGAAAACTTCTGTCATTCTCACATAACCACCTCTAATGGGTTCTTCAATCCAGAAACTAAATTTAGCATGGTAACATTTCAAGCTACTTTATTTTTTAAAATAGTCAACACTTAACCTAAGAAAACACCTCACACAAAATTTTGCCAAAAATCAATGTTGCTAATACTTTGCTGAACCAGCATTTTTAGGGAAAAAATATATACATGTATGTAAGTAAATTCTAACTAGTGTTTCTGGTGGACTGCAGATCTGGCAAGACTGTGTTGCAACCTAAAAAGAACAGATGTCAGTGATGATAGCACAAGTAGCAGCGCATGGGAGGCAAGCATTGCTTAAGAAAAGAGAAAGCTGTGTAATGGGAGTAACGTCACCGTTAACAACATCCTTCCACTTGGCAGTCTTCACACCCACTGCAAACGAGTGTGATCTATCAGGGTATCAGGAGTGGCACAACACAGCTGACCCCTGTCTCTGGCTTTGGACTTTGGAAGCCTGGTCTCCAACTGGCTTTCTAGCTACGCCTCTCTGAAAGATAAAAATCAGTTATTCTCATCGGCACAAACAACCCGTCAAACAACAAATACTTTTTCTACTCATAAAGTAGTGAATGCCATTCTTTGCTTGCTGATAGGTGCTCTCTAGTAATATAATGCATAATGCAACCCTAACACCCGAAGCAGAGAAGGGTGGAGGAATATTCTCTTCTTGACTTGCAGTCACCAGTTCTGTGATATACCCTATGAAAGGCACCCCAAAAGGCACACGTATCTCCCAGCAGCCTCTACCATTCTGTAATAAAGATTACTCCATCATTAACAGCTATGGGGAGCTTTAGCTGCACAGTAGGATCTGGATCCAGGCCTAATTCCACAGTTTGGATCAAGATCCAACAGGTATTATGGATTAGAGGCCATTCAATTCATAAGGACCACATTTTTTCCGAGATATGTAGTCAGACTGGCATCTAGTGGGATTTTGAAATGTGCCTAGGAGCCTAACTGGATTTCTGAAACCCCCCTTCAGCACTGATCAACAGTTTTTGGTGGCTAAAAACTTCCAGGCTGGCACGTGGTTTTGATTTGTAGTCAATCTTCTGCTAGCAGAGCAATTCAAATCTAAAGATTCAGTTCTTTTTTCTCTCTCAACTTGACTTGTATTTTTATTTGGAAAAAGAAGACTGTATTGCTCTTGGACGGAGCTAGGAGTGGCAGCTGAATGTGGTAAACGAGACAAATGCATCAGCTAACAGGGTTTTTTTTTTAGAAACTTCAAGTATCACTTGAGAGAAGATTTGGCACAACATGTTTTTATACAAGTACCACGTGTTGGATAGTTTGGTGTGAATATGTTCTCGGCAGACATAGAAAGTGACAATACATGCTTTACCTCTCATTTCCCTGGGGAAGTAGCCCCCCGGATGACAAAACAACGCTGATGTTGTTGATCATCTGAGACGAGAATGATCATTTCCAGAGACTTTTATTGGCCTGATCTGTGTCAGAGAATGACATTAAAGCTTATTGGTTACCACTGTTTCAATTAAGAGACTTAGCCTGCAGGTGTGTCAGGTTTATGGCATTTAGGTAAAAATATTGACTATTTTGTTGATGCTTCATCTTCACATGCAAATTAAGAAAGAAGAAATGTGGTTATAACTAGAAGCACAGTCAGAAAAGAACATGGATGTTAGGTGCTTATATAGATAGCATCCGTTTGCAAATTACATATTTCTTCTAAGCCCTTTATTCAATAAAACCTCCTTCACTGGCCACGTGACAGTCTCCATAGGATTCTTAAGTTGAAAAATAAAAGTGGTTAAATAGGTTTTTTTAATTTTATTTTTATTCATAACATTTTTAGTTGCTTGTGATTAGGAAAAAAAAGTTTGTTCAATGGCTTTTAAAAAAAATAGTTTGTGTTTGCATCTCTTGATGTGGGATGTTATATTAAATTATTCATTATTACAGAATGGAAATTAATTATTGTGTATGAAATCCCAAACACATATGGTCACAGTGCTGGTTAGATCTGCCTCCTGCTATGCTTTAGAGATTCAAATTTGGAGGTAGCATGTTATTTTCCATGCCAAGACCACCTATGGTTTTCAAGATATAAGTATCTGAAAATTAGCATTTTCACACTGAGCACTTGTTCCAGCTTTAGTATACATTGACGACTACCATCTTGTAACTACATGTACTAGAAAGGATTTAGCAATCTATAAATGTAATTTAAGTTCTGAAATTCACTGACTGACTGCATTTTGTACATCTACCTTTAGCACTATGTAACATCAATCTCTCCTTTTGAAATCCCTCAGAATGTCTCTTGACTGATAGCAGTGATTGGCATTAATTAATTTCAAGGGTCAGTTGTGAATGATTGGTTTGTCATGGTCAAGGACTGAATTATATACGATCAGGAGAGCGTGCTGAAATGGTCAGTCATTCAGTGAAAATCAAAGAACATAAGTTCAGATGGAAAAGAATTCACAGCGGCTCTGTTTATGAATGCAGCCAAGCCACTTTACATCTGAAATTAAGGGGTTTTGGTCATGAATCTACCCTTAAGGAAACAGCCCAATCTCTAACTGTATTTTTTGCTGTGAAATGTATAAAGGAAAAATTCTATTTCTTTCTGAAAATTTCAAGGAAAGTCCTACTCAAAAGATTCAGAAAATCTGTTATTTATTATGTATTAACAGAAGAAAATCAGATTACTTCCTGTTACTGTAAAAAAAACTTTTATTCTTAACTCTTCATTAATGCATTCATTATATGCTATCAAAATTTTAGGAGAGATATTTCAGATCAGCAACAAAAGATAATGATCATTGTTGTGTTGGCAGTTTTTTATGCTTGCCATTATATTGATCCAACTTCTTATTCCATTTTGTTTCCCCCGCAGTGTGTAACTACAAGGGAAGTAAAAAGGAAATAATATGCTCGAGAGAACAATACCTTTTACCTAAAAATCTCATTATTTTTTTGGTAACTTACATGTTGATAAAGGTTAATGTTGGAAGTATTTTAACCAAACACATCAATGAATGATCGTTACATGCAGCTTTTATAATAATATAGTAAATATCTAAACTCTTAAGTCAGCACCTAAGGGAACATATGGAGTAGCCATATTGGGGAATATCTTTGTAGACAAGTATTTAGAAACCTGCTAGATATTGATGGCCAAAACGGTAACCCAATTTACTCACCCTAACATCTGAATTAGTGCTGGTGCAGACTAACAAGTATTCAGTAATAACATAAATATTTTTTTAAAATACATTTATACATTTGTCTTATTTCATGTATCTTACTAGTTTTCTAGACATAGGAAGATATAACATTTATCAATCTATACGAGCACTTGATTCGCCATCATAAAATATCCAGCATTTAGTGCAATACATTTTAATGCATAGCAATTATACATGGACTATGCAGAAGACCAAAAATCTTACTAATTTAGAGTAAATTTTACTTCTCTGTAACTCTCTTACATTCAAAACTGGAATCATATTTCCAAGAAAAATGAAGGCCAAGCAGTGCAAAAAGTCTTAATATTCCAGTGAGTTGGAAGCATATATACTTTGCTCTTTTTTCTGTCATAGACATGAAGGACAGCAGGCTATACATAGTAGAATAAAAATTTTATTTTATAGGATGAAACTAAATTTTTAGGCAGACAATAAGGTACTGATGGACTAGAACAGATTTTGAGGTAGGCATCTTGGCTGAATATTTCTGGGCTTTCAGAGCAGCAGCCCATTGAACTTGAAAGGTCAGTTTAAGTGATTAGGAATTTAACAGTAAACTAAGGTGTAATAGGTGCATCAGCTTTTTCCAACCAATCCATTGGAAATGTTAGTAAGTAGGTAGAGATGAAAAAGCAGAATGCAGCTGTGCAGCAGGAACACACAAACCATAGCTATGGACAGTCCCATTAAATATACTCCTAGTGCTACCCATGCAAATTAGCACAGTCTACATCTCTAAGGACTCAGCATCAGGACTGTAAAATCAGGAGTAGTTGAAAGAGTAACAATTTTCATCAGATACAATATTCTGCCATTCATGAACGTTCTAGCTTACAAAAGCTCACAGGGGAGAAGAAAAGCAAGAAAATCCAGCATGAGTGTTCCGCTCAAAAACTAAGAGGTTGCTTTGTAGCTGATATGTGTCACCTAATCAATCAGGCAGATAGACCCACAGTATTGGCCAAGCCTTGTTAGCAGGAGGCACCACTACTTTTGGCATTGCACTGTGACCTTATGAAATTCGTTGCTGGTGCATCCCAGGATCCAGGGCTCAGTCCTGCCATTGCAGGTGCAAGTAATGCATTACAGTGGCAGCACGGGCTGTGGCACCAGGAACCAGGGAACCTGCCTGTGCAAAGTGTGCACATCAGAAAGCAGCACTACTTCTGCCTCCTCTGTAATCAACACAAGTAATTTGTCAGGTAAATATGCTCCAGAACCATCAACAAAAAGCACCCTAGAAAAACAGATCCTAAATATAGAGTTAGAAATCTTGGCTCTAGCAAAGCCATCTTCAAAATTTTCTTTGACTTCAAAAGGGATTGTGGCTAGAATTTTATAAGGACTTTGTCATGCTCATGCAAGATGTGAGTATGGATCTACTGAGGTAAAGTGATTTTTCACAGTCCATTACTAATACTGAATTAAGCACTACTAGTTCTCCTGATTTTATTCAAGCCTTATGCTATCACTACTTCCTTTTCAGTCATAGATTACAAATTCAAGAGGATTCTAACATAAATCTCACTTATCCTTACTTAAACAGGCATTGCTTCTTTGTTTCTTTGAATCCTAGCCTTCATTGTTGCTGAGAAAACTCTGAATATGTGGTCTAAATGCAGTCTGAGGGCTAAAACCACATTAGAATAATGCCAGATAAATAGTTGTCTAGTACACCTTTTTGACAATAAGACAGTCCTATGAGCTGAGAACTTTTGGGGATAGTAATGCCACCATTAACTTGCCACAGGAATAAGAATAGACCCGTGAAGTGCAAAATTTCACACCATTTCACTCTCAAGAAGCTGTAAGAATGGGGCCTATGACAGTGAGTGGCACATCAGTGTTCTCGAGAATGTCACGGTACACGTATCTAGCATTGTTTGTAATAAAAAATCATAAGTATGATAAATGCCAGCTCTTCCCATCTGCTCCTCAAATCTAAACAGATCCAATTTCTTAAAGATGTTGAGCTAAAGTGGACCTTCTGTATTTGTAAACTAAACTGGATATTAATTGATTTAATTTTATTAAGTTACAGTTTTAAATTAGATCCTTATTAGTTTTAAAAACATAGGGACCACTGTCATCATAATAGTTTCATAATACAGGTGTATTTCATAAGACAGGTACACAGCTTTCATTAACAACAAAGATGGGAGTGGGTGTTATTTATTAATCCAATAACACCTAAGTCCCAGCCATGGTAGGTTCTCAAACAGACTAGGATCTGTACAAATATAGTACTTCCAATCTGTGTATGGAAACCATGCCATCAATAATCGCACACATTTAGAATATTCAGTAAATATCAAACTTCCATTAAAGAATCAAAGATGGACAGCAGTGCTGACAAATATGGAATGAAGAGAAGAATCAGGATTGCATGGCCATCAGCGGTTAACCAGGTGAAGAAAAATTAAAATAAATAAGCAGTGTTTGTCCACAGTAAATTTTATAGCAAAACCACCTCTCCTTTCAAAAAATTTAGAATATCATTCACTATTTATAAGATCACATCTGGCAATTTTGTTCTTGATACCTCGTAAATACAATCCAAAACAGTTTAATCTGACAGTAAAGTCACTCAATGGTCTAACAAAGTGATACAATATAATTTAAAATTTACAGAAAGCCTTCCATTGCCTTCAATGGGGATCTGAAAGCAAGGAAGATTTAATCAAAATACAGGAATGTTAAAAGCTAGGCTTGCTAAACAATTCAGGAGTAAGTACTTGGTGAAGGGATCGAGTGCACCCTCAGTAAGTTTGCAGATGACACCAAGCTGGGCAAGAGTGTTGATCTTGTTGAGGGCAGGTAGGCTCTGCAGAGGGACCTGGACATGGGCCAAGGCCAGTTGTATGAGGTTCCACAAGGCTCGGTGCCAGGTCCTGCACATGGGCCACACCAGCTCCACACACTGCTACAGGCTGGGGCAGAGTGTCTGGAGAGCTGCCTGGTGGGAAAGGGACCTGGGGGTGCTGGTTGACAGCCGGCTGAACATGAACCAGCAGTGTGCCCAGGTGGCCAAGGCAGCCAACAGCATCCGGGCTTGTACCCAAAACAGCGTGGCCAGCAGGACCAGGGCAGTGATCGTCCCCCTGTACTGGGCACTGGTGAAATCGCCCCTCAAATACTGTGTTCAGTTCTGGACCCCTCACTACAAGAGGGATGTAGAGGTGCTGGAGCATGTCCAGGGAAGGGCAAGAAGCTATTGAAGCATCTGGAGCACAAGTCTTATAAGGAGCAGCTAAGGGAACTGGGGTTGTTTAGTCTGGAGAAGAGAAGATTCAGGGGGGAACTTACGACTCTCTGCAACTCCCTGAATGGAGGTTGTAGGCAGGTGGAGGTCAATCTCTTCTCCCAGATGACTAGTGACAGGACAAGAGACAATGGCCTCAGGTTATGCCAGAGGAGGTTTAGACTGGATATTAGGAAAAATTTCTTCACAGGAAGTATTATCAAGCATTGGAGCAGGCTGCCCAGGGAGGTGGTGGAATCACCGTCCCTAGAGGTGTTTAAAAAACACATAGATACGGTGCTTAAGGATACGGTTTAGTGATGAACTTGGCAGTCCTGGGGTTGGACTTGATGATCTCAAAGGTCTTTTCCAGCCTAAATGATTCTATGATTTTACGATTCTACTGAGTATAAGAAACCATGGTGATGGACACATTAAAAATACCTGAGGCAGAGAGACAGAAATGGGTTGATAGGTGAGTAACAAGGTCACATGGCATCAGTCCACAGGTAATGTGTTTTAGGAGACAACTTGTGCCTGGAAGCATGCAGTATATTGTAAGGGTTTTTTTTTCAGAAAAGCTGGTGTATTTCCAAACATTGGTGGAAAGCAGAAACAGCAAGAGTGGGCCAGCCTCCCACAGTTCACATCTGATCCACTGAGAGCAGGATTAAATATGATTGCCACAAACACTCATCTTGTCTATTAACATATAAACTGATGGCAATATGTATAAACAAAAGTAGCTGTGTGTCAGTCATTTCATCAGGTATGGCAACTTTATTAATTTCATATGTACACAAGGACAGAAGTTTACCAAGGAGAGTACAATTTCTGCTAGAGTAGGTGCATTCTGATCTTTTTTTCTTTTCTCAAGAGAAAATAACCCAGCTTTAAAGGCTCACAATACTAGTTTAATAAAACAGCAAGCTCTGCAGGAATAATGATCAGGCATTAGGTAGTGATCAAACTAATGATCAGGCAATGTCGGTAAGTGGAGAACTATCAGTCCACAGCTGACATGAGAGTTGCAAGGAGCCTACCCATCCACTTTCACCCTATTTATTTAAAAAACTCTAATAGAGGCAGTGCAGACCAGTGCCACCATATCAGCAAACTTAGGGGGTGACAGCCCATGTTGAAAAGCGAAATAACCTACAATTTGCTCTGTTAGTACTTTGTCAGCCAAATAGAGAGCAGAGTGTGCAGACAGTTTCTAATTCCAATACCAGCAGGTTATGGCTAGCAATCAGTCAGGAAAAGACGAAGGTTGAGAGTCTACCTGCATTTACCCATACTGCCACATTCTCAGGACAGGGGAATATGAGCTAGTAACAGAAGTTATTTGCCTGGACTTTTTTTCCTCCACTGTATTCTTATACTGATTGTGCTGTCTTGGATACAGTAGTTCGTTTATTATCAAGTTCACTAAAACAAGGACTTCTAATATACAATGTACTGGGTTTGAACCTTTAGTGTGTTTTCACTATGATTTTTAAACAATTACTGCATCCTTCTTTCAGTGTGCTTTGTATCAAAAGTATGTTTTTAAATCAAGACTGATTGAGTTTCACTTTTCTGATTAGGAGAGCTTTAAAATTCAGGCAGAAGGAAGCTGTTATTTTATAACTTTCAATGGCCAAACCATACTATAAATTTAAAATGAGAAATCTCTCTTGTGAGTCTTATAGGACACCATATCTTCTCTACTTTCTACAAATGATGCAAAATATTTATATGGACATTGACTGCATATTCTAACAGATAACAACAAAAACCTACAGTGTGTGGGGGCACCCTGCATACAAGCACTGCCAATACGACACAGGAGAGGTTTCATTATTATGGTTCATCATTGCTACTGCTGGGATTCAGCACAACCTTTTGGATGTTAAACTGCATTGGACTTGCTTGTTAAAAGTTGGCGCTCAACAGAAATAGATAAAACTCTCTGTTTTTTTAACCAAGAATGAATTATGGTTCTATCTATGCTGGTTCCATGCTATCTAAAAAATACTAACATTTTTAAGTTCTGTGAGGAGCCCGAAAAATTGGAGCAACAAAGCAAGAGATTAATGGATCATTTTAAGCCTTTAATGAGAATGAGGGTACATCTTGGACACAGGTCATAAAACTGGCTCAAGACTGACAACAATGCATAATGACTGTGCAAAGGAATCCCCATTATCAACCTAATAGTCAGGAAAAGATAGATTAGGATGGCACAGTGTTCACATGTGGCCTCTTGGGGATCATTTCTTAAATGAATTCTTAACACGCAATGCTGTAAAAAGATGATTTGTCGAGACTCGAGGACGATTTCTGTCTCAGATATTTCAATGGTTTTAGCATGGCTGATGACATATTTCCTCCTTAGGTTGTGTACCCAGAAAAAAAGATAGAAATACATTAAAAGGCAAAAAAGCATAGTTTAACAAACTGAGCATCTTACACTGTATTCATCAGGCTTCATATACTGCAGGGCAAAAATACACATTGCATTAAAGCTTTGAGAGACACAAAGAGAACTGCTGAATATAGTTTTTCCCTACCAGGTCTGCTGAACTTATAAGAATCAGAGTCAGAAAATTCATCTGTGACCCCATGGCTGGAGCCAGTCTTCATTAATCCCAATAGCTGTCATTAATCATGTGAAAATCCTTAGTGCATTTGTCCCAGTTAAACCATGAAGGTTTTATATGGTGAAATGATGACATAGGCACTGCAGACAGAGAACAGCCTATGATGTTAAGTTGCAGACTCCACTGGAAGATGTTATCCATGTATTAAAAAAAAGAAATCTTCCTGTCCATTCTGGGATGGTACCTGCCAAAAGAGCACCAAAAGACAGCACACCATATCTAATTCTCTGAGGATTTTTCATGAAAGGATAAAGAAAACATAAAGATACTGACTTTGTGCCACCTTTCCCAAAGCAGGATGGCATAGCAGGACTACAAATTACTTCCCACATCTTTATGTGGATTAACAAAGGACAAAAAGAAAAAGTTCGTTTGTATGCATTCCATCATGTAAAGGCCAATAATTACCTGGGCCACAGTTGGCACAGAGAATTGAAATATTTAGCAGAGATCAGGCTTATGCAATCATACTGCTTGTTTACCATCTGTTTCTCCTCCTCGTAATGACTTTGAATCTCGTGAACAGTTTCTTTGCCCACGTCACCCACTGACTTTGAGCCTTCAGTGATGAATTTCTTCCCAGTCTGACATACTTGTTTCATCCCAGTTCAGTTCCAAAATTAATTAGATTTCATAAGTTTTTTTGAAAATCAGCACCTCAACAGAGGAGACCATATCAATTCTCCATGGAGAGATTTCCTCTTGTAGCTTGACACTGGTTGTAATATATTGCTGTCCTCTGGTCATCTAATAGGTCAAAAAAAGATCAGTAGTAAACCAAAGAAGTAATAGGGATCTTAGGGGATTTAAAGATACTGCTACAGGAGGTGTTATAGGAGGCCCAAGGGTTATATGAAGTTTTTGCAGTGGGTAAAGCAGGTAGCACTGTAGCACAGCATATACACCTGCAAAAAAACCAGGATCCTTTAATTATGCTGCTAATATAACATTTGCTTTTCTTTTTTCAAATACCAAACACACACTTCTATGAACCTAAGTAAGGGTGTGGAGAGACCTCCAAAACCTTTTTTTTTTTTTTCTCCCATATATACAATAACATCAAACCCATATGACTTGTCAGTTGGCTGAGCTGGGATGCATTATACAAGAGACCAGAGTTTGGTGTAGTGTATATGTTGCTCTGAGTCAAAGTCAGCTAATGTCAATGGGGCCCCATCTGCTGCCTTTAGCAGACTTTGGATCAGGCTCATTGCATACTGATAAATATAAAGCAGAAGGGGGCCTTGAATTCTCATTCTGATTTATGCTGAGTAATTGAATACAAATATAAAGACAATATAAATAACTTTAGAAAGGTCACTTGGCTAGTCAGCCTAGGAATTAAATTTAGAAGCCTTAGGTAAATGCTTAGACTACCAGAGAAAACACTTAATTTGAAGGCATCAGACAACTGTTTTATCATTATGGTTTTTTTAAGAAAACCAGGCATCATTCAAAATACACTTTTTTTTTTTTTTTTTTTTTTTGCATTCCTAATGTAGTAAACAATCGATAGGGTTTTTCAGCTCTTTTCTTATGGCCTGATCCTCCTATTGATCTCAGCTTGAAGACAGTCAAGTATCACATATATAAGGACAGACAGAAAGCTTTAATGAGTTTCTGTATCAGCATCATCTATGATATATGCAAGATTATATAGAGATCTAGGAACAGTATCTGGCAATCATGTGCTGCTGCACAAGAGTGGATGGAGACAACACTCAGCTTACCAGTGTGACCCACTAAATACCCTTTGGCAGTAACATATGAACCCATCTGTTAAGTGGTCCAAGGAATAGCGTGCCAACGTCTGGATGTCATTTCCAGAGGGAAGAAAGAGAGACATAAATACAGGTGTGTTTACTTTCTGTTTTGACTCAACTGTTTGTCTTCTAAGAGTCACAAGATTTTGTCCAAGCTGGATGGTTTATTCGGTTCATTCTTGCATATGTTTGAAGATGACTTGTTCCCCAGCAATTACACCTAAATCCTATGTATGTACCAAGGATAATGAAGTCAAAAGCATCAGACCTCTTCTCCAGAATATGTTAAGAAGGAGTATTGCTAGAAGCATGATAACCGCACAGGTCCTGCTGAGGCTAACTTAGCTTACTGAAAGGGTTGAAGTGGGATTGCAGAGTAGCTAGTCTATGTACTAATTAGGTTATTTATATTGATAATATACCATGGAGAAGCTGCAGTCTAATCACCAAATTCATAGCTGAAAGCAACACAGGAAGACAGCAGCAATCTTAGACCAGAATAACCCAGATTTTCCAGTTTCTATTCCAGTGCTCCAGCTACTAGACAGTCACTCATAATTTTGAGTTTACATTATTAGATTCTCTATGTTGCTCACAACAATGAAATCCAAGCATCTATTCCCTATTACTAGTAGAACTATAGTTTACTGATCCCTTCTCTTAACAGGGAAATATAGTTGAAGCGCAAGTCCTCAGTCTTGCCTACAAATTTAATTATAATCATATGAAAGTCCCATTAAGGAAATGACACTTTCAAGGTTAAAGCTAAGACCATGTTTGTTACTTTTGACTTTGCAATACATACCTAAAAAATCCAAAAGCCAGACCATCATTCCTTCTATTTCATCTACACAAAAAACTTGTTCCTACATGTCTAACTGCACCTGTTCCAATTGATACAATATATTAAATTACTAATTAACATAAAAACTTCAGTGCAGCCATTGAATACTCTTGAACAATTTAAAAGGAAAGAATGTAGCCTTTCAATCCCATCAAATTCATTTCACCTTAAACTATGTTCCTGGGCGCCTGGCAATTGGCTGTGAGGAATTATGTAGGTCTGTCTTTCAGGCCAGCAAGCTATTGCTCAGATCCAGGGGTGCACGTAGTGTGTTACAGAAAGGAGCGCTGCTTTGCCTAACTGCACTTTCTATGCCACGCACAGAAAGGTCACAGCACATGCAATAGGAAAGGAAAGAGAGAGGGAAGGATAAGAGAAGTGACTACAGGAATCTGGTGTCTTATTTGCCCTGCCCCTTAAGAAATAGTTTTTTTTGGGTTTAGGGAAAGGTGGAAGTACCTAGAGCTGCAAAGAAAGGGGAAACAGTGCCTGGGGCCAAATTAAAGCAGTAGGGAGCAAGCAGCTGGTGTTTGCGGATGGACAGGAAATGGAAGGAATCCAAGATGCTTAGTCAGAATCCAGCCTTTGGCAGAAAAAAATGTTTTATTGCTGCTTTATATTCTTTAATTAAAATGGATAGGGTAAAACCAGGAAGAACTCTACAGTTTAAGGATGTCTTCAGTTCACCTGACTCACAATATCATTTGTGGTACAGAAATTTGGCAGATTTGAAGGTGAAAAAAAAAATGTTGCAGACTCATTTTATATCAATACATTCCCTTTTAATTGTCTACGATGCATGTAAAAGGAACAGTATGCGGGTTGTGAAGAAAGTGACTGCCACAATACATTGCACTGCTGTGTTTCATCCTATCTACAAACCCAAATAACCCAACTATCCAAATCTTTTTAAGACAGTGTATCTCACCTGTGTGGAAAGGAACGTGGATAGAAAATTACTCAGACACATCAAGGAATACAGCCCATTCTGCTTTGACTTACAAAAATATCGTTATTAACACAACTGATAATTGAACAAATATGAACATATTTAACTCCCTAACAGCTCTGTGATATAGGCAGTGTTGAGTCACATCCAGCATCCCCCTCAGTACATATATGCAGCATGAGCTTGATCATTTCCCTCCATCTTACAAATGGGGAAAATAAAGTAAAAGTAAGTGACACAGAGTGCTGGAAGGAAATCTGAGCCAAACTAGGACAAAAGCATAAGCAACCATTCCCTTTTCTATCTTCTTTGCAATAAACTTCTTTCTGTTCATTCCTGCTTTGTTAGAAAAATAGTAAAGTTTTAATTCCATAACCCTGGCTCACACAAGCAGTCCTTTTGCAGCATCCCATCACTTCAATTAAATTAGCGCTGCTATATGATAGAATTTTTAAAAAGGGTCCCAGGTGGAAGTCACTGATGGTGGAAGTTGGTCTAGTGCCACCAAAGGAAAATTTTTGTACCATTTTCCTTGTTACTAAAAAACACCCATGAAATTAAGATATGGCTTCCTAGAACCCACAGCCGTGTGTTGCAGATTGTAGATTAGAAGCTTTGCATAATACTGCAGTCTCCACTTTATATTAAACAGATTAAGAACATGATGCCTTGATCTTTACCTGGAGTGGGACAATCACCATTTTCTGTAACATGCAACCAAAATTATCTGCTCTGCTCTTTGGAGTCATACCGCCGCATGGCTGGGACAGGGAACTTCAGGAATACTTCACTGTATACATTTTAGTAAAGCCATCCTATTTCTGTAAATTAAGAGTCCTCGTTTTCTCCCTGATAGATGTGCAGGCATGCCTCACTAACAATTACTGAGGGTCACAGGCAAACAATTTCTACACCTACTGTACATACTAATTGTCATGAGAAATTATATTCAGAGCCTTCTAAGCTTCCCGTTTGCAAACAATGATCTGTATGATAATAATATCTCTATAGCTTACAATGCATACACATTAGCCTGGTGAATACACAGCACAACTTTCCAATAGAAGTCAGCATTGATCATCAAAAGTTTATTCCATGCTTCATAGCTGGGAATAAAATGCTTGGCATGTTTTTATCAACAAAATAGCCATTTTCAGTGCCTCTGGCTGCATATTATTCCTGACTAAATGGACATGCTACAAACCTCCTACATTCCAGCATATGGCTTTCTTGCATGCTTCAGGAAGAGAAATTAAGCAGTCATAAGCATTAATAGTCTCTATAGTGCTAATTCAAGAAGATTTTGTAGTATTATAGCTCATAATATGGTTGCTTCAAGAGACGCCTCTTTAAAAACCAGAATATTTTTACATTCAGAATTAAGTATTATTTTCTCCCCATTTCTCATAATCCTTTAATATGGCAGACGTGCACCTGATCATGCTGTTTCCCATACTGCAAAGCATGTTTGTATGCTGTTAAGCGCTAATGCACTTCATGTATATGATACCTGTTCTGCCAAGTTGCCTCTCTTTCTCTATGCATGCTGCAAGAGCATCTTTAATGAAATAGTTTTCATTAACAACGCTTTCAAATGTGTATGCTATCTGTAAGAAAAAAAAATTCATTTTGCTTTGGGTTAAACTCAGCTTTAAATAACTGTATTATTAAACATATCCCACTCCCCAGGCAGAGGCACATGCCTGCATATATACACATAACTACACATGCACACACACACGTACACGCACGCAGAGCAGAGCAGTGCCTTTTCCTCTGAGTATTGTGTGTCCCCTGTAGGCCTTTAATGCTTGAGGCTAAAATGCTAAAATACTGAAAACAGGTGTACCTTGACCCTCTGAAGATCTGATAAGATCTGACTGGATCAAAGGCCAAGGTCACTAGAGTCATGAGATTGGCTGAGTGATATTATTTTTGTCATGGTTCCAAACTGTTGAGAGGTAGGACTCTGATTCTGGCACATGAGAATCAAATGATATGATAGTCTAGTTATTAAATATGACAGATAGAAAAAGCTGTATGTTGCAGAGCTACTCTGTGATTAGTACCCTATATTTTACAATGTCACTGCTCCGAATGCTGTAATACTTCCAAAACTCTTTCAAGAGCGAAGCTTTTTGAATTTAAAAAGAAACAATAAAAGAAGATACAGATGAAATCTGGTAACGGCTCTGTAAGATTTCACACTTATTTTCCCAAACAGCATTCTACTTCAATAATTGAACTGTAAAACTAGTTCTCTACTGCCATTTTTTCCTTAGGACCATCTTTAAATATTTTATTTTATTTTATTCTAATCAGAGAGATGAATAAATTTCTATGGAGCATTAGAGGAAAGCAAAACAAGAAAAGTTAGCTCTTTCTCATTTTCTTGTTATGCTTGCGTGTAGATGCAGCAATTTAAACCCAGCTGTATTCCCCCACAGGTAACCTATCCCAAGGATTAGGGAGGAACCCCACCAACAATAAAAATGCCCATCTCACACATGTATCTCGAATACTATCTTTTTAACGTAATCAAAAGCAGAGTAGCTTGATGTTTAGCATGGCATATCACTATCAGTTCATGCATCTGTAAACTGGATATACATTTCTCTTTCACTGATGCTTTGCAAATGTTTTTAAACTGCTTTGAGATCCACTGATGAAAGACATTTTAGTAGCATGCAGTATCATTGACATGGGCATCTTGAGTGCCTACTTGCATTTTGAAATTGCAGTCTTTTGTCTTTCGAAAAAGGCCTAAAACCCTAATTAAATTGGAAGATTTTTGTGGGCTGAGGGATTGTACAGTATTAGGTAAGTTAGCAACAAACCCATCAAGTAGTCCAGGGGGAAAAAAGTAAAATGCAATCAGGTAATCTTACAATCATCAGATAAAAGCTAAATAGAAACATATTACATAGCCTGTAACTATAATAGGCTAACACTGCATTATTTCCAAGACATAACTGCTGCATACAATCAGAAAGAAAGCGAAGAACCATGAAATACTCAGTGAAAATGGGATAGGAAGGAAGAACTTTCATTCAAAACTTGGGATTTTCTATTGTTTCTTCTCAGAGAACAGATGATTACATGTTACAGATAATAAAAACGATGATACTGAGACATGTCTGAACGGGCAACAGTTGCTACTGTACTTAAGACCAGAGCTGGAAGGAATGACTGTTTCTGTTTTGAGTAGAAGTGGGCCCCCTGGTCTCTAAGAATGTGTGCATGATGTATAATAGATACCTGTCTGATATAATTAATTATATTTTTCCTAAATTTAACATTGCCTGGAGGGTAAAATCATTTTGCTTGGTGAAATCCCTCATGCCACACAAAGTCTGTGTGCAAGCCAGATTTAATTGCTGTGATAAAACCACAAGAAAGACCAGGTTTGCATTAAATCTATAACCACATCTAGTGAAGAATAGCTTTAATCACCTTTGAAATGGTGACCACAAGATAATTAAAGGGAAAGTGTTCTCATTAGTAATTATCCAGGAATATCAAATCTCAGTTTATCTTGAAGCCCAATTTAAAATGGCTTGGCATGGTTTTAATTTTTTCCTCTATTTCTGAGGTTATGAAGCTCCTAGAATTTCTTCTGTGAGGGTGGGAAAAAAATCAAGTTTGCCCTGTGCAATTCCACAATCCACTGTCGTGCTTCATTTCCTGGGTCAGCGCGGGTCAGCGTGAAGATAACAGCTAACAGCAGTGACAATGACACCTTTACCATTTTTACATTCAGGACAAGCTGAAAACCGAAGTTTTTCATTCTCCCTAAAGCCACCAATGCTGGTGTTGTTACAAGATAATGTATCTTCTCGCTCCTATCACTAAATCCTCTTCAGTATAGTTTCTCTGCTCATGGTAACAAACACTTGATTTCTTGCAGAAATGCTTCCAGTGGAAAAGGGATGCAGAGCCTAACTTGAATCTAAGCAGTAACTTGCTTTCATGTGCAAATGTAAATCAGTACTGCAGCAGAGTTTTTCAAACAGCATGGGAGACCATCCCTATTCTCCAGAAACAAAGCACAGCACTGATTCCAGGCTTTGACGAGTCACCTGTGTTATAAACTGACCCTACACAAAGACCAGGGCAGAGAGCAAATTCTCCTGCTGTTCACACTGTTTCCTCTGCCTGACCTGTTTAACTAACCTAATAACACACACCACATCTCATTAGGCACAGCATTTGCTTGCCTGTAAAGAAAATGAATTTGCAAGACTATATTTAAGAACATCAGATAGAGATAACAGCACAACATGGCATGTGTAGCATACTGGTAAACTTGATTCTTTTACAGGAACTTATTTCCCTTTGCATACTTTCTCTGTTTCCCTCCTCCTTTCCTCTTTACACACCTTAAAAAATATGCCAGGAGGGGAGATTCTGGTCTGGTCTGAGCTGCTGCCTATGAAATTTCAGACAGCTTGATTTTTAGCTTGGCAAAGTTTGGTGGGGGTCGCTTTCAATATTAGGCTTATAATGAAAGGCTTGTTGTAACCTTATCTGTGTTATGTGGAAGAGATCAGCATCACTCAATCATTAAAAAAAAAAAAAAAAAAAAAAAAAAGCAGAAGGCTTCTTTTCTTTCTTTAAATGTAATTTAGTTTTCCTTTCCCCCAAGTCTCATTGTGGGTTCACTGAGCTATGCTCCCCTTCAGGCAGAAATGGAAACCAGAGGAGTTGCATTCCTTCAGTCCGTTCCTGACAGCGAGTGTGGCTGCATCTAGCTTAGCAGCTGAAGCCTTGCCCATTACTCTGTAGTGCAGCTGTGCAGAACTTGGCTGTTTCGGATCACAGTGCTTTTATAGAGACTTTCCCAAAGATTTCACTTGGTTTGTTGCTGCTGAATTGCACTTTGAGGCAGGCAAACACCACAGAAATAAGGGGCTTGGGGGGGGAAGTATCAAAACACTCAGTGAAAAGCCTTGCATTTCATCTGATTTTGTGTTGAAATTGCATGGTGCTATGAAGTTTGCATGATACAGAGGAGTAAAAGAATTATTTGAACCTGGGCCAAGGTTTGCTTTGAAATGTTCACAAACTATAGCAAAACTTTCAACTGATGTAAAGTGAGATTCAAGTTTCTAATGAAATCAGGCCATTTTACATAGATTCAGGTTTCATAATGCAGGTCTCTTACAGCTGTACTCTCAAAGGAACATATTCCTATCTCAAGATGGGATTTACATACTGTATGTAACTCCCCACATGTCCCAGCAAGATTATTACTTTCTTATATAGCTGTAAATCCTACAGCTTTATGTTATGTCAAGGGAACGGATAATCCGCTCACTAAGGGCCAAATCCTACCCCCTGAACAGGCATGTCAAGGCCCAAGAGGTAAAAGAAACCCTATTCTTTGAGGAGATAGATTAGCAAGGCACGCCCTCCGCAGTGGCACCGAGGATGCTCAGTTCACACCGGTGTACCAGGGTCTCCAAGCGAGGATGCGGTCAGCCTCAATAGCCACATACAGAGCAGCACATGATCAGCAGCCCTGCACCAGGCAGATCAGCTACTAGTTGGGTCATGTCAGTCAGATCCTGATACACATTATTCTTTACCCTAGAAGCATTCCTGCAACTCAAATTCAGAGAATATTGGCCAGCTAACATGGGTAATGTTAAACTATAGAGAGGATAAACAGAAAATGTCAAGTTCTGGACTCAAGTGCTACACCCTAGCACTGGGGCAGGGGGAAATACAAGCAGAATAAAAAATTATAGCTTTGCACCATATTTGATTTTAAGGAAACCAGAGTGGGTTTTTTTCAGAATTTGAATATTCTTTACTGTAACTTTCCTAACAGCAACAGACAGCCTGAAGAACCCAATTCTCCATATACATACCAACACTCCCCACTATCCGCCTGTTTAATTCCTGTAATGTAGGATCCCTCCCACTCTGACCACTCATGGGCATAGCATGGTGTATTGACACACCAACAAAAACAGGCATGCCAGAATCACAGCATTTCATAAGCAGTATCACTCTGGAAAGTGAAATCAGCCAGGAAACATGCCCTGCTCCAAAGGCCAAGAGTAAAACTAGAAATTTCCATTCTCAGTAGCAGCCCTCAAGTAAGTAAGGATAACTTGTTTGTACTCAGCCCAAACACTGCCCGCATCAGGCAGGCACCAGAGAGCAGGACATCGCCTTGCTCAGATCTGCTCTCTGACACTGGACACAGCTTCCTTCCTCCCACTCTGCCTCTGCCAAATCAGGGCCCTTCCAACACACCCCTTTTATGCTGTTTGTGGAGGGGTGTGTATAGGAAGCAATTAACTCCCCACAGCTGGCCTAATTCCTACGGGATGGAGAGACAACTGTGGTCCCTTTTCTAGCCAGCTTAAGCATTAACCTCTTCTTGCCCAGTGTCTCAAGCGGGTGCACGCACCTTTGCACACAGTGAGTTAGGGTACAGCTCTGAATGTATTTGACAGTTGACTTTCAGCAGCGGTCCCACATCTCAACAACAAAGTGCTATCTGTCTTTAAACAAAATGTAACATCAGTAACAAATGAAGTTCTGCGTTTAGATTCATTATCATAGATCTGGTTCAAGCAAATACAATCATGTCCTATAGAGATTAACCAAGAGCACAGGAAAGACAGTCAGAACCATACAGTAAAATCTTATTTCATTCATGCAAGTGATTAATATATAATTGAATGATAATATTACAAATAATAATACATGGCACTTATATAGCACCTGCCATCTGAGGATCTCAGCACTTTGCAAACAGCTACAAAATCTCACACATGCTAACAACATGGCTTATGATCTTTTCAGCCTAACCTTTCAAAACTTTACATGCCATATGAGCGTGTTAAAACCAGGAAATGAATATGCCTATGACTTCACAGAATTAGACATGCTTTTAGGTCTAAATCTGGTGCAAATATGTGCCCACCCTATGCGAATCTGGCCCCAGAGTGGCTACAGTTAGGATATTATTGGAGTGAGGTATGTGTGTGTTGTGTGTGTGTGTGCATGCATACATATTTAATTACTATCTGAGTTTTCATTCATTTAGGGTGTGTCTTGGTTCAAGGAAAGGGAAAAAACTTGTAGTGCCAGAAGTCATCTTTACCTTATGCTGCCTGAGACAGAAAAAGAGGCAGTACAGCTCTCAAAATGGAGCTCCAGTGACACAAAAATATAAAGATTTTGGCCAGGTTACACAGAAGATTCATTAATGTCCCCTTGATGCAGTCTCTACCACAGGTGCTCACATAAAGCCCAGCCAGATGTAAAATCTAGATCAGAAGTTAAATTTCCTCCTGCAGGTATGTTGGCAAAGACACTTGGTGCAGAGCCCCACACATGTACACCTGATTGGTGGCTGTGAGGAGTGGTAGGTGAATGATGAACGTATATAAAATAAAGATTAGCAGATTCAACGCATGTGCTTGGCAGATATATTAAAGTGTGCAGATTGTCATTATGTGCAGGGTTTGGAGAATGCAACAGCAATTCCTGTTGAGAGGCATGAAGAATTAAATGGGCCAGACATGGTCCCCAGCTTTGCATATGGCCTTAAGAACATGCACTGACTGAACAGGGATCGTGGTGGCTTATGGATATGGCACCAGCTTAGGAAGCTGGGAGGTTGGGATCTATCTACAGTATGGCCAGAGATCAACTGTGTCACCTCAGTTAAAAAATTTCTCTCCATATTTCTGCTTTCTTTCCACTACAGGGTAAACCCCCTCTTATCTTTAAAATTAAGTAGAATTTTTAAGGTATTATTCAGTTCCATTAGAGGCACTTTCTAATGGTCTAATGAGTGGTCTGTGTGATACAAGGAGAGCCAGGTATGTGAGCACAACGGCTCTCCATTAATCTCTTCTTCTTGGCAAAGCCAGTATTATTGATTGGGTATCATACCAGATGACACCTCACAAAACTACTGTAATTTTAATATACTTTAATTTTGGTAATATGAAGTACTACTGAGCACAGTTACCCATTAACTGAAGCTTTTTGTATTCACATATATGTATCTAGCTCAACACAAATTTCTTTTAAGAATAAGAGAGGACACATTTTCCCTGCTTCCTGCTGCCCCTTCCTTCCTTCCTTCCTTCCTTCCTTCCTTCCTTCCTTCCTTCCTTCCTTCCTTCCTTCCTTCCTTCCCTCCTTCCTTCCTTCCTTCCTTCCTTCCTTCCCTCCTTCCTTCCTTCCTTCCTTCCTTCCTTCCTTCCTTCCTTCTTTCCATCCCTCCCTCCTTCCCCCCTCCTCAGAACTGTTCTTTCCCATGTTTATTCTAGAGACATTTAATCCTCTTCACACTAAACTCTTGAGTGAAAAATCCATCTAAAGCACCTATTCCTCAAAGTTAGCCTACCCAATCAGGGACCAGAATACCAGGTGAACAGTCACATACAAGGAATAACTTAAAGTAAATAATCATAGTGTTCAAATTACAGATAATTCATAGGGTACAGTTTGCTCACAAAAATAATTCATCAGACAATTACAAATAATGAACTAATTTGAGAAAATCACAATCAGCTTGTATACATTACATTTACAGAAGAGCTGAATTTGCTGGATGAATTATTTGTTATGAAGAGTTCAACCAGCTCCACTATTTACTTCATAGAGTAGCTAAATCCAAAGAGCACACAGTGGAAACCACTGCAGAATGGAAATATTTACATATTATCTATGTTCAAAGTGTGCAATAAAAGTTGGAGAGAATACACTGCTAAAAAGGCATGCTAATCACCCTGGAAATCAAAATGTAAAATTAGCATGCAATAGCTGTTAAATGGCAAGCAAATAAATGCAGACATGTGACCAAACTGGGCCAGAAAATTCCAGATCAGTATCATACTTCCTCACTGATAGCATTTATCTCATGGGTAGGGCAGTGGAATGATGTTGTTACTATTGTTGCAGGGCACAGACCAAAATTTCAAACTCATTTGACTTACACATGCACACAAGCTTCCTAATTTTTATCCGATAGAGACTGACTAATGTTACCAGGTTCATATTAGAATCTGGTGGAGTGCAAGGCGGTTGGAGCTGATTATGCAAAAAATCTGTGGGCTGTCTTGAAATTGTGTGCCCAAATTAGCAAAACTGGAATATAATTGCATTTCACAGCAATTCCATTTAGTGTTAGTTCTTCCTGAAGACAAGGCAAGAAATGGAGCAGGATACAGAGAAGCTGGAAGGAACACTCAGCTTTAACCCTCTGGCTCTGGGCTAATCTCTCTTGCTACTCTTTGGGATCTTTCTTTGCAGCAGCTCATCCTGTCTCAAGTCAGCTAGGGGCTCAAGGTACAATTTCTACATAAGAACATTCGGTTCTGACCTAGTCTGGGCCAAGTTTTAGACCAGAGGTTATTTATTAGACAGCTTCATGATTCTAAACAGATTTATACTGTTCAACAGAGTTAAATAAGGAATTTCTCATGGACAATATCTTCTCTAAGTTTCACAATCCCTATTATAGACTTTATTTATACTCCTTAGTGGAAAAATATCGTTACAGCAACATTGCAGAAAGGAGCTTAAAATGCATATATGTTATTTTGGTGAAGTTAATAAATTATAGCCTTTCTTGTTCTGTTTTTCTCCCCTTCCTTGTTTCCTCTGTTTTGGGTCAAACCAGGTCCAAATAAAACCAAATAAGGACTTAGGAGTCAGTTTGGGATCAATCCTTTTTTAACAGTGCTGGTTTTACCAGAATGTTATGGAGTTTCGGTTTTTTCTCTTTTTGAATGTTGGCCATCATTGCAGCCTGTGTGCTTTGCTGCACAGAATTCAATATGCAAGTTGCAGAAGTGCCACAGATTTGGCTTTGACCAAAAAAGTGAGTTTCCTAAGCACCCTGTATCCCCAACATTTCCAAGCTCTCGTATTCCCTGCTGCGCCATATGGAACTGGAATACTTGGTGGGAGTTGAGGCACTAGAAAAATTCTGGGTGAGTCTCCATGAAGCTACAAGCACCATTTGAAAACTGAAATTGTCTCGCCATTCTGACCAGAAAGTCTCCACAAACCACTAATAAATGTACTCCAGACCACAGTTGGGGAAAGGCTGAGATAGACAAATCACTTAATAACCAGAACATGCTCTTCATTTACAGTGCTTTCTTTAAAGGGGAATGAAAAAGAGGCACAGTGTTTGACAAAGCATTTCCTTTAGACAGTATAATACTTATTTTTAATTTATAATCCAGTTTACTTGGCCAAAATGACTTTTCCTTCTCATTTTGCTGCTATGTACTTTGCTGGGAGCCAGCTGGTCACCACTTTCTGCCCTAGAGGTAGCTGCTTTTCACTGGTGTTTTATATTGTTGTGAAGTACTCAGGGATTTACAAGATGGAAGACACTCTAAATGAGAGAAATTGTGGAGCTCATTAAAGTTATTACGAAACTTCCACTTTGTATTAGTCAGATCTTTTCACAACCACTTTAGCACCAAAGTCATCAAAATGTCATCCATCCTTTCAACTAGGAGAGAGGGCTCACCAGATTCATTTAAATAGCATTATCCATCCCAAAATTTTGTACAATTTGGACGGCCAAGGCCTGCACCCGGGTAATCCATAGTTTTGAAAAAATAGAAGAGGCTCACACTCTGCAAATTTCAAGCTACCCAGAATTGGAATTTTTCCTGTATGCAATGTTGGTTAAACAGACAAATGTAACCAACCCATCTCAAAAAAAAGCAGGTTCTTCAGATAAATCTGTGTCTTAATTATCCGCTGCTACTACAGAGAGTAGTTCTTGCATGTGGCAAAGCATGAATGAAAAGGAGATTTGATTTACAGCTCAGGACATCATAGACAAAAACAAAAAATCATTAGAGCAAATGCACGTACACAAAATCTTCATCAGCTTAAGTTAGTCCAAATGGTCCAGAGCAAGGAAACAAAGAATTAACTAATTCATTGTGTGAGCAGTCTGGTCATTAGCAGCTCTACAGAAAGAGACAGCAGCTTAACTAAAACATTATTGTTGAAGTAAAAAAAAAAAAAAAAGCCACCACAATTATGACATTCAATTATTCTATTAAGCAAAATTAACTATTCTTCTTGTTCTTTGAAAAGAGCAAGATAAAGCACAGGATCCAAATAATTAGGTCAGCAGCAATGAATTCTGAAGAAAAGCTGTCTAGACTTCTATTTTCATTTTCAAATTTGAGTGGTTGGGTTTTGTGTGCCTGTGTGCATTTGCTCCTTTGAATTCTCAGGGTGGTCACGTTAATAAGTTTGCCCCAGCAGGTAGAGTGAAGCCTGGATCAAGGTGTGGCATTCCCGCTTTGATGTCGGCTGTCACGCTCGGCTGCCTCTCGATCTCTTTGGCTGCCATCAAGTCTGTTGTCCTGGGAGACCAGGTAAACCTGGGCTGTTCTGCTGTTTGGCACAACTCAACGGACAGTCAGTTCAGATATGCGGTGAGGGGTTTCTGGTCCTTATCAGCTAAATATACAAGGAGAACATAACTTGTAACAAACTTTTAAATAAAAAGGTATTGATTCTCTCTGGGCATTTAGCAGAGACCACAGTATGTTAGCGCAATAGCAATTACTGAGGTCTGTTTGTAAAAGGTCCTGCGAAGGGGAACTTTACAATGGAAAGGAAACGGTGGACCAAGATAAATAGACTTGGCATGTATTTAAAGAATTAGAAGCACAATTCACTAAAACCTTATAGAGGAAAGGGGGAGGGGGAGGGGGTGGAATAAGACTTTCTTAACTGGGAATTTTTTGGACGTTTGGTGAAAGGAAACAGAACACTTAAAAGTCAGGATTTTCCTACCTTTACTATTCGCACAAACACTAGTAACTAACAGTGGCTGTCTGCAAAGCAAGATGCAAAACCAAATGAGCAATTTAAAAGGAAGAACCCAACACTAGCTTTTCCTTGACTACAGGGAGGTCTACTTCAAAGGGGAGCTCGGTAGGTACAGTCTATTATTTATTAGTGTGACTAATGTGAGGAACTCCCATGGTTCTCACAAGGAAGTTCTTCCCTGCTTATCTCAACATTCTGTAGCATAAAAGCTTTCATGCACGTTGTCCTCAAATGTCAAAAATGTTTTCATCTGAAAAAGAGGGTAGAAACAAAGTGGACTCATCCCAGAAGCTGAATCATCGCACTGTATTTCTGAGATGATGCTATGATGTAAACTGTAGCTGCTCTTAGCAGCACTGAACACGGAAGATTTTGAAAATTAAACATTTTAATAGAAATGTGAAAGCTTCTGTTTGCCAAACACCCTATCTCCTGATCTTATTTTTTAGTCTTTACCCAGGCTGGTAAATGACCTCAAAGCCATGGAAATTTTGGAGTGACAACTAAATGAATATGGGACCCCTGAATTTGATACATCAAATCTTAAACAAAATAAGAGTATGAAAATGGAAACCCAGCCATTAGCTTCAAGCTTTTCTAAAACTGAATACCAGAGCAATACTTATGCATTTCTTCTATTAATCCAACGCCAATAACTTCTGAGGATTTGTTGAGGAGTATGAGCAGCCACATACAATCCAAACAAGCTGAACTACTGGAAGTCATCTTGCTGCATGGCTTTTTTGACAGCATAGTGAACAATACCACTGTCGTCACAATAAACCCTACAATTTGAAAACAAGGCTGAAAACACTGCAAACACCAGTGAATTTATGAATAACGTCTGAGGACAAACATGGTAAACCAAGGAACTGGTCCACTGCCTAACCTCAAAGTCCTGCTCACAGAGGCTGCTTTGTTTCACGGTTGCCTCACAGTCCTTCTCATGACACCTACACATTTCTGTTCTTCTGCTCTGTGGCCCATGCAGCTTGGACTGTCATTTACTCATTCTACATGTAGTCATTTTATGTTTACTTTTCCACAAACTGAGGTGATTACCGGGACTGGGTTAGTGGTTGATCACTTGGCATGAGAGAGGTTGTGCTACACACATGTGGGAATGCAGCCCTGCCATGGTGTAGCAAAAAGTGGATTTCTGGACCTTAGAGAAGAACAAAATGAGATATAGTTCATCAATTTCTCAAGAAATGTTGTGGTTTAACCCCAGACGGCAAATAAGTACCACGCAGTTGCTCACTCACTCACACCCACCCCCTGCAGGATGGAAAGGAGAATCAGGAAAAAGATAAAACTCATGGGTCAAGGATACAACAATTTAACAAATGAAATAACAACAGCAACAACAATAGTAGTAGTAATGATAATAATAATAATAATAATAATAATAATAATAATAATAATAATAGAGACCACTAATGAAAAGGAGAGAGATGGAAAGAGTAATAAAACCCAAAAGGAAAAAAAAACAAGTGACGCACAATACAATTGCTCGCCACCCACCGACCAGCCAGTCCCTGAGCAGTGATCAACAGGCTCCAGCCAGCTCCTACCAGTTTCTATACAGAGCATGGAATATCCCTTCGGCTAGTTTGGGTCAGCTGTCCTGGCTCTGCTCCCTCCTGGTTTCTTGTGCACCTGCTCACTGGCAGAGCATGGGAAACTTGAAAAGTTCTTGATTTAGAGTAAGCGCTACTCAGCAACAATTAAAACATCAGTTTGTTACCAACATCATTCTCATATTAAATCCAAACACAGCATTGTACCAGCTACTAAGAAGAAAATTAACTCTATCCCAGCTGAAACCAGGACAAGAAACTACAAAGAAGGTATCTGGGGGGAAAAAAATGTCTCACCAGGAACAGCCTTAAAACACACTTTTCAAAAGAAAATTAACATTTCAAAGGTGTAGACAATCCATATCTAACATTACAGAGAGAGAGTAAGACAGACCATTGACTTAGGAAGTGCCTGTCCAGCAGCAGAGGCTTGTAGGAAATGATGCCAGTGTGAGATGAGAAGACATTACAGAGCATCATGTCTTAGTGCAGCACCAGTTTAGTCATTTGGTTTTTGATGTATATTATGAGTAAACTGCCAGGCAAGTTTCAACCACAAGATTTGTGGAATTATTACTGTGGTCAGTTCAGTTTCCGAACTCTGTAACTCTGTAAGTTATCTTATTTTCGCTTCTTTTTTTTTTCCTTTTCTTTCCTCTTTGTGGACTGTAAGTGTTCATTATTTTATCAATGTTAACAATGGAATAGATGAGTAAAACTTCCAGAGGCATCTAAATGACTTAAGGACAATAAATCCCATTGGCTTTGGATTCTAAGTCAATTAGATGCATTTGAAAATTTTACCTTTTATCTGTATGCTTCATTAGTCAGATTTATTAACCAATCATTTAGGAAGGAAAGGGCCAGAGCAAAAGGATCCCCAAAGTGTAAAATTTACAACACTGCTATCTATCCTCACCAATTGCTCAAGTTTAATTCTTTAATTTAATTCATTAATTAAAGAATATGCTAATCGACTGAAAAACTCAGGCAGAGGTTTCTCTCTGAGCTCTTTCCCGTTGAGAAAAATGGATCCCAGTTCCTAAAAAAATACACATATCAAGCATAAGACCATTGAAATTCTTTTCAGAGCTGAGCTCCTGTTTAGCAGAGGAGTACTTTTCCCTGTTGAATATATCACTTCACCTCAACTTTCCCAAGAAATTGGATTTTCATAGTTTGCATTTCTCATCAATTCTCCAGCCCCTTGCATTCCATTGTCAGCAAGTTCATTCCAAATATTCCATCTTGAGTTATTTTCCACTCGTTTAATTTCACTAATTTTACTTGATCTCTGTGCTCCAGTCCTACCTCAAATAATTCCTCAACGTTTTTGCCAAGACTGAGCCAAATGGACAAAAACCCTAAAGGACTTAGAAAAGTAGCACTCTGCAGAGCAGAGTGGTTGTGCTTCCCTGTAAATCCTTTTTCCAGTACTGCTGACATCTCTGCAGGTAGCTTTTTTGCCTCTGGGCAATAGGGTCATGGGTTCATAGTACAGCAAAGGGGGAAGGCTGGAGAACTTCCTCTCCTCTTGGCCCAACACGGCATGTGTGCTATGCACTGTATTTCTCCACTGTTCCCATCTGCTACATAAACATTTAATAGCCCACAACTGTGTTGAAAAGCTGATAAATTCTGACACATTGGCCCATTTTCTCACTTAAGCCTACAGTATGAAATAATATATGACCTTCTCAGCAGGAGAACACATTCAGGTCCCATCCCTATTTTTTCAATGTGTTTTCAATATAAACTCTTTCCGATTCAGAGATGAATATCTTACAGTGACTATTGACCTCACACTCGTGATAAAAAAGAAATCAAAACCCCCAAACAGCATTGGGATTATTGGCCTGTGAATATTTCTGTCTATTTACAGTAGATCAGAATTAGTAAGAGAGATAGAATGGAGGTTTTATATCATCAATTTAACATTAATTACCTAAATCTCTTTGAGGACATGTAACAAAAAGCCCCCGACATTTGTGTCACAAAGATTATTATAACATATTGCCAAGTCATAGCATTCCTGCACTGGTAGATAGAATTCAAATTCAAATCCAGGCTAAAGATGCTACAGCTGTCACCCTTGCCCAGCAAAGCCCTCTTAGGTTCAAAAGTTAGCCGTCCTCCTGCCTGCCTCCACCAAATCAGCTCCTGATCCCTGGAGATTACTAATCCCAACTTCTCTGCACATAGTTGACAGGAAGAATAAAGCTATTGTGCCTTCCTAATAATTCAGGCTAATCACATATTTATAAAAGAAAATTAGGAAGAAGTGATTAACTCCTTCCAGTTCAGCTATTGATAGTATAGAGTTAATAAAGAGGCGGCTGCAATAGCTTTAAAATATCTTGAAATTTTAACATACTGTCATAAAATAATAAATTTTTAAATAACTATGGTTTGGATTAGGCTAGTTGTCCAATATTGCACCACTGTCACCAAAGAAACATGGACAGGCAAGCTGACAGAGGCTTTCATTTTGGATGCATGTATTCAACCTGAAAGTGCAGCTGTAACACATGGCAGGTCCAGTTCAGGTGTCCAACCTTCTGTAGGAAATGAGTGTAGTAACCATTTGAAACAGAAAGTTCATGCATCCAGGATATGAATGGAATCCCTGCAAGTCAAGAAGGGTTTCCTTCCTTATTTTTGGGTGTATTAGAATGCTATGAATTCTGGAGGGATTCTGCACTCAGTGCAACACAAAGCAAAGAGACTGCTACTACTGCTCAGTGTTCACAGTCCCTCACGGTTCAGTATTAAGAGTACTGGTAGACCTAAAAATTACAAACCAGAAAAGCTTCAAAAAAACCCAGAAGAGCCACTCGTGGGTTTAGACAGAAGCTGTTCCCCCGTCCTTGTGTTCCTGGTATTTCCTGCCTCTCCCACGGAAGTATTGACTCACTCCTGACTTTCTCAAGTTTCTGTGCAAGGAGAGGCTTAGCAGTGCTTGGTGCCATCGATGTGTAACAAAGTCACAGGCATGCAGGACCTTTCAAGAAAAAAATCAGTTCATCAGCAATTGGAGTCCATGGCGCATAAGATCCTCTCGGAACAGAGCAGGAAATGGTATATTTAAAGAGAGCAACATGCTGAAGAAAATGAATTACTGAATCCACCCTCATATTGTCCTGTCCCCAACGGCAAGCAATTTAAAACAGTGTCTTCTCTGCAGTAACACCTTTAAAAATAAAGTGATATGCATATTTTTGTTGTTGAAAATCTTTACTTTTATCAGGCACCAGACACCCTGAATATTGTCAAAAACTAGTAACTTTTGGATTCTTCTCCATATACTGACAATCTGTTCAGGCATCCAGGAAAGGAATGGTGCAAACTTTACTAATGTTTCAAATATTAACTTTTAAGCTTAGTCAAAGGTAGAAAGAAAATACAATATTTCTATGGAAATCTAGCTACATTTCTTTCCCTTTAAACCAACTTCATTTTTACTTCAGCCACAAAACTGTTATTTAAGAGAGAGAAAAATCAGGAAAGACAGGCAGCCAAAAAGGACAAACAGCAGGATCTCAAAGACCCCAATTCTATTCAGCATTTCTGCTGGTAACAGAGGAGAGCTGTCTGTGCACGCAAGTAGGGGGACCTATTAGCAAGGGTAGGATGTTTGCATGGGATGAAGGAACTGCAGGTTCAAATCCTTGCTCTGCTTGACTTTGCCTTTCACAATGAATATTTAATATATCTCAGTTCAAACTGATTCAGAGCAGGGACCTGAACACAATCTTCTACATCCAACAAAATCTTCAAAATGTCTCCACTTCACACATGATGAGCAGAAATGTGTTGATATCTTTAAAAATGTACTGAAATTTCTGGTTTTCAGACAGTCTCATTTCAGAATAAGTTTTGCAGCACACTTTCATTTTTTCCCATTTTATCACTGGCCAGACTTATAGCACTTCTCCAGTAGTGTTTACGAGAGAAACAAGATTCTCTAAGACCCTACTGCTGATTCAGGATATGTTTTTTTCTGGGAAAGCCAGTGTGTTCCTAATGAATGCTAAAATCAGAGTGAAAAGAAAAAGGTACAGCTCTAAGACATTTAGCCAGCTGAAGTAAATCTCATTTGTTTATCCTGACAGCTAATGGGTTAAAAAATGGTTCAGCACTGTATTTACCTCTGATTCTGACACTGTCTGAAGAATGGCTTGTTTCTTTCATTTATTTTCTTTTTCAGTCAACTCAGAAAACTGTGAATTCATATGTGAATGTCTTCCTCCTTGTCCTTCTCTCTCTTCTTTTATACAATTCAGGCTGAATGCTTGTCATCCATCCATTGAGTTGCTTGATCATGGACACTCCCGAAGAAAATAAAAGAGATTCTAAAATAAAATACTAGAATGAGAAGCTTACAATGACCTCTTAGTATGAATGAGCAAGAGAAGAAAATTAATGTTGTGGAAAAAAATGTCTTGTTTACAAACATTTATCTTCAATTATTAACTATTTATGGAGGAAAATAGCCACAGATACATGATTGGCAAATTGGCTTATGTTTAAATAATGTTTCTAAAGTTTGACTGAGCACAGAAGTTCATCTTTAAATAAACAACTGATACCATAATGCTATAGTCATTAAATATAAACAAGCAGCGGTCATGGTACCCGCCTGCCACACTAAAGTTGTGCAGAAACATTCAAGATTCCTTAAGCTCTTTCAGTGAACTGTGAAAAGGTTTGTATCAAGAAAAGTCACTGCAATGTGTTACGCTCACAGTTTTTCCTTTCATTGCATCTCAGTAGCCAAGTCTGCTGATGAACTGAGATTGTTAGGAATAGAAATAAAGGAGAACTTCCTAATGTTGCCAGCACAAATAGGTAATGAGCACTCTCTCCAAATACTTCAGCTCTTCAGCACTCGTTGTGCAATCACATCTAATGTACCTCAGATGCAATACCCTGTTTAAGGTGCAGGAGACAGCAGCAGATACAGGCAGGTGAGCAGTGAGTTTTGTTTGGCTGACTTGCTAGGTTTGTCGCTGTTGCTCAGCCTGTCATCGCGGTGCAAACCACTGGCAGCTGTCCGTCTGGTTCCCATTCCTCATGGCAGTGCAGCTGCACTGCCAAGCATCCCATCCCTGTTTTGCTATTATGAGGACTGATAGTTTCTCATTCTTACAAGAGGAATTTCTATTTGAATTTTGGGGAAGTCAGGTTTGAAGGGTGGTCCACCCAAATCTGAAACGGTGAGAGGGACTTGGTAACTGCAAGGAGAGAAATACTATAAAAAAAATAAACTAATTAATGCCTGTAAGCTCAGGACCAGATTTCTCCTGTGACCAAAATTAGGGAAAGCTGCAGACATTCTCCAAAGGTTGAATATTACTTGCATTCTCAGATATTTAACACTTGGGAAAGAAATCAAGACTATTTCTTCACGTGTTCCCTTCCCACCACCTGTGGCTCTCCCAAATCTTGCTCCTGTGGCAGAAAGTTTTAGCCTTTCTGAAGGGCACAACTGCAACTGGTTGCAGTGAGAGGAGCTGCCCGAGAGCCACTGTAGTTCGTGGAGAGCTCACTTTAGTAAGGCTGTGACCCTGAACGCAGTTTTAAAATCAGAGAGAAAGCACAGTCCAGAGCACTGGCTTCAGTGTCTGCCTCTGGGCAGTTCCACTGAACAGCAGGTTTGTGTTCTCAATAGGCTAGAGCTCTCCAGCCGTATTTTTATACATAATTTAAAGAACATATGTAATTTAGAAGCAGTTTCTTTCTCAGTTCTCCCTTTTTCAATTCATAGTTGTGTGAAATGCATATTTACCACTTCAGGAAAATCACATTTAAAGTACATTTAAAAAAGCAAGAGAAATTCTACCAAAGGCAATGGAAATGAAGAGACGTTCTCCACCAGGGCAAGCAAGGTACCACAAGTAAGTAGCCTCTGCCCAACTGCTTGGATAACCTACCCAAGCTGTCCAGTTCACAGTGCGCAACAGGTCTGCCCCATCATTCTTTTATACTTTGTGAAGTTATTTCCACAGATATGAACTGGGGGTGAAATGCTGCCAGCCCAGTATTTTACCTACCTGCGTCTTCCCCTGGCAGTCTATTACATTGTTCTGGGCAATAGTAAGTGATTTCAAAAGAGTCAAGAGCATAAGGAATCAGATCCTAAGCATTTTAAAAACTTGCAGACCACATTGCAAACCACAGGTTGTGCTATGGAAAGCATTTTTAGTTTGGGGAGTGCAGTTGAGAAAACATAGGGACTGAGCAATTAAAAGCCTTGATTCCCCCCTCCCACCTCCTGCATATGGCAGGAAATTGGACCAGAACCAAGTGATGTCTCTCCTTGGTGGAGTCTGACTTCTGACCTCTAAGACAATGGAGTCACAAGCTATCCTGAGGCTTGATTGAGAAGCCACTTCAACATTTCCATAAGTCATTCTGCCATTGCAGATCTGTCACAATTTTGTCACAAAGTTTGCAGAATTCTGTTGACATTGTGTCATCTCAATAAATGCAAAGGGAAAAAAAATGAGTCGGGGCAGGTGTGAGCACAGATTTCAAGTCTAATGCGTGGGCTGCTGCATGTCTTCTGACATAATCTAGGCTCTCATACTTGATGTTTTTCTGGAGCTGTGGTGAACTCTTCCATCCTTTAAAGCGATCAACCTCATTTGACTAATTTGAGAAGAAAAAAAAAGGAAGAAAAACACTTCACTTCCCTTCTCAAAGCATCCTCGGCCAACTTGGATCTTTAAAAAAAGTAACTTAACGATTTGGGCCCTGGTTGTCATTTACATGAAGGTCGCTTCACACTGATCTGGCTGTGTAAACAGGCCATAAGTTACTTCTACACCCACTTGAAAGACCTCTTACGCTTGCCAGAATGATGTAAAATAGCCTCAATGTAAGTGAGAATTCAGGCTCTTATTTTTAAAGCACTATCCCTTTACGGAGATGCATCAGTCAAGCATATTATATTCCACTCATTATCTTAATGGAAGCCTGCAGCTTGCAGAAGGCAAACAAAATGGCCACTGACAGCGTTATAGCAACAACACCCAGGAGCGGCATGCTCAACAGCATAAGGTCCCATAGCCTCCAAAACACCTACATAACTCCCTAACTTTTAACATCCACTTAGCTCTGTTGACTGTTCAAATGCTTGAACACATAAGCACACTATAATTTGAGGCCTTTTAACACGGAACGGTGCAACCCACCAGGATGTGAGAGAACTGTTAGCATTAAGCATTGGTCAGATCTTTCCACTGCTGCACCCTTAGTGATTGTTTTTCTCATGTGCTTCTTGGTCCAGCTGTGGTAGAATGAAATTTGTGCAACCAAGCCTACTTGTGAGTGAGTTAAGAGTTGCAGCTGGGGGTCTGCAGCTGAGGGTACTCATGCTCTTCCATATGCCAGAAGCTCAGTGCTGTGCGGCTTGATTTGCATGGAGGATTGTCAGCAGTGATGGTGCCTTTAGATTCTGTTTTATAGGAACCAGCTTGAAATTATTTATATCAAATGGGCTAATGAATAAGCAACAAAGAAGAAGGAGCTTCAAGAATTTTGGAACTGGTGAGATTTCACACCAATATAAACAGGTTTAGTAGTTTTCTACCTTATCCTTGAGTCATCCATCTGGCTGTTTTTGAAGAAATTTTTAATATTCTTTGTAGAACTTTTATTTGTGACCTGGATACTTTGTGTGAGAAACAGGATGAGGTAAGTTAGGAATGAGATACAAATGGCAAGGATTGAGAAGATCATTTATTTAGGTAGAGTTTGATGGCTTTATTGCATTTAAATTCACTCTAAACCCCAAAGAGAGCTCAAAGGGGTTAGAAACACAGAGCTCAAACTGATAAAAAGAATTGTGTGAAACATGATTTGAGCCCAGTCCAGACTTCAGTTTTGTGGGCCCTGGGAGAGCTAACACATTCAGATCCCCAGGCAGATGCCTCCCAAATCTCCATCACTAATCCCCTAGAAGCCTTCTGTTATTCTCTCATCTCCATCAGGCTGAAACAAACCTTCTCACCTTTGTGTAGCTCCCAAAGCAGGCAAACCCAAACTGTCTCTTAACTTTTCGAAGAAGATGGCAGAAACAAAATCTTCATTAACTAGTGTTAATCAGTGAATACTGCTCTCACTTGTGCATCATTTCAGTCCATGATATGATATTTAATGAAAATATTCCATTTCACACTACCATGCTATGACTTTTAAAGCTAAATGTTTCTATAAAAAGATACAGCCAAAAAGCCAATTTGTCCTCACATGCATGTCAACCATTATGCATTTGACCTTTATTTACCTCATTTTTAGTTTAAGCTATCTTCTTTATCTCTCTAACCAGTGGGATTGTATAAATCAGATCTCATTCCATTCAAAGTAATTACCAACCAAGGAGTTGTTAATTTCTTTTTGGATCTATTTATGTGCCAAACATGAAAAACAAAAGGCCCACATGTTACTGCATTTCCAAAGTGTGAGCGTTGATACCTTGGAATACATACAGATATTTCTTTAAGACAAGATGGGGAGCTGCCTGACAACTGGGAGTTTTCGAGCGCCCATTTTGCATTCTGTGGCTCTTGAGGCTACATGGCCACAAGCTGAATGGGGCTTGCACGAGGCTGCTGGGCAAACTGAGGGAGGAGACAGCCCAGGAGCTTCCACTGGAGCTTTCCCAGCCCTGCTCCCCAGTGCTGCAGTGGACGGTATCAGCTTCAACGTGTGGGCAACGTCCAGCATCTCTCATCAGCCCTGCTCTCTGAGCTATGTGACCCTTACATCATGGCTCTCAGCTTAGGGATTTTACCAACTGATTTCACTAACCCCAGAAAAATGTAGCTTTCTAAGCAACATGTTATCCTTACTTTTCTTTCTTTATTGAAAGACTGCTGTTGCAGCAGATACACACTTTCATCCATCAGTGTTTCCCAAACTAAACATGTTTTACTTCAACCTCATCCAGGCACCCTCCTGCCTGTCATTATACTCTTCTAGCAAGAACAAACATAAGTTTTGACTGGAAAAGGATTGAAGTTATCCCTAAGGCAAGTGCTCGAACAGCAACGTGTTCTACCAATAGACATGTAGAATGGTTAAATGGCTGGCACTTACACAATGAAATTACCTTCTACTGCCCAGCTCCTGCCAGAAGGACAGGTGCTTCCATTGCTTGTCCTCCGTGGTGTTCCCCTGAGTTTCCTTGGAATGCTCAAGAAATTCATTGTCCAAATGAAAATGCCAAGTGAGGAAAAAGAAGGCAGGAGATAATCAAGGAGAAAACATGGAAGCAATAATACAAGAACCAAAGGCATCTGACGAGTGTCTGGGCAGTATGCCTGGGAGAGGTGTAACGGATCAGTCTCGTGCTGCTCTGCAATACAGATTTCATTGGTCTCATGTATCTCATTAAGTTAAGTTTGTGCTGTGTCTGGAAAGGGCACTGGAGGCTTCTGTTCTTCTGACCTTCTCTGTTTTGTTTCCCTTTCCACAGACACAAACCAAGAAAGGAACAGAAAATATCAGTGCTGGGAACGCCTATTGTTTATGAAGCAAAGACAGCACAGACCAGAATTATGAGAAAAGCTGCAGAGAGCAAGATGGGGTGGGACACAGAGCTTGTATTTCAGAATAGCACCAGTGTCACTCTCTCCTCCTCCTCCCAAAGAGGACCACAAATATGACTCCATCTGGCCCTGTTTAGTGACAGAACTTCTGGAAGCAGCAAGCAACCCTGGTAATTTTTTTTGCCTTTAAATATATGTATGAAAACCAAAACTAGACATTTTTTAAAATGTTAAGTGGAAGTGCACCACCTTTGTACCCTCCTTTCGGCTGACAGGTCCCAAGAACAAGCCTCACTTCTCTTCTGGGACAGGATACAGAGACAGATATGCTCCTCCAGCTTTTGTTCCAATATCCAGAGGATATTTCGAGACATCGTTGCCTCCTCTCACATTCATTTCCTCAACTGTTTTCCAAATCTGAGACTCCAGATCAACTTATTCCAAGGAAACAAAAGTCTGATTTTACTGACTGTTTTCTCTTGCTCAGTTTACCTGCTGCTGCTATCTCTATTATTATATCCATTGCTGTTATTTCTTCAACCATCTAAAACAACCACCCTCCCAAGAACACACCACTCTGAATTCACATGTTGTCATGACTCAATAAGCTCCAGCTCCAAAAGCTGTTTTTCTCATTAGATTTTTTGAATCAAATAAGTGTCTTTCTTCTTGCTAGTACTGGAGTGATTTGTAACCTCACCTGTCATAGTTCAGACTAAGTGGGATCTATCTCTGTACAAACGTAAACCTAGCACAAAGAGTCAGATTCCAGCCCTGTGCTACTCATGTATCTGTTAGGACCATCACCCAGCTGGTAATTAGTGGCAGACCACACAAAGCAGCATGAAATAAAGTTAGTGCTGATCACAGCAAATTCCAATGCCAACAAAAGAGAATGAACAAGGCATACCCTCATCACTTCCTAAGTATGTAGTGTAACTACCACTAAGATCTCACTGGAGAACAGCACACCCTGTTTTGCCCCTTATTCCATCCTTCCTGCCCCATGTTCCTCCATTTCCCCTTGCGGATCAGATAGGATAGGATAGGATAGGATAGGATAGGATAGGATAGGATAGGATAGGATAGGATAGGATAGGATAGGATAGGATAGAGTAGGGAACAGTAGGGTAGGACAGGACAGGACAGACGGGACCTGGCAGCCAATTAAACCCAGTTACTGATGCCACAATACCCATGAACTTGGTAATCCTTTCGCTGGTAATTAGACAAGTTGTAAAATGACTACTTTCTTTCATAAAGGTTAGCCATAGGTGGACAAAGGTGAGTTAATTCTAATATTGGCAGCTGAGTTACACATGCTATGCACACACACGCAAGCACAAAAAAATCCTCATTATTAAATCACAAAGCAATTAAAAAATTAAAAATTTCATAAGACCCCACATAAAAGAAATACAAGTGTTTAATGATGGATTATAAAGTGAAAGTAAGAAAAAAGTAAAAGCTCAGCTGTCTCAGGGGCTTCCCTTGCAGCCTGTGATACTGATTTCTGTCTTCACCCTCACACAAGCCGCAAGAGCTAATAAATTCCTGGCTCCCCTGCCTGGGAGCCAAGGCCGATTAATATCTGCCTACCTTGTTACCTAATTCATTATGGAATAGCAGTTAATTTGATTTGATATTATTTTAATAAAATTCTGTAATATATTAGATTGTTTCAGGCTATCAAAATAATTTTCCAATTATTACGGTTACTCAAGCAAGTCTTTTTTTCCCTTCATGAGCGGCAGTTGGTCTGACTCAGAATACATTAGCTCCTACAGCTTCATCCTGGCCAGAGGAATACGAAGTATATGCATGATTACACCAGAAATGTTATTGCCAGTAATGTGAGACTGCAGATCAAGGCACAGAGTCCAGATTGATGTGCAATTACAGGCCACCATAATGTCATGACATTGCTGATTATCCTTCATCTGCAAATGAGTTAATGCATTCATATACATATACACTGTTACACATACATATATGTGCAAGCATGCATGCATACAAGTACCTGTTATTTTCTGTATCCTGCTGCTAGTGTTTGAGGGGCAGCAGCACGAGGGCAACCTGGAATAGATGGTGCATCTCACAGTAGCTTGTGTAACTTGCTCCTGGCACTGGCAGTGCCAATCTGGCTGGCAGGAGAGGGTGGATGAGTTCTGTAAGCAGCAGGAGTTGCCTTTTTTCACTCTCATCACTTTTGGCCACTTCAACAAATAACGACTTACATCCCTGCCTAGCAAGTGTCAGGCTGCTCTTTTCTCTTGGTTATAGCAAATGTCTAAAACTCAGAGAAAGGAGAGAACATGGGTGGAACTTGATTGAAATAGGAAAAGGCAGCCTAGACAAAAGAGCAGGTGCAAACACAGCCATTCCATTTGCAGATGCGCTGAATGTCATAACATTTCTGCCTGGGTACGTGAGAGCACCTTCGTCATATGCTTCTGGGGTTGAGAGGGTGGCATACCAAACACTGTCATGGCTTGATCCTAGTCCCACTGGACTGGGAAAGAGTTTGCCATCATCTTCATTAGGGGCAGAACTGGGTCTGCAGCAGTAATTTCAAATAGTGCATACAACATAAATAGAATTGATTAGCAGCTATATCTCACCCTTTCTACAGTACTTCCCTAAAGCATTTCTGCTGACATGAATATGTAAAATACCTGTACTGCCACAATTCCTGAATTTGAAATGGTGGAAGAAGATGTTATTTGGTCCTCAAAACTAAGAACTGATGGGACCAGTTGCCTCTCTCTCAGATCATCATTCTAGTGAATACCCTGACACCTTTCCTGCACTCCTGAAGCAGTCTCTGACCCTGTTGGGGCTGGCCTATCCCATGACAGTGTTAAAAGTCACAGAGGATTGCCAGTTTGCCATCCTGTTCTACCGTTTCTTCACCTGGATTGAAAAAGAAGTGCAAGCATTGAGTTTAATCTGCTGATCATTTTTAAGTGATGGTTTTCTGCCTTATACAGTGCATCACAGTTCCTTTTTCATATTCTGCCTCCAAAAGCAGTTATTCCCATTCTATTCAGCTATCTTAGAAGAGTGGTGGCTGACCCATGGGATGTATGTCAAATATGATTTACAACCTTTTTCATGCTTCAGCAGAACTCAGCAGAAACATAAATGGATCGGAACATACCCTACATATGTAAGGAAATACAACTTCTTTTTGTTTTAGTATTTGTGAATTGCCTTATTATTTCCATTGCTTAGCTATCATTAAGTGCATGAAATAGCACTGTTAATAGCAGGGTTTTGCAACAACACTTACTGTGCAAAGAGTTTATTACTACAAGTAAACTGTATGCAACCTGCCAAGGGAAAGCACTATCATATCAAATGGAGAGGTTTGTGTAATTTTTCCTTCTGTGCACCAATGTTTCTTAACTTAGATTCACATTTGGGTGCATTTAAATTGTTGAGACAAAAATGGTATAGCCTATCCAAAAGGATATTAGTGAAGATGGGGGGATAGTGCAGATGCCTGACAGGAGGCTATTTGTCCTAATCCTTGACGTTAATAAGTTTTTCTTTTGACATCACTGCATTTTTCTACAAACTTTTTTTTCTAACTGTTATAGGATGAAATATAACAAAACTGTTGGCTTGCCACAAAATTCACATACACAAAAGACTGTTGGAAGCATTCACAGTTTTAGATACACCTATTTCCTAAAGGAAGCTTCCTATAAAATGTTTAATAACTAGAAAGCTTGGCTTAAAATCCCTCTTGACAATTTTTAGCATTTGAATATACATGCTTTTTTAAAGATGTTTTAAATGAAACTATCACATTTTAAAAACAGGCCAAAAACCATAGAAAGAATCCCGACTTTATCTTTTGAAAAAATCCCAACATCATTAATCATAACTGAAGTTTTTCAGTCACTCAGTATTATTGATGCTGAAGTGAATTAACTAAAAGGCTTTCATGCTTCTTGATCTTCGATCCAATGCCTGAAACCCTCATTCATTCAAATCTTCCTTACTCACGTAAGTTGTCCTGTTGAAGGCAATGTATCTCAGCATGTAAGTGGGGTTTGAAGAAAGGCCTTTGGTGTATAAAAGCGGGAAACAGAGTTGGTTCTCATGATTCTTGCATAGGAACTGGTAGGTTTACATTCTTTTCAACATCTCTAATGCATAATCAGCTAAAATGATTTTAGAGGCTAAAAATTGCTACAAGATGGTTATAAATTCTTTGTGTGGACAACTTTTCCATTTGGTGGTAAAACTGGAAGGCCTTATCACTCTTTTATAACTTTCTATATAATTTTTATGAATGCAAACATAAGGCATCAAAGACTGCAGGCTGAAAACTTCTCAGTGATCCAAACCAAGTGGCAAAATTAGGTTCTGAAAAAGTTAAGAATCACATCTGGTTTATGGTCTGCTTAGACGACTTGGCCTAAGAACATAGCAAAGTAGTAGATTGATGCAGAATAAGGCTCAAATTTAATAATCAAACTTGGTTACTGAATATAGCTATAAAGATGGATGAAATGAAAAGTTTGTATTACATGTCTCCACTCATCACATAACAAAAGAACATAAAATAAGGGGATGTTTTAAGACTAAAAGAATGGTCTGTGCTGAAAAGGCATCAGATGTACACAATACGGGATAAGAATTTTATTACAAACAATACCCAAGGAAGGATGTGTTGTCCATTGCCCGATAATGGGAGAGGGACCTGAGAACCTTAGGCCCAAGCTGCTGTCACTTGCACATGTGCTTCTCTTTACGTAAGTGATGGAAGGTCACAAAATCCTTTGTTGTTTGGCTGCCAAGTGGAGGCCTCTGCTAGCATATTGCCACTGCAGAATCTGTTCTCCACCTTTCTTCCCCTCCCCTTCACCGCTCTTCCCTGGCACAGCCATTCCCCTGGCTGGTCAGCAGAGTTGTTTTGGTAACTCTGTATTCTTCTCATCTCCCTCTGATCACAAGTTCTGCGATACAGCCTGTCTTGGATGACGTACAGTAGAAAAGAACATTTAATTGAAAAATTACATGCTGTGCTATTATAATAACTGTTACTATATACATTGTTCAGCTTTTCATCCACATCTTCTGCCAGTCACAGGACTGCAAATCCAAGGCAAATCAATACCTCTGAGGCCCTCAAAGGCTCTCCCAAATGCAGCCTTAGTTACAGAAGCTGGGATATGGGCCTGAGAGAAAGGAAAATCCTGATACAGCCCCAGGGAAATGTTCACACAATAACTGATGACAACCCAGATGGAGAAGATTTAATGTGCTTTTGTTTCATGGCTGGGTTTCTGAATTGCCCTGTGAAAAACTGTGGCCACACTAAAGATTTATCTTTCAAGGTATCCATGTTAAGGTATGTGCATGACCTCCCACTTCAGTGCCTCAGTCTCTTGCTCTGACATGCAAACCTGCCAGCATCCCTTCAGAGCTGCTGGTCCCATCTAACAGCTGAGGAGCTGAGGCACAGCTGGTCAGATTCACGTAAGGTCCATGGGTGTCCTGACCTTTCAAACATCTTTCCATACGAACTGCTAGGTAAGTATATCCAAAGGATATCCCTTTGCTAATGGGCTCCTCTGCACTTTAATTGCTATCGTACTTAGTGAAACAAGCGCATACTTCATAGTTCAGGCTTCTCAGAACTAAGTCCTCTTTATCATACATAATGAGTTGGAGAACTGTTTTCAATGCCGTTGTACAGTATTCCTGCTAAATAAATGCCACAGAATTTCTCTGGGGCTTTTTGATGAGCGCATCACAGTCATTTTCTTTAACTAACTTTCCTTCTTAATATATTTTGAGGGTACGTGGACTGAGTTTGTTTTCTCTTTTCGTGTGTTTTTTTTTAAGACTGCAAATAAATACCTATATACAAAATACAGGAGGAACAAAGCTCTGATGAGGTCAGTGTATGGAGAAAGCCTCATGCAGTAGAGTGGCAAATACCTACTTTTTCTATAGAACAACAGATATAACCAACATTCCAATAAAGAAAAAAGTCAAATAAAGGGCAGTTCAGAATGCATCCACATGGAGACAAGAGCAGAGTATATGTTAATCAGCACACAAATGTTACCAAACTTCTGAAAAACAGAAACAATCTCTGGGTTCAGGGGCCTCAGCAACCTCAGTCTACAGCTACACAACCAGGGAAATTTTTCTATGAAAATAAATGGTACATATTCTTCTTCCATATACTGGGGCATAAATCATGAGCAATGGCTGAATGTGCTAGATGAAAAAAGAAGTATAATACTGTTAAAAAGATCGACTCATATTTTCTCTTACATTAAATTTTGAATTCTTAAACATACTTTCTTAAAGAAATAACTAATATCTGGTCATTTAAGTATACCAAAGCTTCAGTCTGAGACCTCAGATTTTATAGTATGCGCGTAAGTATAGAAAGTGTACACCCAAGTGACTTCAGAGAAAACTGGTTTAGTGATTCGGAGAGAAAGGATGAATGAAGGTTTGTGGCACTGTTGTAGATTTCAAGACATTTCGGAGTGGGTGCTCTGCCCTAGTCTTCCTCTGTAACTTCTGATAAGTCATTTAACGCTCAAGTTTCCCAGCTGTTACATATGGGCAATACCACTTCCCATTTGCACAGAAGGTGGCTGGAGGATGGACATGTTGAGACTATGACCTGCTCAGACCCAGCTGGAAGGGGCCTGCAGAACCAGTTGTACATTCAGCAGTTTGCCCTCCTAGTCAGCAGAAAAAGAGAGGCAATGATCCTAGAGGTGAGCAGTTGCACAAGAGACCTAAAAGTACGGTAATTAAAAATCATTGGGTAGAACAGTGATGAAGTTTGAGTAATTGCATTCTCCCTACTTAAAAAAATAACTCCCTGAAGCTTCAATTTGATCTAGGATTTTTTTTCCCCATTTGAAGACAGCAGGTGTTGTTCTATATCGCTGTGCATTGTTAACGAGCTGCCATGTTTCCCCTTAGTATGTGAAACGTTTCATGGCTCTCTGAGGTGAAAGAATATGTAGACTTAAAATCATCCATGCCTGGAAAGGCCTGATTTCTTCAGTGTAGAGCAGGGTTTCAGTGGTTAGAGCAGATTTCTATGGGAGGTAGCAGCAGGACCTGTTTTCTCATGGGCAGTCTCAAGCCCAGCAGTGCAACCACACTCATCAGCTGCCAGTGACTGCCCCCACCGCTGCCTGGGTGGAATAGACCATCACACAGATATAAGCTAATGTAAGGAAACAAGTCCCTGAACACCTGTGTAGGTGAAAGAGGAAGCATTGGAATTTGTGACGGTCCTTTGTTCCCAAGAGTTTATTCTGCAAACTGGAAATGAAACCCTCTCGACACACAAAAAGACATTAATTTCCACATAAGATATTCACATTACTTCAGGTGGTCATTTGCCAGCAGACTTCAAAAACTGCATAAACACCAAATAAGGCAGAAAAGAAGTAAAAAGGGCCCTTTCACTTAAATACCCTATATAATTTTTATTTTTTTTAAAGGGAGTCAAGAGCATGCTAATTGGACTCAAAAGAGAGTGCATAATAAAAACACAAGGGTATTTTGAGATTCCAGTTTTTAACACCATAATGCTAGATTGTGAGCTTAGTTATAGCACAGTAAATCTGAAGCAAATCCATTGACATCAAATAAAACCAGAGTCACTCAAATCAGTTACTCTGGATTTAAAGTGCCATGACTGAGATTAGAATTTGGTCCATGCTGTTTAGATAGGGTCAATTTATATAAAGGAAAAGAGAAATCAAGACAGCAGAGTGCAGAGAAACTGAGTTATAAACAGAATGGAGGAGTTTACATGTGAGGAGAGAATTACTTAGTCTTGGAAGAATAATAAAGATGATTAAGAGGTGACATGAGTGAGGTATTTAAACTAGCTGAAGATTATTATAAAATTAAGCTTGATGGTCTATTTGAGTTTGTTGAAGAGACCAGAACCAGAGGATTTAGTTTTAAGTAAAGTGGGAATATATGCAAGAAGAATTTAAGGAAGTACTTTTTTACAGAGACTGATAAAAAGATGGGAGGTACTTCAAATTTAAATGTTAGAGACATGCTGCATTAATATTTAAGCAAATACAGTAAGACTATCTGCAACCTAATATATTTAAGTGCATCAGCTGGTTTTCTACTTGGAAATAACCAATCGTTTTACAGAGAGATAATTTCCACTGATTATTTCTTCCCCAAATATCTAGATCGAATCAAAGATACAGAGCTTAAAGTTGTGCAGGGTTCTGGAGCCATGTCAGTTTTCACTAGGTGCAGACCTGGTCTTGTGCTTTTCTTTCACTTGGCAAGACTGGCAGACTCTCAAACCTCAGGAGCTGGGTTGCATGCACTGCCAGGGTGGCATGAGGAAGCTTATACTTCTGTTTTCCACACATAACCTGTTTGGTGGGTAATTAAAGGATTTTAATCTCCAGCACAGTCAATCTGGCACCTTTCAAGAACTCAAACTGACAGGACCAGAAGACAAAAAAGAAAAAGCGCTTTTAATTCTTGTTGAAAGAGGAAAAAACAATTATGTGGAAAAGATAAATAACTCTTATGAGCAGTATATCAGCATTGTTTTGTATCTCTGAATAACTACTGAAGAAGATAAAGCTCAACCTAATGCCCTACCTCCAAACATTTTTATGTATATCATCTTCTGACTTCGCCAATATGTGCAGCTCTGCTATAACTCTGCTTTTCAAGTACATTTTTCATGAGGGTAGATGATAAGTGAGTCTAATCAGTGTTTTGCATCCCTGCAAATCAAAAGATAAATCTAGAAAAATTCAAATAAGGAAACAACCCAAAGGTTTACTTCCATAGTCCCACTTCACATTTCGTCCTCCTCCCCTACTTTCCCAACTATACAAGCCTTACAAATGGGATTAATCAACAGAAAGTTTTAAGTCACTCTAAAGAATGGCAATAGGAGAGAGTCTTAATATTTTATGGGTTTTTTCTCTCATATCAGATTATATTCTAAGACTCAGAGGAAGTATTATGTCAGGCATATGTAAAAATCTTAACCCAGTTTGGTTCTTTAAGGATCACCTTTTAAATCAGACTGCAGGGCTCCAACATTATTATGTGAATATGCCTCACAAACCCCATTGGAAAAGTTTTGTCAGGAGGGCTTCATGAAAGGGTGCTTTTTGGTCAGGAGGCATGCCATTTGGATGGGAGGTCTGAGGCTGAATTTCTTCAGGACACAAGTGCTCTAGACTTTGTTGCTTACCAGCAATTACTCTAACTCCTTTAAGCTATCACTACTCCCAAATCAGTCTGAAAAGGTAACAGCAAACCTGTCATTCGTAAAGCAGGGAAAGGCAGGAAAGAGCCCTGCTCCACGAATCCTAGCCTCTGGGATGGGGGACTTGCAAGGTGGGCAGAAAAACTGAGGAAACAGACGGGATTTCAGATGATCTGCCACTGTGTTTTCCTTTGTGCATCTATGTTGCAGGCTGTTTTCTCTTGCCACATTCAGGGCTGGCTCCATCCTGTTCTAGTTAAGAAATTAACTGAATGTTGAGAGCAAAGTCGTTCTAGAGTTCTTACATAACTGATGAAGAAAGCTGGATGTCTTCATCAGTAAAATCAACTTTTGATCAAATGTAAGGTAAATTGCCTTTTACACCTGTATCTGCCTTTCCCCTGACTGCGTAGGAAGACTGCAGTGGATGCACTTCTAAATCAAGTATCTGTTACATTTCTAGTTAGACCCCTTAGTGTGCAAGTGATTGTAAAGTCCAGTCCTGAGGCACCTGAGTCTTTTCAAGAGATGTATTGTGCAGGTTTGTGAATTTGACTCCCAGAACCTGACACCAAAAGTTAGGTGAAAAATACCTTGCTAAATACCGTTGTGAATCTTTCCCAGGGTCACAGTGGTTGTTAATTGAACTCATTCCACTCCTAACTTACATTATTATGCTAGCCACTGTAACATCTCTATATTTTTTTTCAGTCATTTCCTTGAAGAAAGAAGACTGATGTGATTATGTGGGCAGGCTAGCTTGCTGTCCCCACCCTTAAATAGATTTTTCCTTTAATAAATCCATTGACCAATTTCAATCACATGCAAAATCAGAAAAATGCTTAAGTTCCAATGTACTCAAGAAAATCACTATGTAGAGGAAAACAAAACTGATGCCTCCAGTGAATCAAAAAAGAGACAAAAATAGTTCACTGTCCACTTTGTTTGGCAATGGCCAACTGGCTGATCAGCCACAGAAGGTTTTTGCTCATCAGGGATAAAATAAAAGGGAAGGGTTGGGGGAGAACCTGTTACAGTGTGCCAAACAAGGGGAAGTTTAGGGGACAAAAGATATTTATCTTCCTATATATTGAAAGACAGACAAATTTGTTGCATTACTTACAGAATAACTTATTTTTTCAATGTGAATATGGTAGGTATGATTGTTTCTCCCATAATTTTCTTCAATAGCATCTAGTAGTTAAATACAGGAGGAAACTGTAACTGCCTAAACAATAATAATAATAGTTGTTGTTGTTATTATTGTTGTTGTTGTTTATTTATTACTATTATTATGATGATGCTTAGTTTAGATTATTTTGGGGTTTACACTTAATTACAAGGCAGCAAATGTATATTTCTTTGTGCACAGCTCCACTGCTGCATAGACAAATCACAAATGGAAAAGTCTATTTCTTTGTACACTGCAGTTGGGAAGATGGCAAAAACAGTTTTAAGGGCATACTTAAAAGATCAAAAATGCTATTGCCACTTGAGGCAAAATGCAGAACTAGTTCAAACTCATTTGGCCAATTCACACTTGTTTGAGATATTTCAAAAGCATAATTTTATGCTGGATCAGCTATCAGCTGTTTTCCTGCAGCCGTCATCAGGCCAGGATAAACACTATACCGTATGCTCTGATTAATGTGACATAAATAATGTCAAGTTCTCATACCTGAGCCAGATCACGTATTGTACAGAGGATGATCCAGTTGTATACAGATCTGGTATTAATGAGCACAGAACCAAGATTTAAACTACAGCTTCCCTCTCTGTGTAAGGAATAAATGGTAGCCAAGCGCAAGTTACTGGTTATAGGTCTCCTCTAACACTGGCCACTTTTCCATATTCTGTCCAAGTACATGAGCATTTTAGCACTATATCCATATGAATCTCACTTTCCATTACACTATCCCAAATACTGCACTGAGCCTGCTTTACTCCCAGATGATTATACATAATGGGCACTGTCTGGATGGAAGTGTGCTGCAGGGATTGTGAGCAAATGAGCTGTCTCAAACTTACAATGTGGGACTGCTCTAGCGTTAACAGAATCTTCTGACATTATTTCAAGCAGTGAGATTATTAAGTGTCATATGGCTAAACAGGAGAGGTCATTCAATGGAAATATCAGCAAACTCAGTCACATAAAAAACATAGTACCAAGTGCTTTATGCGACATTAGCCCATCTCTGCCATAAATCTGTAGAAGATCTGTTTCAAACTGGCATGTGAAATACTATAATTTTATGTGTGGCATGGTAAAACAATGCCAACTCTGTGAGTAACAGCCTTTTCCTTCAGTGGAAAAGTCTCCATGGTCGGGCCCTTGGCTCGCTGCAAGAAAGAGGGAAGAAGGCATTTTAATAATGCAAATAAAAGGGGAACTGGATAGTTTAAAGGAAATATGGTTACTAGACAGCTGGCAAGACATAGCTTTTAAGAATATTCATATCAAACAGCTGATCATGGAGAAGGTTAGCCCATCTTTCTTGGTCTGATCAAAAGGCCTCAGATGATGTGTATGTATAAATATCTAATGGAAATACTTTTATGGAAGGCAGAAGACACCATAATCCCAAAATATCAGATCTGATACCTAATCTCTTCTCCCTGGGCTTCAAAGAGGCAGCTTCAGCCCATGGTAAAGCCTGATCTCAATTTACAAAATAGGCATTGTGCTTGAGGGAATGGGAACAAGAAATACTCTGAGATTAATTTAACCCAGCTGGATCATGTGGGATAACAATACTAACTAGACAAAGTGGTGTCTCCATCTCGAGAAGAGGGCAGCCCCTCCACTCTGTCCACTCAGCGAAGGAATAAGCAAAGCAGAGAAGACCAACACAAAGTGAAATAGCAGACAAAATACTGGAGTATAACTCAGAGATACTCTAATTACTCCTGGCCCTATCACCAGCTTGCTGTGTGAATCTGTTGCTTCATAATTGGCTTCCCAGGCTGTAGCCATCTTTTCCCATTCATTTGTACAGTTTCTAGTACAACGGAGCCTGCATGTGTTGCTGCAATCAAGAAATAACAACAGTGGCATGAGGTAGCCTAAGATCAGAAGTGTGTGCAGGAGGAAACAAGTTGTTGTGCTCTGTGATAGTCTGCACCACAATGAGACAGTGTTCCATGAAGTTAAACGTATTAGGCATTTGGAAGCCTGGAAAGTAGATAATGCTATTGTCAAACAGTGTTGACACAAATAGTTCAATAAGATCCTTTTTATCTGGAACAAAATGGTTAATTCCTGTGTGCCCAGCCCCACCTGTAAACAACTGTTGGTGTGAGACATGCTGGGGAACTGAAAGCTTTGCGCCTTTTAAATCGGTCAGAAGGTTCTGTCATTAAAAGTGCGTAACAGAGCTGGACCTTATTTGCCAGTATTGCTTGGGAAACAGATGAAAGAAAGGATGCCTTTGCAGCGAAGGGAAAAAATTATCCCTACAATGCAGGAAGTTCAGTTCCAGCCTAGTTCACCAATGCCTGTGTGACCTTGTGCACATTTAAGCTCAGCTTCTCAGCAGAGATGCCGAAGTTCCCCTATGGAAGGTGTGGAGGCCAGAGGTGTATTGTGGGTCCAGAGAGGGCTTAGGCTCCTGCAGAAAGGCTATCCTTTGAACATCATGGTCTGAATGACCTGGGAGTTTTCAAACCTCATCAAATCTCAGAACAGAAACTGAAAGGATGTACCAAGGAAAGATCTCTTCGTAGTTGCTTTTTTTTCCTGTGCTTTCCTATGCTTTCATTAATGCCCCTGCCAGAGACAGGGTACTTAAAAGGTTGTTCTTCTGCTGAGGAATGGTTGCTCTTCTGTTACAGCTATGTTTTGATATAGATGATTCAGTGCAGGTCTCAGATTCAGATCTCTGCGGGTCTCGGTTTCTCCTGTCCACCCTTTGTCTGTCTTGACTAATTTGGCTGTAAGTTTGAATCCCAGCCCCACTGCCTTATGGGAGTTTTGCCATTAGCTTCACTGAGCAAAGATTTTCTCTGACATTCTTTGAGCCCAGGACTGTCTTTTTATTATGTGTGTGCCATGTCTAGCTCACTGGGGTGCTGAAGTCAGTTGGGACTGCCAGATGCTACTGTAATGCAAATAAATGTTAGTATACATGGAGGAAGAGGAGAGTTCGTATAGGTTTTCTTTTAACAATTATATAAAAATCCTTTCAAACTTGAAGGACTTTAAGATATTACATTAAGAACAGCTTTTTTATTATTTTTTTGCAGGATCACCAGCATTTTTCATATGCAGACTGAGGGCTAACAGCACTTCATGGTATTTACAGGAAAAATGCATAGTGCTAAATAATCACCACATGTCGTGGGAAGAACTTCTGTTTTTAATAAAACCAATCTGGTCTGGATCAATGATAAGGGGGCATAATTTCTTCAAATGGGAAGCCAGCTCTTTGAAAGGAATCTAACAGTCTACATTAATCTCAGATCGGGGTCTGCAGGGTAAGCAGAAATGAGAGGGTTGACCATTTTTATAAATAAAGAGTACTGTCCTTGTCTGAGCCCAAATTCTGGAAAAGAGTTTTTACCAGGAGAAAGAAGGATTTGGTGCACAGGACAAAGTGCTCTGGAGTATATGGGGCTCATTGCTCCTCTGCCTTGCTTTAGGTGTATAAGCGCTCATTCAAGAACACATTTACTGCATGATTAAGTGTTGTACCAGGGCTCCCTTTTTCAGGGAACGAATCTTTCTGGTTGCAAGGCAGGGAGAAATAACTGAGCAGAATTGCTGCCCACATCATGACTGCCTTTAGTACTGTCAACCCATATATCATAGCTTATCACCTCTATTCACTGCTGGCAACCCCTCTCTCTGGTTTGCATGTGTGTGGGCAGCCCAGTGCAGTTGAGACAAGACTCACAGATACCCAGGAGGGTTTGTTTGCACACAGTGGTCCATCATACTACAAGGATCAAGTAGCAGGACTGAGGTCTTGTTATCTTCTCCCCTCTGCTATGTCTCTATCTTGTTGCTGGATCAGCTTTCCAGTCTCTCCATTACTGTTGCCGCAGACAGCGTCAATATTCTCCACCCTACATCTCTTGCCATGATACGATCTATCTAATCTTACTGTCCCTTGTTTCTGTAATTAATGCATTGGTGCATGACAAATTGCTAAACAGACGAAAAACAGAGAGTTGTCTTTGGATTGTATGGATCCCAAACAGAAACTGCAGGGAGGAGAAGAAAAAGACAGCAGGTGTCCAAGCAAACCAATTGTTGTCACTGGACTCAAGGACGACATTTGAAGGGCAGCCACCAAGAGCAGATCATTTTATGCAGCTGTCCAGTCAGACAGCTACATTTGCTGCAAAGTGGCTTGCAAGTAGAAACACACTTACCTGAAGTTCACTTTTCAAAATACTACAGGTAACACAAATCCCATGGATTTTCCTTAGTCTTATTACAAACAATAACAATAAGGGCATACGTAATGCTCTTATCCCACAGATCTTAAGGTGTTCTATAAACTGGAAACATCCTTCTTTTACAGGTGAGGAAGAGCAGAGAAGTGATTTCCTCAAGGTCACAATGTAAATCAGCAATAAACTGAAGAACAGACCATAGGTCTCTAGATTTCAGCTCTGCATTTATACCAATAGATCTCAGTTGCACCTCTGGGACGAGGGAAGACAGGACAGGCACTTACCTGCTGATTTCATTTTGTGTAAAATGCACATGCACAGAAACTTAGACTACAGAAAGACCACATTTTTTCTTTAATTATATGACTGCTCTTGGCCAGGTTTTTTGCAGCTCTAAATGCATATGCTGTGAAAGCTTCCTTAGTTGTGTGTTATTACATGTTTCAAGCAGCAGGTTGTCTAAAAGGATACAAGATTTTTCCAGTTTCTGCAATGGATGTGACCACCAGGAAGATGAAAATTTCCACGGTGTTGGAAAAACAGGCAAACAAGACATATAGCCAACCATAATAATTACTTTTTGGCAAAGTGCTTAGTGGAAAATTTCCCATTGTCATTGTACAAACAATGCACGTTCTCCCATGAAACAGTGTCAGAGTGTTTCTCATAAACATATGCACCATTTCCTCTTCAGAAAGGTCAAGTAAAATAGCATCTATCAAGAGGAGCATTTACAAGCAGCCCACCTGTTATTGCCAGCCAACGGCAACTCGGAGAAATGATGCTAGTGTATCTTGGGGAAAGACAACCGGGTCTCTGTCTGCAGTGGATTTTTATGGCATAAGAGAAGAATACACTGGTTGAAATTCACAATCCATTACTTTAAACTAGCTTTGTGAGGCCCATTAAAGTCAGTAAAGATAAATCATTGAGGTTTGGATTAGATGCCTCAATGGGAGTATTGAAAAGATATGTGCTAGTGTATCAATGGAAGAAGTCTTTTGAGGCTTCCTACAATATCCTTCCACTTAGGGGGCTTCACTTTTGAAACAAGTTATTACAATCAGCAGATATCTTTCTAAAAAGTACAGTGCAGCTCAGCCAAAGGTTGTGTGTTTGAAGCAGAAATGGCTGGACAAAATTCTTCCATGTGTGTTATGTAGGACAGCAGACAATATTTCCATAATGATCCCTTGGACTTCACAACCACATATCTATACTGCACTTTACCAGCCATGATCTGTGCATCCCTGATGATCCATAAATGAGATCTACAGATATGGGAAAGGTGATGGTAAAAAGCAAGTTGATTTTCACCCTACTATAGCATACCATGGTTGGGCAATTTCTAAAGGAGAAAGGGGCATATGACCAGGAGAAAATATTTACGGATCTACCAATAATGAGAGATTAGCTACTGAGAACCTGCAAATAATTGCTCCCAGGTAAACAAAACTTTGCTCTTTCAATTGGTTATGATCTGGGAATTAAAGAAGGGGGAGGGGGGGGGGGGGAAGAATTAGCAAAATATCTTCCAGAAAAAATGAGTCCCTCAGATTTCATTCCAATTTTCAGTCTCCCTACGGTATACTGAACCACCTGTCCAATGTGAAAGCCCTACAAATATATATGTTTATGTGTTTTTATATATATGTATATAGATCCTTTGAAGAAGGTATCCTTTAGAAATCTGCACAGGATGGTTCAGAGGAGAAGTATGTCAGAATAGGTACTTAGCAAACAGTACTGAAAGGTTTCTGAGTGACTATAATGCATATGACAAATGGAAAGGGCCACTGAAATCTGAAGTCTTACAGAAGAGAAGTTTAATATGCAGGTCATCATGGAGAGGAGGAAGAATTGGACAACTTGAAGGGCAAATCATGCTAGAATTCTGTGCAAGCCACTGAGCACAAATGACAAATACACCCAGAGACAACACTCATGTGCACAAATATGCCGTATAATCCCAGACACTGTAAGAAACATGTAAACATTCAAGCTTGCATTTGCATACATTCTCAAAATGCTAGAGGACGTTTTTGCAAGCTATTATTTAATTTATTCACAAGGTCGATTTGGAAACAGTGTTCAAATGTTTTGGAAATACGTCAAGAACATCGTTTTATTTCATGGTATTGTGGTAGCATCTCATTATATTAGTCTAATATGAATGCAGCACAATGAAAAAGCCATTGTGATGGTATTGTACTAGGCTAAATAGATAGAATGTTATTACAGTACTGTAAAAGGAAAGATTTATAGGTTAGCATTTGCATTTATGAGTAAGAACAGCACATGCAGCCACATACTTGGCTATTTGGACTCCCAAGGAAACAAAACATTTTGTTATATTCAGAGTAATCAGACATTTGAGTAGTGAACGACCCTGCTACTGCTGGAAAAAAGCAGCAGCAAGGGAGAAGAGGTGTGTTGACTCTGTTTCTGGAACAGTTTCTTCTGCCGCACTCTCCAGAGGTTTTAACCCCATTCAACGAGAACATCAGGATCCCAGACAGAATAGTATCCAATTGCACATCAAAGCAGCCTTTTTTTCAGCATGGACAACTAAGGGGCACAATTTTAATTTCTACAGAAATGCAGCCAGCAGGGAAACAAAACTACCTTGTATGAGCTGAGGAATGTCTTTACCTTCTCCAGGATATTTTCCACTGCAATTAGAGGCAGAGGTGATGGAGGAGAGCTGAGGGGATTTCTGTTTCCTCTCTAAAAACATTTTGCCCACTATGAGAGGTTTTCAGTAGGGCATCCCTTCATCCCCTTCGCTTCCTTGCTGAGTTTGGATTGATGAGTTCTATGAGGTTTCTATTTAAAGGAGAAAATCCCTGTCCGCTTTCAACTTAGGTGAATAAATATGATCTGGTGAGGGAAAAAATACTGAGTGCCAGAGCCTCAGTGTTGTAATCACCACAGTTGTGCTGACTAGAATGCAACTACAGTGATTTGTATCAGCCAGGGCTCTGGCCTCATACCATGAGCACACCTTTGTAAGCCATTTTTGTTAAACATCGTTTCATGCTATGACTGTTGCTGCTGTCTCTTGAAAGAATAAAAGTTTTAGCAATAACTGCTTCCAACAGGAAATATAATATAATAATGAGAAGTCTTAAAAACAGGAAATAGCACTCAGCTGTGGAATAAGAGCTTGATGGAAAGCCTGTGCAAATCGGTGGGGATCATACTATGACTTCTCACAGGTTTTGTATTATTCTTAAAATTGAACATTAAAAAGTGTCTGAAGGAAACAGGTGCTTCATTCTCAGTAAACACTGCTCTAAACTGAGATGTTAGTTCCCTTAGGCTGTACTGAAAATCCCAAATAAGATCACAAATGTGGAAGACTTTCACATGTAAGATTTCTGGGGAGAGATTTTTACTGTGAAATTTGCCATTGAGCTGAACTGACCCTGGGTGCTTTCAAGAATTACATCCTCGTGTTCATTTTGGCAACACATGCATTGATCAGACATCAGACTGGAAGAATGGTTTTCAGTTTTACTTTACGGAGCAGATATCTTTGTTTAACAAGGGATACCAGCCTGTGAAGTGCTGGATGCTTTCTGCCAGATGCTGAATGTCTTCATTACTGCTGAGAGCATGCCACATCCTGCCAAAGTTGGTCAGCAAGGCCGGAGGACAGTGTTTGGAGGAAACACTCCCCTGCCTTTGCAAAGGAGAGGGTTGGCAGACCATGCTCCTCCACATCAACAGTGAGATTGTAAATATGCTGGCTTGTGTTGCTAAAGAAAACACTAAAATCAATTAATAACTTTTTATGAGATTTACAGTTATTTTACTTCTCCTTCATCTTCCAGTGATGGAAATAACTTGCTTCAGACTCCTCCATAGAAGCAAGCACACTTCTTCCATTCATGCCAACCCAGCTGCACACCATTCCTGTCTCTCCTGAGAAGAGAGATGGACCAGCAGTCCCATTGCTGTTCATCCTCAGAAACTGCCTCATGGTGCGGGCAGCACTAACACTGCAGTCATGTACAGCCTGACTTAGCTCCTTCCATGGAGTCTGAGTCCATCTTTATTTGCTTATCATCTCACCAGCTGCAGAATTGTAATAAAAGGAATAAAACTGAAATCTTTTCAGGAATTTTGAAGAAGTGGGGGACTAGCCAATCTGCTGACATGCTGTAGTCTGAGGAGCACTGTATCATAAACGCTTCTGCAGAATAGAATTCTCCTAAAGTAGAGTCTTTAACTCATTGGTATCAATGTCAAGACATGTTCTATCACACTCTGAGCATTTCCTCCCAGCTACTTTTAAAAACTCTATTAAACTCATTCAGAAATAAAATCTCCTGAGGAATCTGTGATACAGTGATAAAATAATAACTAGATCTAAAAAAAAGAAAATTAGAGGGTTTGGCCCATGAAATACTTTTTCTAAAAAAAAGCAGAAGAGCCAGAGTCTTTAGTATGCTTACTAGAAATTTAATCCACCCTATTGATTTTAAGTAGAGAGCATTCGGATGTTATAGGAAGTAACAATATATTTCCGACAAATATATAGAAAGGTAGACAGTCAGACAGACATTTATTGATTAAAAACAACATAAAAAGCTTTATATATCTGAGAAAGGCCTTTTCCCTTCTCCAGAAAATATACGTATAAAAATATTGATCTTTGAGATGCTGGATCCTGTGGGATGCATGAGAAGTTCTCTGTTTTTAGAAAAATTATAATCTCAATAAGCAAATGAGTTATTGCGAAGAAATAGTTCTATTAGAGTTAGAAAATAACATTACTGAGCCGCCTCTGGTTATAAGAAACTACTGCTCAGAAATACCACTTAATTCCAATCAATGACTTAAGTGATTAAGACCAATTTAATCATATTGAAACTATTCAAAAGAAATATTTAGGGGTTTATTACCATAAAATATTCTTCCCCATCTTTATAGTAGAATCAAACAGAATAAACCTCTGATTTTGCTACCCACATCTCATTTCTGTTAAACCTTGTAGCTGACCACTGAATTACAGATTGTTCCAAGATTAATGATGAAGTTTAAACCAGTGAACTATTATGTGGGGGTTTTTTTGCCAGAGAATTCACGCCCATTTGCTACCTACAGAGCTACCAGAGTGAGTTCTGCACAAAGCCCACTTTTCACTCAAAACCAATTTGGAAAAGGTGATGAGGTTTAGGTGCATCATGGCAGAAGTTGCCATCTGAGTCACTGTCTTAAAAATGTGACTATTAGATGCTTAATCCCAGAAACATAATCTATGCTCTGGGTTACAAGTAAAAAAAGATATCTATGATATTCTCACAAAAAAAAAAAAAAAAAAAAAAAAAAAAAAATCCTCCGTTCAGAAAACAGCAGAAAATTAGAAACGGCAGAAATGGCACTGATAGCTTTTTTGGTATTGGCTAGACCTCTGTAACTCTTCCCTCAGTATCCCAAATTTTTGGGTCCATCATGGATGAATCAAGCTTTTCTCATTGACCATACAGAGAAACTAAACAGATAATCTTGGTCCTACAAATCACCTGCTAAAGTCAGGTGGGTAATTTTTTTGTCAGTAGGTGTACAAAAATGAAGTCTTTGTACATAGTCTTACTTTCACAATGTAGAAATAAGTCCACTGACTTAAAAAGAGCACATATGCTTAAAGTTAGTTATCTAGTTAACAGTCTTGATGCTTCAGTACCAAATAACAATCAACTTTTCTGTTTTACACTATCGTCTCCCAGCTGAATTCAACTTTTATAAGCTTATCACAAGTTCCATGACACTTTTGTTTGATTCTTCTCAGTGGGTCATGTCTTCAAAGAACAATCACGCTACACATTTGCAAATAGAAATATTTTGTTAAAGCCAATGTCCATCCAGAAGGGATCTCTCCATATGAGTGTACTGTTGGATTTTTGCATTTTACAGGAATATAAAATAGGAAGTGGTTTATTGTTCAATACTGAGCCTGTGACAGACTTCTAACTGGAAAATTGGAGACCATAAAACATCAAATGATCATGTCTTTCAGTCCTGCTATCATGCTTGAAAGGAAATGATCTGGTTCATTAAGCATTCCGCAGGTTAAAAACAAATTATCTCCATTTGTATTTATTTGCAGATCTAAAGAGCTATCGAGCTCGCAAACCTCTTCTGGACTATTAAAACCACCCTGCAACAATTTTAAGAGTGCTCAGGAGGCAGCTTGCAAGCAAGTAGCACCCAAAACCAGGGACAGACTTTCAGAAAGCTCAACCTCCAACACATTGTGTTTATTCTGGGGCACAAACAGGAACCAAGCCCTTCTGAAAATCTGTGCTTCATTATGAATTCTGAGTATTATTACAAATCTGGAGCTCATTGAAGGTGCTGAGTACTTGAAAACTCAGCGCTATGTTCTCTTGAATTTCCTGTTGGAAATTGTTTGTATGCCAGACAAGGTTTTTAAGTTAGAAATGTGTTTTAAAGCAATTTTGAGGTACATGTCCAGCTACCAGAATATCTTTTTAAAATGTTTAAGTCACTGTTGTAGGAAAAAAAGGGGTGACTTCATTATTTGTTGACATCATTACATACCACACACTCAGAGGCACCACAGAGCTAGAGAAAAAAAATGTGAACAAATTTCTAATAAAGTGTTGAAAACAAAGAAAGTCTGTTTAGCCCAATTGGTAATAATTATTCTGAAAACAGAAGATGACTCAAGGCTGTTTCAGTTGACTAAGGTATCTGGATTAATTGCTGACATGAAACAACAGTACAATGTGGAGAAGCAAAGACACAAATTTAGGAGCCTTACACTTTAAAACTACCAATACAAATGGCTTTTACAAAGTACAAACAAAGGCAACTAAAACAACAGCCTTTTAGGTCTGGGAGAAATGACTTAAACAGGACAAAGCAGTTGGCATTAGCAATATTTTTCCCCTCTCGGCCACACCATTGTTCTGCCATTTTGAATACAAGAAAAATAAAAATAAAAAAAAAAAGAACACTATTCTTAGGTCTTACATACTTGTACTCTACCCTTAGCTCTTCACAGGAAAAATAACTATGATGAGATAAACTAGACATTGACCATATGAAGTAATCCCAGAGAAAACCAAATTCTAATGGGCAAAATACTAGGATAAGGACTAGACACTCTTGGGCTTTTGGATATCTTCAAACATTCGAGTATTTCATGCCTCAGTTTTTAAGACGCATTTGGACAATGCCCTTAATAATATGCTTTAACTTTTGGTCAGCCCTGTAGTGGTCAGGCAGTCGGACTAGAAGATTATTGTAGGACCCTTCCAATGGAACTATTCTATTCTATTGTGGTCCTCTATGGGGCCTGATGAGGTCAATGGGAAACATAAAAAATACTTGATTTTCCACAAGGATACAAAACAACTCTTTTGGGAGGACACCACGGGGATTCACCAGGAAGAATACGCTCTACAAAGAAAGTTATATATAAAAAGACAGCTAAATCAATGTGTAATTTAAACAAAATATCTTTTAAAAGAACAAGAAGACGGAGTGCTTCACATTTATTTCTCAGGTGGTCTGCAATGTCCTGCCCGCACTGTGATCTGCAAAACATCTGGGGCTGATCTGAGACTGTTATTCTGCCAGATGTGCTAGATAAATTGTCCCTTTTCAGGCGTAGCAAGGTGGACATTCCCGGTGTAATGAGCCCCTAATCCTCCACCTCAGATGTTCATTGTAGTTAAGGCTCTAGTTCGTTTTCTTTCATATGATTTATGATTGTTTGCTTGTTTCCTCTGCCTTAGGTAGAAGCTAAAAGGATCTGGACTTTTAAGGAAGATTTCAGTGGAGACCAGAAGTGCCATGTCAGCTTCCTGCTGGTGGTGACAGGAGGATGAGAGCTCCAAGGCCAGTCCTGGTCTGGCCCAGCTGCAGGAAGGTGTCCATGGAAAGGTGAGAATAGCTGGATCCGGAATATCTTTCCCTCCACCCCCTAAAAGCAGGTGATTTCCATCTGCAGCATGCTAATGTAGGATAACAGGGAGGTAAGACTGTTGTATAAAATGATCTCAGTTTCATTTCATCCAATTCAGCCCAGTGAAAAATTAGTCTTACACCCACCAACGCCCTTAAAGGGATATGCTTCTTTTAATGTATGAGATGAAGAACAGGAGGAGGATAAGAGATGAAAAAGAAGAACTGTGATAACTGTGGGACCTAGAAGGTATAGTGTGCTCAATTAATTAGAATCTACACTTGTTTAAAAAAATGGTCTCTCTGTGCACATATTTAAAAACTGGTAATAAAATACCACTACTGTTCCACTATGGAGTCTCTTTGAGATGCTCAATGAAATACTTGAATTACAAAGTAACAATTTCTATTGTTAGGAGTTGCTGCTATTCTCTTTTTATTGATGTCATAAAGTAGGTATTTATGAGATGAGGTTATTAAGATCAATAGTATAAATGGAACACCTAATTCTCTCTTTTTCAGGCCAGCACAAAGCATTCCTCCAGTGGAATATGTGAGAATAAAAGGTGACTGGATACTGTCAGTTAACCCTAATCCAAATGCAAAGAGCTCACCCTATTAACAATGAGTCATTTTTTACAAGTTTCTTAGATCTAAAACTATCTTGTCCCTAAGTAGCCTTTATGAAATGTACAGATTTGAATTCATTGCAGGACTGGATTTTCCACATTTACAACTAACACTGAAACTCTATTTTTACCTTTTTAAAAAATAAGAAAGAGGAGATGGAACATTTTATTTTAAAATCCATTTAGTGGTGTGTTTTTAATAAATATGATCCTTCTTTGTGAAAACAGTCATTTTGAAAAGACAAAAATATTCAGATTATAAGGCTGATACTCAGTCTTCCCAGCCACTGAATAATGAGTTGCAACGAGACTATGGTATGGACTAAATTAAATCTGTACACTAATAAAGAATTGAACATTTATTTATACAGTTTCACTACTCAGCACAAGTTGCAAAAGACAATGTTTTTGATCCAAATGCAGTCACCAAACTCTTTCAACTATTTCTAGTGATCTGACTCTTGTTTGCCATTTACCTTTTTCGCTTGCAATCAGCACCACCATCAATCACTGCTAATTTAAGCTCATGATTAAATAATATCATCTCAGTTTAGTGGTCATTAAAGGAAACAATTTGAAACAGCTGATCATGTTGTTGTACCTAATGACTCATAGTTCTTACAACTCTGTTCTACAAGCACTTGCTACCTTCAATAAGATTGACACATGGGAACATCAGTTTGAAAAGTTCTTTACTCACAAGATGCTACAGAAGATGGTGAGTCTTCTCCATTGTTAAATGAAGAAAAGCTTTACAGAAAATTTTTTTCTCAGTTATGTTGAACAAAATACTTAGAAAATTCGGATTAACTTCAGCAACAGAAAAAAATAAGAAAAAAATAATAAAATAATAGAAGAATGTTATCATTCTAGTATTGTTCAGCACTTTACCTTAATCATATTTTTTTAAAAGATGTGGTTTTCAAAAATGCACTGCAAAATCTGCCATAATACTTAAAAACCTCAAAAAGCACACAAAAAGTTTTAACTTCTTATTTTACATCAAAAGACATTCACTATCCTTTATCTTAGTTGTTTTGTTTGTAGTATTGTACAATGACTTAATTGAAACTGTTAGCAAACCAAGACATGAGGTTCCACAACAGCTTTTCTAAGCGAAATTGTGGAATGAGAAAAAGTTCAGTACCTCACACAGTTTTCCTATGTGGCTATGCATAAGAACTTTGTACCCATCAAAGTGACTTATCAGACACAGCAAATTTGCTATGAAAATTAAAGTATCTCAACACCAACAGTAGTAATTGGCTGGTAAAGTCTCTTCCACCCTGCTTATACATCTCTCAGGGTTGCAAAAATTGTAGAAAAGCTGTGGGGTTTGCACTGTCAGCTATTGCATGTCAGCAGGTCTGCTGGCAGGGAAGGGTGTACGAAGCAGGGCTGGGCTGGGGGAACAGGCAGAGTGAGACTCAGCCCCCCGGTGTGACTCCAGGCGCAGCCCCGCAGATGCACAGGGCTCCTGCTCAGCCCCCTTCTCTGTCCTGGGGCACATAGCTCCTAGTGTGCAACCAGGTGCTGTGAAACCTTTACAGGGCTAATACAAAGCTAACATTTGTGTCATGCTGAAAGGTATTCGAGGAGGAATAGACCCCTGCTTGTCTGCCATGCTGTCTGTTCCCCTTACTGTACTCAAAGCCTCTTTACTGTTATGCCACAGAGTGTGAATCAGAGGGAATAGGGAACGGCAAATCTGGGTAACAACGTGAAAGCTACATACTGTGCAATGCCATTATATGACTTCAGATTTTTTGTTCCAGAGAACATTATATACCTATTACATGCTTAAATACAGGCATTACTTTAGCATAATTAAAATGTTTGTGATTACAGAAATAAAAGGAGAAGTTAAAAAGCAACACTGTATTACCTCTATAGGACTGCTAAATCTTGGCTGTAGGCACAGAAAGAAAAACGACCAGCATGAGGCAAAGAGCATACAGGCCTTTGACTCCATCTGAAAAAACAAGCTAATAGGTAGAAGGGCAATTCTCTGTTGGTATATAGCTGCAGAAAACTACTTTCTCTTAGTTCTGCAAAGAACTGGTTCTGCAAAGTTCCTTGAGCAAAGTTTCCATGCTTGAAATGCTCCTGTGGACATGCCACAGGACACTGGCTTTAGTGGGAGCTGTGCTGTTCTATGGTAATACCTGTTAACCTGTACCAGTACTTGCTGTAGGTTCTTTTCCTCTATTGAAAAAACTGTACATTTTTTCAAAAGTTAAAAAGGTACTAGTACTAAAAGTCTTCAAATCTTAGTCTGAGACTTGGGGTTCTCAAATTTATTAATTTTTTTCCAGGAAAGCAGATACTAATTTCCATTTAGCAACAAAAAGAGAGAATTTTCTACAGGGAAATGTATAAGTGAGCACTTGCAATCAATTTTATTCATAACTTTGCAACTACAATGCTGCAAAGACCATGAACTTCTATGCTTTGTTTTGTTTAATAATTCTGGAGAAGTCCATAAGTGAGATTTTTGCCACGATTGGGAATCCTTGGTTTAGCTGACAAAGACCTAGCTATAATGTCCTAAGGATGTAGAATTAAATGAGGACTTTGTCTTTCTTTCCCAGTCTGATCCCAGAAGATGCTTGGGTTAGATTATCTTCTATAATGTGTTTTGCCACAGTCTCTAGAGAGGACCACCTCCTTAAAAGGACAGCATAGTAATCTAATAAAAATCCAATCTAAGGAGATCCATTACTGTGCAACTGGGAAAACCAAACCAAACAAGATACTAATATAAAAACCTCAGTGAATTCCTTGGTGCATTATATGTGCTACAGCATTTACAAATGACCACATGGATCATGTAATATCATCTACTGTGGAGAGTTTCTTTTATAGGTCCCCATGGGCTGAAATGTTTAGGCACAACGGAGCGGAGCAGAGGGGCCAGTTGTAGATTTAACTGGGAATTCTTCTGTTTTTATGGGCTTGTATGTCAGCCATATCATTGCTTTAAAAATTGCTTTTGTACTTAATAGTAGGAGAGCTTGACCTGAACATAGTAACAACACATGTATCCCTTTAACTAAGCTCTGCACAGGGCTGCAAATTGAAATGTAGAGAGATATTAGCTCTGTGAGCTAAGATGTCATTAGCTGCCCAGGAAGGGTAACTTTGTCAATTGTCATTAACACATTTTTTATGCTGGTACTTTAGAGCTCAGAAGTGGTAACGTGGAAATGGCAGACTGATTTAAATCTCTTTAACGTTTGGAAGAATTGGTCATTTCTTTATAGTGCATCGCTCTTTGAGGAGAATCTTTCCTTTGTTCGGCATCTGTAAATTGCCTGTATGTGTATTTCACTTAAGAAAGGAGAAAAGTATCCTTTCAATTGTTTCATGAGTTACTCAGATCTGTCATAAAACTGTCACTTTGGATTATTGCTTAAATGTTGGCTGCAGGCTGAAAACAGTATGTCCATGCAGCGCTCACCCTGTTCAGGTGGGGTTTATAAAAGGGAAATTGTTGCTCTGCAGGGAGTTATCTGTTAACCTTATTCATTTGTAAAACTGGTTACATATTTTGGCACTCGCCTGTGCAGTCTGACACTGACAAAGCTTTTGACAAGATGAAGTAGATACACGATATTTATGTGAGGTTCTCAGAAAGTGCAGGTTCAGAGCAAACTTTATTAACTAGACCTAAGCTCTTTCTGTGTCAACCAGCAGCTCTTTGCAGAAAAGACCTCAGATCTTCTACCCTTTGCCCTTTAACAAGATACAAAGCTGTGATGCAGGTGTTACAGGACTCAAAATTAGCAGTTCCAGCTTTACATACATTCTTCTGTTTCGTTATTCAGATGTCCTTTACCAGGCTACTGTCTGTGTGGGACAGAAAGTGGGGAAAAAAGGACCTGGTCTTGAGTGATGTTTAGCAGCTTCAATTCCTATAAATACCAATTCTCAGAACAATGAAGGATTCACTCTGTACTTCACTGGACTAGTTTCTGTACAACTGTGTGTATTTTGCTTTATAGTCAAGCAATAACCTCTAAATAATGGCAAACTGAACTTACAAATATTGTAAACATGTTTACATGCAAACAGAACTTAGATATTTTTATTAATATGTCTTAAATTTATATCTAATTGTATTTAATTTGGAAGGTAGTTTTCTACAGTTAGCATTGGAGTCTCACTGTATCAGGAAGTCTAGTGAGAAAAACTGCAAAAGAAAAGAATTCTTTCTTTTGGACTAAAGTGTATTCATTCCATATTCATTATGTAGTCACTATCATTATAGGGGATCTGGTTCTGCATTGAAAAATTACTGAATTCCGCTAAAGTCTTTACATAACTTCCTCATATGGTAGGGTTCTGGCACGTATGTAGAAGAAAAGAATGAAAACCAAAGGAGAGATTTTATCATGACCAAAATCTTCTGTCAAGAGAAAGAGTTGCTTTACCTGAGCTGTGTAGCTGCCTGGTTAAGGCACAAGGAAGAGACTACAAGCAGAAGAAGTATGGAAATAGAGTATCAGGTGGTGGTGGTAGGCAGCCTCTGGCCTGAAGCTGAACTGAGACATGTTCTATCTCCAGGAACATATCTGAGGAAACTCCATCTGAACTTTCTGAGGACTGAGATAGTAAATTTCTAACATTTCAATTTCTAACATCAGACAGCCTAGTGAGAAAGTTATCATCACTGGCATTCAGTACCAAATACCATACAATGTCTGATTCACCTTTGCAGTGCTTAAGCAATTACTCCACTGCCTGGGACACATCATATTTACTGCGTATGTGCTTCACAGCCAGGTTGTGGACACGCTATGGGTCTAATGGTCCATCCTTGCTGCTGACTAATGCTACCATGGACGGTGTCAAGAAGAGGTAATAAACCAGAACAAAAAGTAATAAGGATTTCTGAGATTTGGTTGTGAAAGCAGATTTTGCCAGTGTCTTTAAAATGGTTTAAGATGTACTGTTGCAGGCAGATGATTTCTCCCAGTTTTTGTGCAGGACTAAAGTATCCACTGCAATGAAAAACTGCTTCGTGGTAGTTTGTTATTCTACAACAGTTCCACCATGGTTATCCTCCCCGCCATACCATCATGTTTCCTTTGCAGACTTGTGTTGTGGTTTAACCCCAGCAGGCAACTAAGCATCGCACAACCACTCGCTCACTCACCCCCACCCCCAAAGGGATGGAGAGGAGAACTGGGAAAAAGGTAAAACTCATGGGTCAAGGTAAAAAGAATTTAACAATTGAAATAGTAGTAGTAGTAGTAGTAGTAATAACAACAACAATAATAATAATAATAATGATGATAACTGTAACAAAAAGGAGAGAGAGGGAGAGAGTAATAAAAACCAAAAGGAAAAAGACCCAAGTGATGCACAACACAATTGCTCACCACTCTGCTGACCAACGTCCCGTCAGTCCCCGAGCAGTGATCAGCAGGCTCCAGCCAGCTCCCCGCCGGTTTATATACTGAGCATGATGGTTTATGTAAGGAATATCCCTTTGGCTAGTTTAGGTCAGCTGTCCTGGCTCTGCTCCCTCCTGGCATCTTGTGCGCCTGCTCACTGGCAGAACACGGGAAACTTGAACAGTCCTTCGTTTAGAGTAAACAGTACTTAGCAACAGCTAAAACATCAGCATGTTACCAACATTACTTTCATACCAAATCCAAAACACAGCATTGTACCAGCTACTAAGAAGAAAAGTACGTCTATCCCAGTTGAAACCAGGACAGCACGGTATATGGCTGCCTCACATTATGCCTTTCCTTGGACACTCCCTTTCTTGGGCAAAAGGGGAAAATATTGCACAGTTCCAGGCTGTTGGCTTGTCTAGGGATTTCTTTTGGGACAGACATGGAAAAAGACACGTTCCCAGCTTAGTCTAACCTCTGAACTTCCCTCTCTATCTCCAGACTACCCATATTTTCTGTTCTACCTTCCAACCCTACTGTGACACAGCAGGACACTTGGATTTTTCCCCTGATTACATACAAGCTTTGCAATATAACTGCTGTACTGCAGGCTGGGATTTCATATATTGCAATCAAGTATGATCAATTCACTGCAGGTGCTATGGCAGGCAGAGGACGATGCAGTCCCTGTTTTCTAAGTGCTCCCAACCTAACCTCTAAACGTTGCTACCAATAGGGGTGATTGGCAGTGCCTTCTGTACTACAAGGAGATAATTGTGGTGCTACGGTATAAGCAAGTGAAACTCATTCTGTATATTGCTATTGTGGAAAAAAATTCTGATAAGAGCCATATGGAGTAAAAGACTAGGGTTACAGCAATACAATTACAGGGTTGTTTTATCCAAGCACAGGTGTGACTGAGACAAGTGAATTTTTCTACTGTATATGTATGCAGGCAAAAAATCCAAAGGACTGTAGACTCTATTTCTAATTCAACTTACTGTGACCACTGAAGAACAGGAGAATTTCCAATGAGGAATTAATGTTATGAAGGGGTTTAATATTATATAGCTCGTAGCACACCAAAGATCCTTAGCTCTCAGCTCATGATAATCCGGATAGAATTTAACCTACAAAACTTAAAAGGTGAGTCTGCATTACTTTTAAGTAGAGAAAAAAAATCTATCTTGTACTGTCATTCAGGTCCAATCCAAAGCTCTTAAAGTTAACAGGTCTCTCCCTTGGTTTCAGAAGGATTGGGATCAGGTCCTGATAGTCACAACTCCAAATTTTGTGACATGTAAAAGTGTCTTTTTTAAGTGCTCCTTGCAATCAGATAAAACTCTTTCCTAAATGGCATCATTCAATATACAGATTGTAGCAGGTAATTGTAATTGTAAATTACTGTCATAAGCTTAGAATCAACTATTTAAGTACTCACCTGGCAAAACTGCAAAAGCTAACTTTTTTCCTCCTTACTTTCCAGTATATATTTCATTTTTCATGGCTCCTTAACTCAGATATTGCAGTGGGCTATTTGGATGGAAACTTGGCATAGAAGTTGTCACCCTCCAAGCAAATATTTGTCATTTAAAAATCATGAGGCTGTTGAGTAGAACTTGGCAAACTGTTCTAAAACTGTATAAATAGCAACTATATTTGCAATGTATTAATGCACAGGGTACGCACACTTTCTGGCAAAATACACTGTCATGCACGTGTGTGCAAACACACAAAATATACAAATACAATTTTCTTGCACATCAGTACTCTTCATAATGTCTTGCTGATGATTGTGTCTCAGAGATCTGAGTGTGAACAAAATTTTGGATGTGCCTTCCATAAAAAGTACTGCTTGCTATTTTATATTCACTGGTATAACAGAGTCTAATCCCTCCAAAAGGGGTCTTAAAAACTAATATGCACACAGGCACACATTTTGAAAGCACACACTTCAAAAATATGGAAATAGAAGCATAAAAGGTAAATTTATAACTTCACACATCATAGTGCAAAATTGTAAAATATTAGGTTTTTTACAAATGTCTCAACAAGGGGAAAAAGGAAGGAAAGGACAGAGGTATTTCAAGAGACTCCATAATACCTAACACTTAATTATCTAATTATAATTACAAACTTACAGTTTCATCTTGCCAACCACAGAAGCACAGAGAAGCCTTTGCTGTTGCTGAATTTAATGAGAGTTGAGGTTGACCACCAGCTAGCACGTCTTCTCAAACCTTGTAGGACAGCTCTTTGAACACATGCTCTTGGTGCTTCATGATCATCAAATGAGACACCTCAATGGATGGGAGGATCTCACAGCCAGGAATTCACTGCCTAAAGTTGAAGAAAAAATTAGGGATGAGAATAATAACGAAAGGTGCATTCATGCCAAGCCAAACACAAGGGGCTTAAAGCCAGTACACTACCAGAAAGAATGACCTAAAAAGATCATAGGTCTACTCTGTGCCAGCACAAAGATATTTTATCAGCTTTCTGCTACAGCGACTGTAGGTGACTCAGTGTATTAACTCATATGGCAGACACCACACTACAATGAAAAATAACCAGTTGAATCTGGGGCAGATTGGAAGCTTTAATTTAAAAATGTCCATGCTTGTCAATTCAATTAGATGAGAATTTACTGGCAAGACAAGCTAAGTAAGTCTTGCCAAAATGTAAGAAAAAGACGGAATCATCAGATAACTGTTTGAGGCAGGTACAACTCACCAGGCTAGGCATTTGCCTCTGCTTTAAGTTTCCTCCAGTACATCCATATGTCAGCATTTTCCCATCCCTGAATTGGGAACAGGTTCTGTCATTGCAAGCTACCGATTTTGCCATCCCACTCCCCCTTCACTCTGCGTCAGGGTAAATCCCTCCTCTTTCATTCTGAGATGACAGCAGGGTGCAGTGAGGTGTTTGTATCTTCCCATCTCTAGCTGCCTACCCAACTCACTTATGACCTAATCGCTGTATTTTCCAACAGCCAAAACTAACAGATATTCCATAGCATCGGAGGACAGACCACTGCTACCAGGGGTCTCTCCTAAAGCTCCTACAGTGAGTAACAGTGGGTTCAGTTTTTGGTTTGTTTCATCGTGGGTTTTTTTTTAAATGTATACACTAGAAACAATCGAGCTATGATTATGTGATATACACCCAATTAAAATGTACTATAATTGTTGAAGTATTTTACTGAAGTCATTTTCTTTTTTAAGCGACAGGTTTACCAGATGATAAAACTTGTCTTGTGGTTTGTCTTTGTCAAGAAGCTTAGAGCTAAGTACAGAGGGTGGGGTCAGTCCTGGACATCACCACCACCACCACCACCCTGTGAATGACAACATTTTTCACTAGGCTTTTATGCTCCAGGCTTAAGTCAGGCTTTTTGCCAAAAACTCAAGTCCAAGACAAATAGCCTATGTGGGTGTGTTGTGCACAAAGATGACTGAGGTTCATTTTAGCTAGATGGATAAACCTTTTGAGATCTGCTTATTAGAACTGACTATATTATAAATCAGAGTCAGCTGTTTATTGGAAAGCACTGTGAGAGGAATGTAAATTACCCATGAATCATAACGACCTGGGAGTGAAGCACCGGTGGCTCTTGGTGAATAGTTGTCACCTATTCTCACAAACAATGCAACCATTTATGTATGGTAGATTACTTTTTTTAAAATTACCACGTTCCAGTTTTGTCTTTTCAAGTTTTTCCCTGTTTCACAGAAAAAATGACATACAGATGTATAGAATTCACAAGGAAAAATTCAAAAATCCCTAAGTCTCCTGATTTTTTGAAAAATATTTTTATTTAATATGGCTCTGTTCCATAAGGGCTCTTTTTTGTTGGTGGCAGGCCTGAGATTTCCTTATGGGTGAAATACCTAGATGATTTTAAGCCACGCTTAGACCCTAGTGCTCTGTGGGGCCCAGAATAGCTTTGTGTACCAGAGGAGGTTTTGGTTTGTTGGGGTTTTTTTTATTATTTAATGTTAGCAGCTGAAGCTCTGGTTTATTAAATGTCATACCATTGCCCCCAAGCCTCCACAGGTTGCCACCGAAACACAAAGCATTACTGACTCGTCTTGTGCCTACAAGTTCCTTTGCACCTTCAGGTCTCCTTTAACTTGCTTCTCACCATCTTTCCATTCCAGCAGAAAAGAAGTATGTAATTGTTCATAACTGCCTAAAACTTCGGAGCCTTCGAAGTGCAGCCTGAGTTGTCACCTTGTATAATAGTTCAGGGGAAGGGAAAGCATCTGCAAAATTCAGCATCTCTCGCATCAAAGGCATTTCAGGTACTGGACTACAGTTAGAAGTTTTATCTTCCCTACAGGGAGTCAGTATTTACCCTTTCCTTTCTCTTGCCTGGAAGAATGGCTCTGTTTTCATTCTTTCAAGGTCGTCTCCTACTCAGCAACAAAACCAAAAGAAGTTTTGTTCTTGAAGGTACTGCAGCCTACCATGGTCTACAACCATGATGAAAGTACAGTCTGGAGAACAACTCTACCATGCATTTCAGTTACATTGTTTGAGGGCTGTCAGTGCCTGCTTGGCCCTGCCCTCCTCCCCAAGATTGCCAGTCGCATTGTTAGTCCACACATGTTATTTAACACAAGGCAATGTCATGAAGGGATGATCAAGTGAGTTGAGTCAGGGTCACAGGCAGAGCTATCAGGTTAGCACACAACTCCACTAAGCTGTATGGACTTGTATGCTGTTCCTCAGCGTTTAATTTGATCAGATTTAACATTGGCTATGATAATATAGGTATTCTTTTGCTACTATGCAGTAACTGCATTGCACTTATGCAGTGGAGGCATACTTCTAGAGCCAAAGCAACAGGATGCTGGGATGTGAGCCTGCATAGCCTAGGGCATGGGCTGAAATGTACCATATAACTTCGCAGTGGAACTCAGGGAAACCAGAAGATTGCAAAAATTCTGTTTACTGATGACCCAGGCTGCATTTGACCCAACAGTGATGAAAATAAAACCTGGCAAAATTTGGTCTTAGGTGATTAATGGGGTGTTGACAGCAACCTAATGGGTGCTATTAGAAGCATGACAATTACTATGGTGTTTATGGTGCACCTCTATGGGGTTTGCAGAATTACACATTGTGCACACACCCTAATTACAGAAACAGTCAGGAAATACCTTAACCAAATGAAAAAGCACTTGCAGGTAAAATTGGTAAGTTTTTTTAAGGTAAATGTAGCTATAATACGTCCTATTGATCAAAGTACATTAAAATTGCACAGACCAAATAATAGAAATAAAACAAACTATGGAATAGCAGCTTATTCCATAAATATCACTCATCCTGTGTTCAGAATAAGCCCTGGATCTTATAGGAGAACTGAAAGGCAATTATATATTAATATTAATATAACTATATGCATAAGTGGGTTAAATTAAAGCTGAACGGTCAACTTTAATTCTGGCATTACCTAAATCTGATTGCTATACTTTGCACTTATTAAATACTCCTATAATAATAACATTGCATGTTGGTTTAAATTTACTTTTTTATAACACTGTCTAGAGGCTACTTTTGTGCAGTGCTGACCATCAAAACAGTGCTCCCAGAATAGCTAGAGTAACCATTAGGGTTTGTATTCATGGTAAAATAAATAATTCCAAATAATCAACAGCAACTATTAGAAGACACACGTCACATGCTGCAAAACAGACATCAGTTTGGCTTGTATTTCCCTTGCCCACCTATGAACAAGCAGCACAGCGCATGGTTCATGTCACCAATGTGCTGTTCCTGTCCCCCAACCATCAAGGTGGCTTTCAGCCCTGCAAATGCCAGTTGCTAATAGGTCTGTTTCACAACTTTTTCTTCAAAAGCTCCTTTCTGTTACACTTCTGGCATCTGTTTCTTCCCTCTTAGGAGCTGATTAACCTAGATGCATAACACTGTTTTATAGATAATCCAAAGCCCAATCCAACATCCACCAAAGTAATTTTTAATACAGTTCAGTGGGGCTAGACAAGGCAAAGTGAAAGATATAAAGAAGAATGACAGGTTTGTCTAGAGACTCTCACAGTTACAGGAAGAGGCATAGTAAGGACCATGGCTATTGGTCATGTCAATCTGTGTGCCTATTTGTCCTTAGTTTGCATCACAGCAAGCAGCAGGTTGTTACAGCCTCTGTGGTTTCCCTCTGTGCTATCACTAACACATTATTCCCTCCTTGCACTCAGAGAGAATTTTGACTTGAGCCCAACATCTTTCTGGAGGCACATCTTGTAAGACTTCCCCCTGGCATTACTGGACAGTTGATCAGGCTCTTACACAGACAAGAAGCAGCTGAGCCAAGTGAGGCTTGCATATAAACATTGGCCCATTCTGTTTAACCTGGAACCTGTTTCCCAAATATCAACGTTAAATTGCTTTTAGGCTGTGCAAGCACTTACAGCCATTACAGTTGATGAACCTTTATTCTTGGATTTGACACCTGATTCAGTCAGCTTTCTGTACATCCTCTCTTCGTTTATGGTTATAAAGCTGGAATTGCTACCTCATTTTCAGTCTCATCATCTGAAGCGATGCAAGATTTAGGGTGTGAGCAGGCCAACCACTAGCAGCTGAGGTACAGCCTGCAGCTGAGACTTGGTAACTACATGTATACATGCTTCTAGCGTGTTGCAAATAAGAAATGAAACTAGCTGCCTGAAACTGAACTCACAGTGGAATTAAGCCGCTTCCTGGGTAACTTGAGCTTGTTTGGTTTTCACATGCATCAGGTCTACGCAGACATGTCTCAGCAGGGGGATGGTGCGTTTAAAGGACTCCTTCCCTCTGTCGATGCAAAGCACCAGTCAGGCCTCTAGTTTGTGAGATGTTTAGTACAGGACAAGTTTTTGGGTTTGTATTTAAGAAAACTTATGCAACAAGACAGTCCATTATTAAAGTTACACGGCATCAAATTGATAAACATGTGTATAAACATTAGTGTTTTGGTGTCGTGGCTATTATTGTAACAAGACCTTTTTACTGTGAAGGTTAATTCATTAGGGTCTGAAAAACATTTGGAGGTCCCTGTAAGAAAGAAGTTAAAGAAATGCAAAAGTGTTGCTTTGGTATTGTGTTATTTATCAGCTGTCTGGTTAGCATTTGTGCTCAGTCCGCAGGTTTCACATGTAAATCAAATGCAATGAGTCTATGACAACTCACAAGATTTACACAGATGGGACCTGACCAGCCTTCTCTGAAGTCACCGAAGGTGGTCTGGGTTCCCTAATGATTGCAAATAGGAGACACAAACATAAATATAATTTACTTTTAAAAAACTTTTAATTAGGTTAATAAAATATCTCTGCATAAAAGCCTATAGCTCGTAAAAACTCAGACCCTGTGCATACCAGAGCTGGTGTGGGTCAGGATAATAGACACAAAGAATTGCATTACCATGCTAATACAATAGGGAAGTCTCCTGTCTCTCTTTTGAATAACCTCTCATGCAAATTTCAAATGTTGACCATGACACCAGACCTTCTTAGGGCACCGAGTTGTGTTTCCCTGTGCTTACAATATATTTGATTTCAATATAAAACTGCAGACTCATCAAAACCCCACCTTTCTGTCAGCGTTCAATTATTTAAATACTACGCGATGGGGGTGGGGGTGGGGGTGGGGGGGGTGTTGCCCCTGAATCTTGCATAAAGTACTTCAGGCAAGCTTACAAATAATATAATATGAAAAGGACAAAATCCAAGAGGGAAGAAATCTTAATCAATGGGATCCTTTTTAGCTGTTAGCTTCCACCTTTCCTCACCCTTGACCAGTTGTTTAAAATACGGATTCCAAAATGCATTTAAGCATGTAACAAATGTATATCTCTAAATTGTCTCCACAATAATGATTCTGTAATCTTCTTGAAGTCAAAGGCAGGTTTATATTTGAGTGGGGTCATTATCTGCCCACATGCTAAGTTGTTTAACTACATGCTAAACTTTTGAACTGTGCAAAGGTTCATTATTGTTATCCAATTACAACATGTGCAGTTTCTTGTGCATGTAAAGATGGAGTATTTATAAATACACAGGTACTTATGAAATAATACAAAAGGTACTTATGAAATGTTACCAACAAAATCAGAGAGTAATACATATATAAAGATGTCCCATATACACATGCATGTACGTATACATATAAATGTTGTTAACAAAGTATTTTTTATTTCATGTGCCATATTCTGGCCACAGTTCCTAGAGATCACAAAGCCAAGGAAGTAGTAAAACATATAAAGATTTGTTTCAATCACTTCCTCTTCTAACAGGCAAAAGTTTATTTTGTCTTGTACAATGGGACTAGTGTTAATCATATGGAACAATTTCACACTTCTTAGGGAGTAAGCAAGATCAGAATTCTTCCATTATTTTTCTAGAAAAATTCCCCAGAACAGAATTTACAGGTTTTTTTTTATTTACACCCAGTTTTGTGTTCAAAAGTGGGATATATCAAAACTGAGCCAGCCGCTTTTTTTTCGAACGTGTATATGCTGTCATACCCATACACCAGTTTTCTTTTCCAAAATCTAAAAAACTAGTGGCTTTGTAGTTTAATCTCAACACTATTAGCACATGTCTCTGTGTAGCCCCAAACAGAATGGCTCAGAAGGACTAAGAGGAGCTGCCATCCTAAATGTGACTGTATTGTGTTTCTGATTGCCACAGCCCAACGGGCAAGTACAGGGACCCTTCTGACACCTGCCAGCTGGAGGGTGCGGAGGTTTGCCGTGAGCCACTAAAGGTGGGATGTGCCAGTTCTGTGTGGTCACCCAGGCTGCAGCTCTGGGGGATGTTTAATGGGTTCAGTGTATTCCCCCCCCAGGCTAAAACACTCCCTACTTTGACAAGCAGGAGGCACATCCTCCAGGTGGTGGGGTTCCACATGCTCCAGAGAGTGGGGTTCCATACCTCCACTGGTCATCTCCCGTGCCCTGTTCTCCTCTGCTCCCCACACCTGGCTGTACCCGGGACGCCCGGCTCTCTCCCTCTCTGCAGCCGAGGAGGAGCAGCGTGCAGGACCCAAAGCCAGCTGTGCCAGAATGAACCACCCTGCCCGCTTCCCTTGCGCTGGATGCTGTCATCTTCAGACTGGTCTCAGAGCTGGTTGAAGAAAAGGGAAAATATCCCCTGAATTTAGTGGTTTTGAGGTCAGATTCCAAACCCCAGACCAGTTTTGCTTCAGAGGAGCCTGGAGCCTAGCTTATAAATCTATATCTTTGTTGCAGGCCTAAATGCAATTTGATTCCAGTAGTCATGAACAGGACATAAGAAATGTGGAAATATCTGTACATGTTCCCTGCTCAAACAGTGGGTACCATTAGAAAGCTTAATAGTGTTCCGGGCTATTGATTTTACCACAGTATTTCCTTGCTTAGAGTGTTTTCCACTATGAGATATTTGCACCATGCCATGGTAAATGTTATTTTTAACAGAGCTCACTGCAATCTTGTTTGAGAAACTATGTGAACAATGTGGAGTTCTCTTGCAGTATTGAGTTACTCAGCTGATCTGTCTGATGTCCTATTTAAAAAAAATAGGTAGGAAGAGCCAAATGGAATGTAAAGCTGAAATTAAGTAAAAGGCAGATACTAAAAATACTAAGTAGTGAACCCTGTGAAGTAGTTTAGATACTAATGATCCTAAATAGAGGACTATGTTCATTAGTAGAGTTTAGTTTTTGAATATATTAGCCCCAAACAGAAATAGACACCCAAACCAGACCTCATTTATCTTCCAAAATAAGTACAGCTTAAGTCATATAAGATGTGCTCTTTTTTATACCACTTATTTTTCAGTTACTCTGTTATTTTGCTAAGATATTCACTTATTCCATTGTAAGCTAATAGGGGAAAATGAGGCAGGAGGAAGGGCAGGAGAAAAGAAATACTTGTAAACCAATGAGCAAGATGAATATTCTTCTAAGCTCCAACCAACATAATTAAATGTAGATCAGCTTATCTGGCATAATGAGGTCTACTTTTTATTTACATGAGATCGGTATAATCTTTGTCCTTGGCTTAAGGTAGAGCAAAAGTAAGTTTAAAACAAACTGAGCTTTATCAACATGAATTGACACATCTTCCTTTTTCTGTATGAGTTCTTGATTTCATAATTTACAAGAACTAAGATTTTACCAAATACTTGCAACATGTGATGGAAAGCAGACAAATAAAATATTAGTGAAACTTAACTAAGGCAGATATATTTAGTGATTTTTTTCTTATCCTGGATGGATGCATTGAGTGTTTCATGAAGGTCTGTCCTATGTTCAGCAGTAATTTGTACTTTATTAATGACTTGAAGATGGAATGAAGTGTACTTGTAGCAAATGTACAGATGGCATGCAAGCGAACCACATTTCAAACACTTTGGATTAGACTTCAAAGTTAATTTCACTAGATAATGGCCTTTAAAAAGTAGGATACAACTTAGTAAGGACAAAGGTAAAGTTCTATACTCACTTAGGAATACTCACCATGAGTGAGGTATGTCATCTCGTGGCAAAAAAACCAACCAGTATGTATAAAAAGTGTCATCTAAAAGGCACCTGTGTTATCTGTCCTTTCCTCTGAGCTGATACAACCACAAACTTAAAATTCTGTCCAGTTGTGGTCACATGCTTGAAGGAAGATGTAAACTCATTAAAGAGACTGTGGGACAGGGGAATAAAAGCCAGTGGAGATCCAGAAAAGGACATTACAAAGCAAAATGGAATCAACTCTACTCCACACTATAAGGCAAGAAATAATGAGCCAGAAAAAAAATATTAACTGTAAGATTTGGAGTATGCTGTCTATAGAGATGATAGAATCTAGATTGTTGGAAATTCTTAATTCTTAAGAGCAGGTTAGATAAAGATGACAAGATCAGTTTAGATACAGCTTATTCTGCCCTGGGAGACAAGGATAGATCTGGGGGGTTTGGTTCTTTTTCATATACCTGTACATTACAATTCCATTACAGATATGATAGAAAGAAGAGATTAAATGGGAACATTCTCCCATCTAAATGGATACTCACAGGAATCCCGTGACAGGACCATTTTCATGGATATCCCTGAAAAATAAGACCCTGTGTCTTTTCTGAAAAGCAAAATCCCTGTTGGGTACACCAGAAAACAAAGGACTGGACTATTCAGAAGCCAATATAACTGGAAAAGGAAAAGCCAGACTGTTGGAGAAAATTAGCTTCAGGCATACATTTTCACTAAGTCTGCAGAGAGTTGTCTCAGAGATTTATCATCCTAAATTACCATTGGATCTACATAGGAAATAAATCTTCACAGATATCCACGTGGAACAGGAAGGGGGGGGGGGGGGAAGAAAGAAAAGAAAAAGTTTTATCTCCTGTTCCAGGATGTATTTTAGAATATTTTTTACAGGCTTCAGTAAAGATTTTGCTTGTAATGGGCTGTTGATGATAGCAGATACTTTTGGTCTTTGTTTTGGTTTGTTTTTTTGGGGGTGGGGGTAGAGGGCAAGGGCAAAAAATGTTAAAACCTCAATATTTTTACTGGAAATTCAAGGATTTACAAATAGTGAACCATAAATGCCACTATAATGCTCTACAGGATCTGTAATTCAGCTATCCTTTCTTCTCTATTTTTCATAGTATTGCACTTCCTAGCAGGACTACAATTCCCAGAGGGTCTCCATTCTTCTTGTGTCATCTCAATGCACCACAGGAATCACACAGTTACAGGGCATCATTGAGACAATGAAAGAACTTGTCTCAAAAAGGAGAATGGAACCATGCAATACCTGAAATACCATGACATCCACACTTCATGTCAAAATATTTTCAGTTTTCAGGTGTTGGGTTTTTTGTCCTACACTAAAATTATCTGCAAAAATCTGACCCTTTTTAAATGGGTTCATCAAAAAACCTAATCTTCTCAGTTGTAAACATTTGCTCAAATTAAATGAAATTAGCATGATTCCAGGATACGATACTTTTGAATCCATTGCAGCACGGTAGTTTTTTTGACGTTTCAGTTACAGGAATTGACAATATATTGGACTTAACTATGTCAACAGTCCCTAATCCTTCACAGAGTGCATAAAAATAAACATAAAAATTCTCTACCAAGAATGAATTATAAATGTATTGCTAAATTTAGTTGGCTTTCAGATCAACTAAATTTCAAAATGTACCAAGAATCCATCTGAAAACTGCTTGATTTCTGTTCTGTTTGATGTAGAGATCTAGGGAAAGAGACTATATCAGAGTAGACGTCATTGGGGAGTTATCCGTCTCCTCCTCTTTTATATGGGCCACAAAGTTAATGGCTACTTGAATTACCAGGCACATACTATACTTCTCATTTTTCTTGTAGCTGGAGAGTTATTGTTTGAATATAAAAGGAGACTAGTTCTCACTTCAGTGAGTTCCCAAAGCTAAACGGAAGCTCCCTATTGACAGACATTGCTGATTTGGAAGAAGGGTGCAGACTGGTTGAAGAAATTCTAGAATAGGGCAATAGGGACTACCTAAGAACCAGAAAGGGTTTCTTGAAGCAGAATGGAAATCCTGATCATTTCCAGTGATACTAAAAAGAGAGGACAGCCTGACATACAAGCTAGCTATTGCTAAGTGATTTGAGGTTGGTGGAAGAAGAGGAATACTCTGCAGAGTTCAATAACTGCCCTCACAAGGCACATTTAGAGCAAACAGCTGGCTCTGCAGGCGAGATTTAATATATCCTGCACTGAATATACATTCGTAGGAAGAAGAAAAAGTGTAATATAAAGAAAGAAGTGTGAAAGCTAAGAACAGTTTAAGAGAAAAATAGAACTGGAAAAGAAAAATGAAAGGGAAGAATTTTAGAATGTTTCTCTGACCACAGCAGTGGCAGCATGAATCTGTATTTGATCTTACGCTGATGTCTAAAGCTAGTCAAGAGACCTCTACTACTGATCAACTACTGTAATGAAGGCAATTTTGCATTTAGTTAGAAGCTCTAGCAAATGCACATTCCAGCTACTTGCCACCATGGTGACATAAACTATTGCAGAATATCTGCATTTAAAATCTCCACCTCCCCCACCCCCCGTTCACTTCCAGCTGCAGTTCAATCTATTGCAATTCAAGCTGTCGTTAATACATGCTTCAAAAGGGACCTCACCAAATGAGATGACACTTTCTTTTCTGTATAACAGTTGCTGGACGGGTCCTGACTTGGAAACTCTTGATCTCAGTTCACAAGAATAATTTCAGAAGGACCTATGGCAGGTCATTCTGAAGGCCAGTTCTTAAATTTCAGGTCTTGATTCTTCCACAGTTCAGGTCAGGTCACAGTATTTTTTTAGTTTCTTTCATATCTTTTAAGCTTACCTCCTGTTTCTGGACAAATGAATTGCCAGGATGACTGTGAGGGCCTTAATGTTCAGGAACTTGGGAATAGTTCAGTTGAGAGAAATGTCAAAATCTCCAAAGTGATTTTAAAATTCAGAGATGTAAGGCTTAGAAGGGTGTTCTAATTATGGTGAAATCTGCATCACTTGATCAGTATTTTGAAGTTAAAACAACTCTTTAAAATATCAAAATTTTAAAATGAATTGCCTACTCCATGGCTAGTTTATAGAAAATAATATATTTTTTCAAGTTAACAATAAGCTTCTGTTTAAGTCCTACAATGACAGCATCTCTATAAATCAATCCAACAAGCAATTGAAAATTGTCCATGTCTGTAACTTTAGCAGAGAGGTGCCCATTAACCACTACCAAACAAGCACACAGTCTGCCAAAGCGCAGTTCATCTGCTCTCCCGTACTAACATCCAATGATAAAGCTATATTTCGTGCAGGAAAATCAAAATCAACATGCATGGATGTTTGAAGCAAAAGTCATGCATAACCCACTAAAGTAAAACGAATATCAGAGTCAGTGGGTTCCAAAAAGAAGAAAAGAAAAAGTAGCTATAAACTCCACAGAAAGTGGAAATACAGGCATTGTTATACAGACCTCTAATCTCTTGTGCAGTGCTATATGTGGAGAGGAAAAAATGCTTTCCTGACCTCTCCAGGTGATCAATTTACACTCTGAAGCCTGAGAGCTGATCTGTGCCTATTCCAAATTAACTGGAATAGAAAGAGGCATGAGGCTAAAACATAAAGAAATAACACTGTAGAAAGCAGAAAGTACCTTATTCATCAGTACAAGACGGGATGTCATTTGCTAGCAAAGGAGATACCTTCCTTTCATAAATATGCCTGTGCAGATTTTAATATCAAAAGTACCTCAGAACTCTCAGTGAAAATAATCTCTGCAGGTACTGGTCCAAAGCCTACTGAGATCAATAGGAATACCTCCCTTCAGTGCAGTAGACTCTGGATCAGGCCCTTTCTCTGTAACAAAGGTTCACTCCATCACAGGGCTGCAATGTCCCCTCCTTCCTACGCCCTTACAGTACACTCAACTTCTGTTTTGAAGCTGAGAGAAAAACAACAAACAACTCAGATGAACCTAACTGGAAATGTCCTTTCAGATGGGAAAAGGTATGCAAAATCACATCAGCTTTACCCAACGTTAAGATAAGATGCTATGTGACCTACAATCCAATGCACTGCATTGTATGTGATCATCATGCAGTATAATTTTATAGCTTTTTTTTTCCCCAGGTCTACAGAACTTCTGTTATTTCCAAAGAGTTAAAAATACTCCGTTTGCTAATATAAATGATTATAATTGACAGTGCATTGTCAATCTATTGCAAAGCTGATTTAATTAAGAATGCCAAGGGGCATCATTTGGGGCCAGGTATCTAAGCTGCAAATTTTTTTTTGATCTCAACCTCTCCCTATAGGACCGTCCACACTGGCACCAAAGGCTGGAGGGCAAGAGAACAAAGGGAATTTTATGTGTCTGAATTCAAATTCTTTCCCTTTGAAATGAAGCGTCCAGAATGGGCAATAAAACTGTGAAAATGGATTTCTGGCCGCATTTGATGTTAAGCCTTTAGTGTCAAGAGCCAGGTCTTTTTTTCCTCTCTCTTTCTTTTAGTGGTTTTTTTTTTTTTTTTTTTTCTGGTTTTGTTTTGGTTTTTTTTCCCCTGAATGGTCTTGTAGGGAATTTGTCCTATAAATTATTTCTTACAGTTTGTATACATACAGTATGGCAATGTCTCATAGTTAGAACTCAAAAGTAGGCTATTTTGTGTGTGTGTGTTTTAATTAACTTGTGTTTTCGGTAAAATTGCAATGGAAAACATTGTGCTAAAGAGGCTCATTTCTTGTGGCTTTTTTTCCTATCAGCCTGTGTATGAAATCTTAATGTTTATTAAGCACTTCTGTGGAAAAAGTAACTTTCACTCTGGTCTTCCTTTTTCATACCCAGTAGTCATAATCCTTTGTGTCATCTCTTCCATTCCCATAGTAGGATATTGCAATGCAATAAGAAAAGCAGAGGATTAGGCCCACTTAGAATAATCATGCAGAGGGTTCTATTATAATAATGATTACAACCATTTTAGCTTTAATAGCTAGCCACTGATGGAAGGGCAAGGGGGGGGGGGGGGGGAGGGGAAGAGACAGAAATGAAAGGAATCTTGGCGTATTGAAATGATTTGTTCCTAAGCTTTGATTGTATATGAAAATTGATCTTTAAATATTTATTTGTAACAAAAGCAGTTGGCAATACCTTATTAAAGCTGGCTAAATTAATTTAAATTGTTATGCACCACTTAGGCAGTATATTCTTGCTTTTTTCTGAGGAAAAAAATTTCGTATATATGTATGTGTGTGTATACAGTTTAATTAAAAAACTTTTTTTTAATAAAACCAGTAGCACTTCACTATCTGTTTCTCTGCAGACCATGATTTCATACAGCAAGGTTAGAATGATCAGCAATTCTTTTTCTACCCAAGCAAGTCAAGGTGTTGAAAGCAAAATTTAGTTCCACAAATACATGGAGACCTTATTACCAGGAGCTAGACTTCTAGATTTTCAAACAGGTAATAAAGAATGTTTAAAAACATACCTTTTGCCCCTCTTAAGTAAAAATAATACACAAATAATTAAAAAAAAAAAAAAAAAAAAACAACACAAAAACCAAAATAAAAATCTTCTCTTTGGTGTGTTCATGGATTTCATCGTCTCTAGTTCTACATTTCTCCTCTTTCAGCCCCTCCTTTTTTTTCTGATATCTTTTCTTGTAGTTTTCTTTCTCCGGGCCTCCCTCAGGCTTCCTGCCATCTATCTAGGCTTATTCTCTTTTCCATTGACTCGGTTCATTCTGATCTTTTTTCTTTTGTTTTATGTACCACAGTTAGTTCACTTTTTCCTCCTTTCTTACATACAGTTTTTCCCTGCCTTTTCCATTTTCTTTCTTTCTCCTTCTCTATGTTTCTAATTCTCTGTTTTCTGTATTCTTAAGCAAGCTTTCCAGGCTGTGATATATATACCTGTGCAAATAAAGAGGAGCAAAATTGCAGTCAAAGGAATTCTTCAAAATTTAGGCAGCCTTCATTTCAATCGGCATCCGAAGCCATGAGATTCACACTAACAAACTAATATACCAGTGTCTCTCATACCAGAATCAGACCAGAATGTTTTAAATGAAAAATAGTAAAAAGTTGATACTTTCTTCTCTAAAGGAAATTTTCTTGTCTAGTATTGCTTTACGGGAACTTTCACTTACCAGCAAGTTAGTCACGGTACTGAACATCCTTGCTGACCTCTCCTAATCTGAACTCCATCAAGAATTTTTTTGGGGGGCCACACCATGACCCTATGGGAAACACAGCTTATCCTAGCACAAAAAGAAGAGTGCAAGATGATATTCAAGCAAACCAGATTTTCTCTGGCCTATTAAATTCTCAAAAGAATGTTTCTATAGATACCTGTGTAACTCCAGTAGTGTCCTAAAAATCAGGCTTTGGTTCGATTTCAAGACACCATGTTCAAAAAACACAAGGAGCCGTTTGATAGGCTATGAGGCAGGGCATTTTTTGACGTTTAGCATCCTGACTTTACTTACAATAGATTGTATGCTATTACTGTGATCGGTACCCTTCTTTTCATCTTGGTTGCATGAATAGAACCAATTTCTCACAGTCAATATCAATGGTATGTCTTGTATAAATAAGTCTGTCTGCTAGATATTGACACATTTCATTCAAGACCTCCTGTAGTTTAGGTCTGGGGTTTTTTTATGTAAATACAAACTTACATTGCTTGTCTTTGGTCACTGCTGCCACCTTCATCTCTGGGTAATGAGAAATTACAGGACTGAGTCAGGCCTATTCAAATCTCCTTCGCCTACTAATTTAGTGAAATATATAAATGCTACAACTTCAATTCAATGACAAGGTCCCACAGGCTTGAAGTTAAGTATCTGCAAAAATGCTCTGTCGCAACATCATTTTTAAAAAACAAGGAAATCTATAGAGACAAATAAATAGACAGAGGGATCAAAAATGGAAGGAGCTCTATTTTTTATCTGTATATATAGGCTGGTAGACAGCTTGTTAAAATATACTTTAGTAAGTTTGCATGCATGTCTACACAAAGACGAAACGTCTTCCATTTAATTCAGCTGTGTAAGTAAAATACTGTGTTACTTGATTTACATGTAGTTTAAAAACCCCAGTTTGACATAAAACTTTGAAAATTTGGAATAGGGCTTAGGAATTCTCATCTCCCTTGCTGCTTTTAAGATAGACATACCAACTGCTATGAACACTCAAATAGATTTAAACATTTTTCAGACAAAAAAAAAAAAAAAAGCAAAAACATAGCAAAGTCTTTCATACAAAATATCCCAGTTTCACAGACATTCTGTGAAATAGAAAACAGGAACATGTAAGATATTACACATGGTTGTACCAAAACCACAGCCAGCATTCATGTATGACATCTGTTAGCCAGGCAATGCTCTGTCCTGTCCAAGATGTGGTCAGCTTTTGAATTAAGATTTGCTGAAACAAGTTTCCCAGGATCCATTGCAGCCCTACAGCCTCAGGCTGTGATAATGTGAGATTTTGGAAACTAAATAGGATCAGGCTTGGCCAGTAAGTGGAGAGGAGAATCCGAGGAGAAGCCAAGGCACTGCAAAACTGTTTGGCTGCTTTTCAGTTCCTGGTGGTTTATACCTTATTGCTGAGATGGGCAAGATGTTTCTCTGAGGGCCCTGGCATTGTGTCCATGGTCTGTGGTTCCCCTGTCCTGACCACAGTGGGGCATTGGAGATTCCTCATTGCTGGTTTACACTTCAAAGCTTTCTAACTCCACCCGGCCTTGCAGCAAAGTCAGAATGGGAAATGGGTGAAAAAATATCAAAGTATTTAATCTGGGTACCTCCCTCCCGGTTTCCCATTCTTAATTCAAGAATTCACTACTCAGCAGCTGCCATACTCATATAGAGAGTCACCTGCATTTCAGTGACAGATAGGGTTTTCTTTTAGTGCATCCTAGGAATCACTGAATTATCATTTGTCACTAAAATATATTTTTCTTAGGAAAATTATGTGTATGCTTTCTGCTTACAGTTGGCCCCAACATGGATTATTAGAAATAAATGTTATTATTTTGCTCTTGCCTGCATGATAAGGCTCATCTTAAACTACTTCTGTATCAAAGTAGTATGTGCACTAAAACTGCCTTTCTTAAAATTTTTGTTTTGAACTTTGTGAAGCACAAAAAAAATTTCCACAACTCTGAATCCCCTTTTGCTTCCTTCACACTCGCAAGCTATACTTTCACATCACAAGTCCTGCAATACCAGATGTTTTCCTTAGGATTTTACCTCACTAAGCCAAGACACTATGTGAGAACATAAGTTCTCATCACGTTAAAAACTTGAAAATATGTCCCATTTACAAATGCAAAATTCAGAAGCAACAAGGTAAGAAGCTGAAAATAGATAGATAGATAGGTAGATAGATAGATAGATAGATAGATAGATATTTACTCTTGTTGTTTTTTTTTTTTAAACAGGCTTGAGAGTTTGATTTTCATGCGGTTTATTTTGAAGAAAATGAAGTGAGCACCAGCAGGAAATAAACATCCTTTTTAAACAGCATGTAACTAATGTGTATGACCCCTGTTCAGCCACACGACACCGTCAGCCAGCTGCTGTAACAAAAAAGTAGATTGTAGCAGAAAATGCATTACATAGCATATATATTCTTTTATTCTGTTGGTACCATGGTTGTCACCAGCCAGCAACTCGCTCAACCCAAACACTCTAGGCCCAGAAGCTGAGCTGTTGCTGTCACAGGTATGCACTCACACACACGCACGCCTTTGCAACGGTGTAGACTGCCTATGCCAGGCACCACACACACACAGCGTTCAACAAGAGAAAACTGAGACACAAAGTGTTCTGTCTTCTGGTAACATACAGCAAAACCTCTTTATCAGTTTGAAGCTCTCTACAGGGCTTTAATTAGAAACTCAAATCTTAAAGCCTGAAAAGATTTCAGTCAGGAATGCCCTAAGCCAGAAATGCCTTCGCTCAGCCCCAGGTCTTGCATTCACAAGTCCAGCCACAAAGCAACCAGCCAACGGCTACACGTGAGAAACAGAGAGCAGTGAACTTGCACAGATGCGCCCAATCAAAAAAGAACCACATATGAAAAGCCAGCCTGTACAGTAAGCTAGCACTGACATGCTGCAGCTGGTTTCAGGTACACAAGTAGATAAAGTCTACCCGGATGTGGTCAACACTGTAGTAAGCTACACAGAATATGTTTTTTTTCCCCAGAGGCCTTTGCAGCAAACCCACAAGTTTTTTGGAAGTAACTTCACTGCACAGCTTTCAACTTGCTGGATAAATTGTAATGGTTATTCACTGCTGGTACTGCAACAGTAGCTATTTCCATCCTTCAGCTCATTTCATTTATTTTCTTTCTTTCATAAATGGCTGAAAGTGGAAAATAATACCTGATGATTAGTTAGATACCTTTTGGGTATAAAACTTCAAAGAAGGGAGAGTAATGATGAAAACATAATAATCAAAGTTTCCACTTAGATTTATTACTTATTATTACTATGAATATTTTTCATTTTTTAGAATGCATGCTATAAAGAAAATGCATGTGAATCTTTCAGGTTTTAGCATTCTGTTTATTAACAATAGTTCCATTCAATGTCTATAAATAGCAGATGCAATTTTAGTGAAATCCATAAGCAATAAAGCTACTCATATTCTAATTCAGGTATCTTGACCCATTATTATCAATTCTGGTTCGTGTGATTATTTAGTTCCATTACAACAGTAAGTGCTAAGTGCTTTCTAAATTAAGATTCATGATAGTCATTCTAGCCATGTTAAGAAAAAACATTTTAAACCTGGTTATCTAAATAACATCTTATGCTAAACACAAAAAAATTTGAAAGCTTTCTTGAAAATTCCAGTAAGAGTTTTCTCAACAATTTGACGTTATATTTAGATGAAACATATTTTATACATGCACAGAATTTATTGATTGGTGACCTTCAGAAAATGCAGCTAAGGTTATTGTTTATTTATCATTCAAAGGTGTGCTAGAAGAGTTTGCATTTATTAAAAGCAAAGTTTCCCTTTTGAACTATGACCTAACGGCCAAATCCAAAACCCAAGGGAGCTATCCATCATGCCCTTTCATGGGGAACGCACTGTGTTCTGGACACACGGCAAAATCCAGCAGGGTGTGCATGACTAAGTAAGCACAGTCACATTAATTGTGATCTTTTTTTTTCTCCTTAATTCTGCTTAATATTTGCTTATTACCCTCTCTGATTAAATTGTATCAAAAAATAGGCATGCATCTAGGGAGAGTCATGTCTGGCTTGCAAAGTTTTCCATGGTGGACTGTCATCTGTGACTGGGCATACACCATACACAGCTCCCATTAAAATCAACATGGAGCACTTAAAAACTATTTTGCATTCAGTCATAACATTGCTACACCTTACCGGTTTGTGATACGAGTTTGTTGGTCTCAGAAAATTTATGGGAAAACTTCAGTTCAACAGTTCAATTGCATTTGAAAGCAAGACTCTTGGAGGACTTCATGATCAATCTGCACTGCAGCTTTTCCTTCCAAAAGTCAAGCCTCCTTTTTAGGGAAGGGAGGAAGGGACTTGAAGTTTGGCTCAGGAGTGGCATTTTTATGGATGGTTTCATAAAGAGCTACACAAAGGATTAAAAGCTAATCATGTCAAAGAACTGATGAGCTTTTGTAAAAATAGACAATATTTGGATTCAAATATTTGTGACAGATATTTACTGCATCACAATACATTGTCTTTCCAGCCAGAACTTTTTCAGCTGAATGAGTATTCAGACTGGAGTCAATCAATCTAAATATAGCAATTTCCTTCTGTGAGCCACAGAACACATGTCTTCAAATCTGTAGTTAGATCTGGAAATCCAGTGTGGACTCTCTGAGGTCAACCAATGGTTGATCCACAGAGTAGCTCATCCCTCAGTAGGGCTCAAGAATGTTAGTAACTCCTTTCTGCCCTGCACAGTTGTCAGTTTTCATAAAATCTGCAAGAACTTGATGTATTTGAGATCTTTGTCTCTTAAATTTACTTGAGTTTACCCAACATTTTCTAAACATAGTGATCACATATAAACACAGTGATCATTATTATTTGCCTCCCTCGGCAAACCAGGCTAAAACTCATAGAAGATGAATCTCTAAGATTCTTTCAGATCTCCAGCATTAAGTGCAGCTTTACCTCTTAGTGCATACAACCCCCATTGTTTTTTCCAGGCCAATTCTAAATGACATCATTGATTTGTGAGAAGAGTATCTAGTAATTAGTTGGGTTTTTTAACAGTCATGCCATTTGACATATTAAATGTTGTGCATTACTTAAACAATAGGGTAGAAATATCAATAGTCTGGTGCCACAGTGTATTGCTCCTTTCCATTAGAGTGCATATATGTGTGAGGCTGTGAATGGTGAGTAATAGCGGACTGTTTCTCTACGATATATCTGGTGAAGTCAGCATTAACTTCTTGTACAGTAGTTCTCTAGGAGTAGATAAAAATTACCAGGATTTTATTTATCTTTCTGGGCTTGATCAGAGGATTATTTTCTGGTGTATTATGAAATTTAATTGGATTTTACCCTGAGAAATACCTTTAGCTGGACCTCTGTCCCATCTGTCTCACTGACAACAAGCTCAGCCGCTGTTTTCTTCACATAGGACTGTCTGTAATGTTAATGACAAGGGTTATTTTGGGTCTCCGATGCTGTTGTTTTCTCTTTTCTTCTTCTTCTTCCAGTGCTGTTGTTTAGCCTGGAGAAAAGATGATGTAAGGGGGAACTAATCCCACTGTGAAGGTTATTGGAAGATAGGGCCAGACTCTTCACAGCAGGGCATAGCAGGACGAACAAGAGTCAACAAAGAGACTGAAACACAACCCCATCCCTTAAGGTTTTCATGAACCAGTTGGACAAAGTCCTGAGAAACCTGATTTGAATGCAACGGCCCTGCTTTGAGCAGGACGTTGGACTAGAGACCTCTTAAGGTCCCTATCAACCTGAATTGTTCATATTATCACTCTGTGATTGTCTTTTAAATTCAGTTTATGTACAAAGACACACCTGCAGACAGTGTCTTGCCATAAGATGTCAATCTAGTGAAAGATCCTTAGCAGTCATTAACAAAACTTGCCTTTATTTGATATTGCTATAATATAAGTTTGAGTCTGAAAGACTTCAGTCAGACAGTTGCCATGAAATGCAATGTCCCATGTAAAAATAGGCTTGTTTTAGTTCCTTACTGACTTCTGGTCTGTAGCTAACTTAATAAACTACACTGTATAGAAATGGTCCCTAGGGTCCCTAAAGCTCTTACTAGATTTTCATGGTTCCTTAGGCCATCAGACCTGTAAGTTTTAAATCCTACTATAACTTTATATAAATGACAAGGAAATTAACAGTATACCTTTCAACTCCCTAAGATCTCTAGATGGTCATACATTTACTTGAGGAGCAGAAATGTGTTATACTGATGGTCATTGGATGCATTTAGAACTCACCTGGCTTTGGGTGCTTTCTTTAAAAATATCACATTACTAAAGAGAACTTGCCTTCAATAAGGTTTTTGTATTATGGGGAAAAGTTATTTACAACCTTAGTGGGTTCCCCTTTGAAGTCATTTGTCTTGTTGAGAGGGGAAGTGGAGCTCCCTTTGAAGAGTCTCATTTCATCTTGGATCTCTCTCTTTGAAGTACACTTTACCCCGTGGGCATTCCCTGTGGAAAATCTCTCATTGTTCATGGGTCTCCTAAGAAAATATTCCCCAGAGGCACACTTCCCTGAAGAATAATTTACCTTGGAGATACAAGCAGTGATGTATTTTTCATCCTTGCCAACAGCAGGCAGAGTCTAGTTACACCAACTGCACAAATTATTTCATAAAATATATAGGTGATGGCTAACAATATGTAAAGGGCAGTTGCATACCATATAACGCCCAAATCTTGATGAACTTAGCTTCTTTAATGTTACTGAAAAATTATAAAATATTTCAATAGTAACACTGCTTTCAGACAGCCCTAATTTTTTGAGTATTTGATGCTGAAATCTTCATGTTCTTATTTTGCACCTGGAAAAATTCTCTGAAAGCCTGAAGAAAATCCTGTCAGCCATTTGCAGGCCTGGTAGTGTTCACAGATAGACATTCTGAGTGTGATAAAAACAAAGAAGAGACGATATTTTTTTCTCTTTAAAGAATTTTCACTATTTTTTTTTGTTATAGAACTTTAACAAACAGAAAAGAAAACCTTTCTTTATGGCTCAGTGCTCATTGAGGTCTAGTACCTCAGTGAGGTTGCAAACTACAAATTAGGAACATAAACACAAACAAACAGCCACACCTATGGTCCATAAAAGCTTTTCAACCATTAAAGCAGTGCTACTTCTGCTGTATCCTACCATTGCCTAATTTCAAAGGCATAATAAAGGGTAATTGCTATGCATACAGGATCAGCTCTAGGCATAACCAAAACAAGCAACTAACTTGGGCAGCAAATTTCCACAAAGGAAAAACAGCCACAGCCCTGCTCCCCGTTTTGCTTATACCACAGCCTTAGAAAGCCAAACTGGCTGCTGCAGCTGCTCGAGGTGCGTCGTGCACAGGTGATGGGGGCAAGTGGGAGCCCTCCCAGAGGCAGAAATTGCCCCAAGCTTTCTGATCTGCTGGCAGCAGAAAGAGCAATGAATCTGACCTTGTGTGACTCCTCTTAGTGCCTCATTTCTCCCTTCTTTATTGCAGGAGTGACCCGATTTTGGTCATGTCCCATAACTTACTCTGAAAGGGTACAGCACTGGAAGCCTAGAACTAGCTCAATACACTACATGTATTCTCAAGCACTGACTTAATTTAGTCTTTGCTACAACAAGCCTACCATTTCACAGAGTACCTGTGCCACTCAGGAAATCTATGGTAATTCAGGATTGTTGCAAAAGTATCAGATTAAATTCTCACATTTCATTCTGAATGCAAAAAGAAAGACTCAGTGTATTGCAGTGGATATAACATGCACTGTTTGTAGTTTGTTCATATATATATATATATAAAAACCCATATATTTATAAAACTTCAATTACCTCTGAGGGGATTCTGACAGGAGATAAGAGCTCAGCCAGCTTGAGTGCTTCCTTTAAAAATTATGTAACTGATTTGGGTAAAGATAGTATGATATTTCCCATTGCACTAGATTTAAGTATTAATGGATTTTTCCTATGAAATATCTATCTCTCTTCAGTAAGGCAACCTTTGGCCATCTTACTTGTTTGATATTATGGTCCTTTCCATGGCAACAGACTGTGATGTCATGCATGGACAGATTATGAGGGAAAAAAGGTGCCCAAGATTGAACTGGAGGAAGAAGTAGGAAAGATTCTGAAATTGCATAAACACTTTTCAAAGTAAGTATTCAAAAGAAGTGGAAAACATGCTTAGAGTAAATGAAATAATTCTTTAACTTACCTTGTCAAAAAGGCTTTATGGTTGGGTCAACCCTCATTATTACTGTTATTTTTGTTGTTGTTGTCACTATTATTATTATTAAATTATTTAAAAATAAAAGGAAACATTTGCAAAGACCATAGCACAGTCAAACAGCAAAGAGCTTTATATCTTTTACATACATAATATTAATTCCACTTTATCATAGCCTATGTAGAAACTTTAAAAAAAAAAAAATCTTTATCAACAGTGAAACTTGAACTAGTGTAAACAATGGGTATACACATGAAAATCTTAGGTTTGGATTTGAACTTTTTTCCCCTTCAAATGCTTACAGGCATTCAAACCTGAGACTTCAGGTCAGCTTTGTTTGGAGAATGATTTTATCCACACGTGGGTTTAAACCATGCCAGTAATATGTTCACATACAGGATTTTTACTGTAGTCCATCAGCATATCAAATGCTTGTTGGATGTTGTCTTTAGAAGTTCTCAACACATAGCTTTCTCCTTCAGGCTGAGATTTTCCATACATGTCTATTCTCTTACCATTTCATAAAATTTAAAAAGTTTAAGGGATCATTGTTTTCGTTATTCCCCATAGATGGTCTGATTTCTCCAGGAATACCCTCTTCTGAAATCCACTTGCTGATAAAGACAACCTGGCTCAAGTTATACAGGATAATTTACACAGAACAAGCTTGGTTTTGCAAAGTCTGGATAAGACGCTCTAAATACTAGGTAGGAAGAAACTGAGTGCCATAGACTTTTCCAGCAACCACACAGATTTCTTTAAAACCAGTTCAGATGTCTCCAAGCAAGCACTGAAACCTGAAGGTTGCAAATACTATTCCTTATGTCAAATTATCCCTCTATAAAATGGGGATAATCCCACATTCTGATGAAGTGCTAGAATAAAATCATCATAGTCTGGGTAAGTAGATAAAATCGTAGTCAAAGATCTTCATTGCTTTTCATTGGAAATACAAAATTCTACCTGGAAATCCTGCTCAATATTGTACCTTTGTCTTTCTTTTCAGGCGAATATCAAAAACATTAAAATACCAGGAAGATACATATCTGTAAATCAGATTAAAAATGGTGAAATCATGGCCCAGGGGTTTTTTTTTTCCACTTTTTCCAGGAAACTGTTGTCATTGGTGAAAAAAGAATCCTCCAAGTTTACACCAAAGACCTTTCCCAGTAAATCAGACTGTGTCCTACCACTTTACTGCAGGTACGTGAACATAAGTGTTGAATAGCATTAATGGGAGTTTTGAGTGTGAAAAGACTATGGAATTGCATTCCACAGCTTATTTTGTGATTGATGATTCAACAGAGAGCTGTAGTCAAATCTCTGCTCAATCTCCATCTCTTCCAGCCATATTCTCTGTGCTTCATACATTCATGTCTATGTGCTGATGCCTTCTCTACAGAATGATGTACACAGATGTAAAAAAAATTTCCTCTGCCTTATTTCTTTGCATGGATGTGCTATCCCAATGGCTACTGTGGTCTTGATTTTGCCAAATTCCTTCAACATACCAAGTACCATCTAAGGAGAGGATTCCCTTCTCAAACACAATTTTGGTATACTACAGATCCTCTCAAATTTAGCATAGAAAGGGGGGAGAGAGGGAGAGTTCTATTTAATGAGCAGCAATGTGTCTTAACAGAACACATATTTAACTCTGGAGCTAATTTCTGTAGGACATTGTGAGGCCCAGAAGGATAAAAATGTCCAGAAAGGATGATGCAGCCATAGATTTTTAAAAAAAAAACTAGTGACAATCTCCAAGAAGTAGCTAACCTGCTGGTTGCATGTACCTGGAAGGGCAGACTGAAGAAAAAGATCACTCTGTATTTACCTGTTCTTTTAAGTTTTCCCCCTGGACATATACTATTGATTCCTGTTGGAGAGAAAATACTAGGCTAGGTATAGCTCTGGTCTGCCTGAGGATGTAAACTCCTGTGTTTACCCTCCTGTAGTAAATGCTGAAAAGCCTGAAATCAAAGGGATAGTACTACAGCTTGATTGTACTTTCATAATAAAGTCCATCCTTGTTAAATAAACAGATCACTAGGTTCCAATTAATTCAAATTTAAACTGTGTCTATAAACATAACATTGTTTACATCTCCCATTTATGATGATATTTCAACTAAGTTGTTCTAAAGTTGCTCTGCTTTTGCGCTATGTCATAAAATGGAAGCATATATTACATTAAGCAGTAAGGAGGTGTATCTCATTTAAAACACATAACCACATAATTTCATAGATATATATCTATATATAGATATATATCTATGAACAATGAAATTGCCCCAAAATTAAAACCCTCCTGGCAGTGTATTTGTAAACACAATCAGCCCAGAATCCAATAAAGAGACTCTGCTTTGAATTAATGTGAATTGCTTCTCTATTCTGCCTTTACAAATATAACTTTTCATCGGAACTTCCTCACTCCCTCTCTTTGTTTCACTAAAAATAATTGTAGTGATTTTCTTCCTCACTTGTAAACAGCAGGGGAAACATTTGAAAAGTAGAATAAAATGGAATTGAAACAAAACAAAACAAAACACACAAAATAAAAGAAGAAGATATAATTCCTTTTATACCTGCAAACAGAAAAAGCAAATCTAATTTCTCAGAACTTCTGGCATGAAACACTTTGCATTTTAAAAAGAAACCATCACTTCAATCATTTTTTATGATTCTGATAATGAAAATGAAAGCTACATTGTTAAATGAAAAGTGCAATAATTTTATATACACATAAAAAAGACACCATTCCTTTAATTTTATTAATTTAAAACAAAATTTTCCAAATGACAACCTTTTAGTTATAATTCATTAACCTTCCATGCAACAATATGTGGTACAAAAGCAAATCTTAAGATATACAGATACAAATGAAATATTTAGAAGCTAATCCTTGAACAAGACAGGAATTCAAAGGGAGATGCGTGGTTTGTAATATTTACTGAACCAAATTAAAAAAGGGAAGAAAGATCTTATTCTCAATATGAAGTACATAGAATTTGGAAGGTAGATTGAAGACTGATACACTTGCAATATTCAACTACAAGGTTTTACTTCCACTTAGTATGTGCTTTTCTTCAAGTTTCCAGAAATTTAGTGTTACTGAAAACAATTTGGGGAAACGGTGAGAAAAATTTTACTTATTTGTGAGGATTTTTATTTTTACATCAGGAAGCTGAAAAAACATTTTCTAATAAATTCTTAGTCAGCTATTAAACTTTGCTAGACATGATAATTATATAAACCAGATGGTATCAATTCCAGCTTCCTGACTGATGCTAGCACAATTTTTACTTATTTTCTCAACAAAATGTTATTTATCTGCTCTTCTTAAGCTGATAACTTCAGAAATAAAAGTTTGCGTATGTGGGCATTGGATCGGTGCTCTCTCACGCTGCAAGAAAATCACATCAAGAATACTTGTTCTCCCATCTCATACTTTGCAAAGGGAAATATAGTCTCTTTCAGTGCTCCTTGCCCTAGAACACACCACCTTGATATTTTCTGGTCCCATAGCTGTCAGTGGCCAAGTCCCGCTGATTTCAGAGGGGCTAGGATACTGTGATATCAACCCAGAAAGCCCATTTAAGACATCAAGGAGTTAGGATGGGAGGATGTGTGACTACTGGAGTTGCATACTCTACTGGATCCTCTCTATTCTTTCTCTATTGTGCTGTAGAGGATTTCTCAGGCAAGTAAGACAGGAAGATGATAGTCAAGGTGTCAGACAAACAGGTAAACAGCAAAGGCTGTGGGGAGGGAGGACTCAAAGACTGCAGGTACAGAAAGCCCAGGATTTAGGCTAGAACTGGAGAATTTAGGAGACCCTCGTGTCTCTGTCCTCTTAAGCAGCTCTGACCATGGGACTATCACAGCTACTCCCCAGATACGCAGTGCTTACACAGGATTGGCAGGGTCTGCTGACAGTGCTACTGAGTGGATTACATATCTTTAGCCCTGCGTAAGAAAATGAAAGCACATTGTCGATCATAGCCAATACCTGCAGTGTATTTACTGTCATCAAGGGAGTCTCTAATTTTTGAAAGTGGTTTCCTAAGTCAAGCCTTATTTCTAATGAAAGTTCATGGGCCAAAGCAAGAAGCGGCCGAAGCACTGGTTACCCTCAGGGCAGGCTGTGAGGCTGAAGGTCTGAGAGGGTCTCATCTGTGGGAGGGATGCATGGAAGCAAACACAACGCAGAGCAAACAGGTGCAGTCTGCAGTAAGTCAGCACCAGTCAAGCCAGGGCTGCCCTTTTCAATCTGCCCCTCGATTCATACACTTAATGCCTCCCAGACAGACTACACGACAGCCCTTGCTCACCCTCCTGCACCTCACATCCCACCAGGTAGGAGCAGTCCCCTTCCCTGCAGCCTCCCTGCATCCCACCAGACCACAAAGAAGCCATTTTGTGTCACATCAGCCGAGGCCAGCCTCACCCTCACAGCAGGCTGGTCAGAGGCTCTCCCGGGCTTTGCTTCTCTAGCGCTGGGGAAAGCAGGACCCCATGGCAGATACTCCTTCCCTGCTCTCCTGCTTCCCCCTCCAGACCCACTGGCCCTCCCTTCTCCCCCGGTGGCTTCAGATCAGAGACGGACTATTTCTTTAAATCCTCTGGCTTAGATTGGTTGCAGGCCTCTGGGAGTCTGTGGCCAAAACTAAAGCCAGGGACAATTCCTGAACAAGCAAGCTCACAATGCCCTATTTATTTATACAGCACAAATGATTGAAATCATTATGCCCCAGACTAGCGGGACCTATTTATAAACAGCATCTTAAGATGAGCAATATAGCAGGACTCTCCACCACTTCACAACAAGCGCCAGCCCCATCCCCCCATCCCCACTATAAAGTTCCGAGGCCTTTCTGACTTGCCACATGAAAGATGCATTCCTCGCCTGTTAAATTAAAATCTAATCATATTCTGCAATAAACAAGGCACAAAGAACACTCTCAAAATTACGGGATGAAAACCAGCAACACTAAGGGCCAAACTCTGCCCTCAGATCTATCCTACAGCTCTTTGACAAGTGCAATCAGTTAAACGTTTGAGCGCTTGACAACAGCCACCCCACCAGACGTTTGATCTGCCTGGTATTCCACTCTCTTCCATAAATTATGGATCTTCAGATCTGCATGTCCTCCATGTTTGTGATGGCTGGCCTCCAACAGAGAGGAGGCTTGGGAAGAAGTGGATATTTCTCTCAAAACACTTAAATTACTCCTATGCTTCTCTATACAAAGCAGATCTGGAACTACTTAAGTGGGCATCAGTTGCATTTGGAACCTTGGAAGGAATAACTTTTGCTTTTCATCCTCCTCAGACACTCATCCAACTTAAACAAATTGTGAGATCTAAACAGCAACCTCACTTCAGTGCCATCTGGACGTTTGACTCACAGCAGCACCCTTTGACTCTCAAAATGCTCATGCTATAGCCTGGCAACCCACATGCAAGGGGATGGAGGCATGGCTGGAGTTGTGAGACAGTGATGAATCCCATGGGGAGCCATGGACTGGCTTTTCAACTTGTCACACATCACCTCTGGTCAACCTGGACAATAGGTCCCTTACAGATCATATGAATCAAAGGTGCTGGATGATTATTTGGGCTGTAATACTCTTTATAATCTTACTAGTTTACTGTGGTAATCACGATGAGTCCTTGATATGATTAGAATTTAAGAATCAATAAGGCTTAGCACCTCCATGGTGCTTTGCATTTCTTCAGAGTAGAGAACAAGCATTAACTAATTGCTCTTCAGGAAAACACTTTTATTATCCCAATTTTATGAGGTGGAAACTAGAAGGTTAAGTAACTTGCCTGAAGTCATTCAGTAAGTTGCACTGGGATTAAAATTTAGGAGTTGCTGGCTGCCAGCCCTACTTTTCGACCACTGGACCACTCTGCTGCTTATTATAAGAATTTAATTTACTTGGCAGAGAATGCATCTTTCATGTGGTAAGCCATGTATTGCTATTATAATGGAGCTGAAGGAAGGTGAGAAGGCCAGCAGATCTTATTGTGAACTGATGAAGTCACATCATGGTGATTCTGTTTAAAAATCTTGATCTAAAAGAAGATCACTTTTACTTTCTAAAAAAGAGCCTTGTTCCAAATTATGGATGCTCATAGGCAAGCATCTAAATGTCTTTTGAGCTGCTTAAAGAAAGTAACTGAAATCTAACAATTGGGTCCCTCCAGTGTTTTGAGATCTATTTCCTACATATTTTATGAAAACTCCGGGAATGTTTTGACACCTAAACATCAGAAGATAAATATTCTTCACCCAGTCTTCTGCTCTTGGTCTGAATTCTTGCCTATACTTTTTCCTGTGATGTTCTTCTTTTGAAAGTATTCCTTTAGTGTAGACTTTTAAAAAGCTGAAGATTTAATATAGACAAGGGTGCATGCACGTGTGTGTGTGTATGCATGACAGCAGCAACTATATAGCTAGAAATACATTTTCATGTATCCATTTTTCACAGGCTAATCTAATATATTGATAAGGAAAGTTCTGCAAGTACTGAAAATCAGTGAACCAGTGGTCACCATCTGGAGGTGATGACAGCAACAAATCTCTGTTTGTGTCTCTGTGTACATATGTAAGAGAAAGAAAGATCACATTTTGCACAACCACATCTCTACGTAGATCCATCCCTCCTGTATTAGAGCCTCCAATGAAAAGTAGCCTCACAAAGAATTCATATACAGACCGATAAGCTTTGTCAACATTGTATCCCAACTCCAAGATGGAACTGTGCAGGTATACAGTAAATTCACTATGAAATAAAGATTCTGTCCTTTCTTTTACAGTGGAATAATTGTCAAAGCATAGAGCCTCAAAGGCAAAGAAAGGTGTCAGAAGGACGATAACAACAACTATGAGAATGTCTTGAAATCCGAAAAATGAACAAAATTGCATCTGAACATAGACTGGCTCCTGCTACAGAAATTAACACAGTGGCTGTACACAGATCCAAGAAAGGAAAGATCACTGCCATTAGTAGGAGAAAAACCTTGATGATACAAGAGACTTTAGCAATAGTGAAGAAAAAGAACAAGAACTTGATAATATGATTGAAATCTTATGCCAGAGGTTTGAATTTGCAAGGCTGAGGAAAGCAGTCATTACTGAAAATGTATTCTGACATGTAAAAGTCTGCTAAAATCATGTAAAAAAAATTTTAAAAGCACATACAGCAATATATTTTAATTATTTTGGTGTACAGCAGATGCACATACATTTGTCAAAAGCACAGTAAAAGTGATTTGTTTAAACTCCAGAAAGGTTTGCTGACACCTCACTTCATTTAACCTGTTTGTTTTCTTTAGACATGAGTTGCTTGGTTTACTCAAGTCTTTGTCATCGTGGCTCAGAACTGCAGTAGTTATCTAGACAGCACAAAACCCTTTACCCACTCCCTACAGCTCTTCTACTTTAAGTTCACAAGCATGGATATGAAACTTATGTCTGAAGCACTTTGTTAGCAATGGGCAGGTTGGCTTCTCTTGAGAGTGCATGCCATTTTCAAGAGATTGGTAGGTGACACAGAGGAAATAGTGGAAATGGGTCCACAGTGCTCCTTTGGCCCAGGCCTTTTGCCTGATGAGCTCTTAGCCCCACATAACTGAAATTACTGCTGGTAAAATCGAAAGATCTAGTAATATTCAGTAGATACCCCAGCAATCCAAGTGAGTCTGCACTAAAAATCTTTTCATTGGTTGTAACTGAGATAGGATTTTGCTGAAATCTAGGATTGGCTCCCTTCTTGCTCAAAATGTTCATTCCAGAAGTATAAAGAGTCCTACCAGGAATGGAATGACATAAAAGAAAAATGAGTTGTCTTCCCCTTAACAGGGGTCCCAAGACAATGTTCCCCCAAATCATGAAGCTAAGAGCAACAGGGACTTCGCTGGTGGCATTCTAACAGGAAAACATTTCTTATCTGGAAAGTAGTTAGTGTCATTGTTAGTAAAACACAGGATGCAGAGAGAGAAGCAGTGATCTTCAGGCTCTTTAAAGCACTGCCTCCTTTTTTTTTTTCTCCCCACTCTTTTGGGTTGTTTGGATTTTTTCTTGAAAAAGAGAACTACTTCTGTTCTGATACCCAACAGCTAATCTTTGAGTTCTCAGAGTGCATTGACCACTTCTTTCCTCTTATTTTCTACTCCATCTCCTGCAACATTTTTATCCCCTCCACAGGATTTATCCTCTCCAAATAAAAAAAAAAAAGTGTGATTCTGAATGAAGAGATCATGCAAGTTCAAGGCTGATGATTCCACCATGCAATTTCTCAAATTCCTTGTAGCAGAAATGCTTCCTACTGCTGTGCACCTTCTCCTGGGAACCACACCGCCTCTGGCTGGTCTTGTGAAAAGATGTTACTCCTGTCACCTGTAAAGGTGGAGAAGAGTTTAACCCCTGTGGGTTTGTAACATCTCCAGTCCTTTTCCAGTGGTTCTATGTCTCCAAAACTATTCCTGTGGCAGAAAATCTTCATGGTAGTCCCAGTCATCTTCACGTATAACATATTCCCTGACATGCTTGATACAAACAGAAGATGAGCTGGTACCTTTACCACAGGGATCTTGGATTCTGCTGACACAATGTCAATTGAGGTCTGTAGGCACCCTGATCTAAATGTAAGTTCAAGCTTCCTACAGGACCCATATGGAAGAGTAGAGCCAAAAGTGGGATAGTATTAACACAGCATTTCCTTTTTCTCCATATTGGATGCAAAGACAGTACTCCTAAATTACCATTTTTGCCAGGATATTTGAAGCCAAACTATGCTTTTAACTATACATACAAATCCTTGTGGTGTTATATGCATGAAAACAAGAACAAAACTTAGACCACAGATTTTTCAGTGAAAAACAAGTGCTGCATTTCAGGCAATTAGAAGCAGTAAAGTAAACATTTAGTCACCATTGACTCATGAGCCGAAAAACACAGTAGTCAATTACAGCTTTCGGCAGCAATAATTAATATGGTGTTGATGAAAACTGTGTTTTTCACTCAACATACAAAGCTATTGCAGGTAATTAAATGTAACCTCATCTATACGTAATTTGTCTTTAATCTGCACATGATACAGTATTTCAACCTCATATTGTGTATACTGGAGGGAAAATAATATAGGAACATTACCTAAAGCATATACCCAGTAACCCTAACATGATTTGTTTACATTTAAGACTATACCACACTTTATAATTTAATATTTGACTATGAAAAGGTTTGTAATTTAATCATTTGCACAATCTTTCTTACATTACTTTTTATGTCTGATTTATGTAGGTAAAGAAAGAGATCAATTTTAACTACGTATACCACATAGACATTTATTTCCTTACATGTTTTAACATCCTGGGGGTTTTCCAGAGGCATTAAGTAGAAAGAAAGTAAATACTTACAGAAAAGATGACTCTAGCTGTTTCTGATGAAGGACTTTTGGTATTGTGAAGCTTGTGAATACAGAAAGAGGTGTTATGTACAGAGTAGTCTTTACTATACTGTATTGACCTGATTTTCCAAACTACAGATTATCTACATTTCTCACTGAAGCTAATGGAACTTGAAATGCACCTCTGAAAATTAATGTATATCACTGCCCTCCAAGTCACTGTTTATAAACCCAGGTAATTTTGAAGTCCATATTTCCATCTTGACTGCCCAACCATTTCCAGCTATAGTCATATAGCAGGAAAAGTGGAAAGAGAAATTATCTTTTACCTCAAGAAGCTTCAATTTACTGATTTTTAAATTTGCAAGAGTTTCTTCACATGCTAGGCTTTGAGGTGTTCCTGCACAAACTTGTTGCAAGTTGATGTATCAGTTTCATGTGATTGTCACCAAACTGTGCCCTTACTAGATGAGTTTAAGTCTGCAGTGTCATCACTACATGGCTAATGCACCTGATATTTTTACATCTAAGGTACAGATAGTTATCCCTATTAGGTTCTTAAAATAAGCCTCCAGAAAAGATAAGACTTTACACAATATGAAATTAAGAAGGGTTGTTTTTACCTGTAGCAAACACTATGCACTTTGTCTTCTTCCTGAAACAGTAACTGTGCCATCTTTGATAGCACAAGGAGATCTTGTTCCATAACACTGTTGTAGCTTTCCAGTTTCTAAATAAAATGAACTGCTATTGTACAAGAACACATCGAGTTAGTGGGCCTTTAGTTCTGTTAACCTTTCTGATAACTGATTTGGTTTAATTCAGAAAAGGCAGATAATTTTTAACTATTAGCATTATCAATTCTTTCAAATTAAGTAACACAAAAACACAACTAAAATTCCCAACCAATACATTTTTCTGCTAGTGGCAGATGAAAATATTCTGCATTAGTGACTATCATTTTGGTTTGCCCAAACATTTACTATGAGGCTGGGTTTTTCAGAAGCAGTTACAATGTCTTTGAGCAGAATTCAGGAAAGATGTGTAGTCTGTTCAGGTGGATTTTTGGTCCATGAAATGTATTTAATGTAAAATTGTAAGACTCTTTGATACCAAGGAAATTCCCTGGCTTTGGCATCAAACAAACCTTTTCTGTAAGCACGAGCAAGAAAAGTCTTCAACACTTCCAGAGGGGGCAGGAGCCAAAACAAATGGCACATTCAACCAACAAATGAAAAGCACAACACAGTGCCCTACACTGGCATAATCAGTAAGCCTATTTGTGTTATTTATTTGAAGGAACAAAGGGGCTTTTCCAGAAACCATCTGTACATTGTTAAAGAGGAGTGAATTACCTATAGCCTTCAAAGGAAAACAGTGCTGTTAAAATAAACCTGGGGGTTGGAAGGAATTAGGTTACTGAATGTGGGCCTGAGAAGACTTAAACACTTCTCTGGATTTTGTCTCACTGGCTACACAAAACCCAGGTACACAGAGATGCAGGGTTTCAGCAGAGACATTGCCACAAGCGTCAGATCTGGAGCCAGGCTTGCCGATACCCAAATCTAGTGTTTTGCTTTGAAGTTGTCTTCTGAAGCACCATAACAATAAGAAGGGGGGGAGGGAAACTTAATGTCCTCTGGCTAGAATGTAGAATTACAGATGGTGGGCTAGATTTCATCCTCAAAAACTGTTAGCCAAGACCCTAAAATTATGAGTTTAAAATAATAAAGTGCATGCTCTCTAGAGTCACCTTTGCTTTTGAACTGCTGGTGCACTTGGGCACACGTTCAAGCATTTTGCCACAACCACAGGGACTGGAAACTTCTGCTCTTTTTTAAATGAAAGATGAGATTCTCACATGGTCGCTTCTTTTCAAGAATGGAGACTTTAAAGAACACACCGTTTAGGGCAAGTTTCATGATAAAATGGTAAAAACTGGCAACACTATGGGTCTTTTCAAAATTCATGAACCTCAAAAGAAGTGAGGCAAAATCCACTTGGTTTCAGGTTTCACAGAAGCTAGCAGCTCAGCTTCAGTTTGTCCTAAAGTTCACTAAAGTTCAGCCTTTCAGGTGATTCTGATTAGATTTATGGGTTTTTTCCTAGACCATATAAAACTTAGGGTATTACATGCATTTGACATGAGCCAGGTGGAACTCAGTAGGTCCAACACTGTCTTGATTTGAGTTTTTGAGTCTGTTTAAATACAAAACAGAAAACAAAATTCCATCCTCCTCTGAAGCCAGAGAAAAGTTTTATATGATCCTCTGTGAGGCAAATTTGCTTCCTGCAGAGTCCTTGGGACTCACAGAAGTCCATGTTTGCGTAACTGTGCAGCGAGGCTAGTCTATGGAGTCCTAGCACAATGCCTACAGGGAAAGCCAGGAATCCTGGAAGCACAGCAAAGGGGAAGATGTGGATCTGCCTTGCTGCAGAAATAGTATCTACCTCTCCCAAGGATGCAGAGCACCACAGTTGGTTCTCACCACAAGATTTACTAGAGCCTGAGGTACAGTTTTCTAAAAGATATGGTAGGGTAGTGTACCTTTGCACAGAGTACATATACAATGTACAGTTCCTTGGTGCTGAGAGACTCTTTCTTTCTTTCTATCACAACTAATAGAGGCAGAGGAAATGGACTATAGTCCTCAAATAATTTTCTAGATGTCAAACAATTTTCCATTCCTTATTTGGATAAGAGTTGAATCCCCCACAACTCTTCCTAAACTGACAGTTCCAAAAAGCTCAGGTCAAGCCAGCTAAAAACTACCACTCCAATAATATCAAAGTCGTCCATGTACATTTTAACCATCAGCTACAAAACCATTGCAAATATGATTTAGAAAGGTTTTATAGGATATTTTTATTAATATATAAAAAGTCATATATTTTAAAACTGTATTTTGTGAAGTGATTTATGAAAATGTTTGCCTACAACAGTCCACGAAGCTTCTCACAATACTTTTGCTGCCATTGCTTTTCTTATCCAGAATTTTAATGCCCAAAAGTCATATCTGAAATGAGCAAAAAAGGGTAGATTTAGATTAGATATTAGGAAGAATTTCATTACTGTGAGGGTGGTGAGTCATTGGCACAGGTTGCCCAGTGGAGCTGTGGATGCCCCATCCCTGGAGGTGTTCATGGCCAGGTTGGATGGGGCTTTGAGCAACCTGGTCTACTGGAAAGTGTCCCTGCCCATGGCAGGGGGTTGGAACTAGGTGATCTTTAAGGTCCCTTCCTATCCATTTCACTTTTATTTTACTTCTAATTTTTATGGTGAAATTCATACTCTAGTTAAGAGGGTATGGCCGGTTGTCATCCATTATGACAGAACTTTGAGTAATGAGGCTGGGCTAAAGTGAAAATTGCACTATTTTAACACCTTTGTTACCTCAGCATGCAAACTCAATTAATATAAAGTCAAGCTCTGAAGGATGTATTAAATTATTACCAATATTTACTGGTTTAACAAGAAAGCAGAAGATATGCATCTTTTGTATTTATCTACATCATTCTTATTCAGTTATTAAACTTCCCCCAAAATATTGTTTTAATAATCTTTAATTAACACATAATAAATATCTTATTAAATTGAACTCTTTTGTTTGAGAAAGTAATTATTCATTTGAGACACTTAATATGAAGGGTTACCACAGATCCATATCTCTGTAAGTTAGATCGCAACACTTCTTACTAGGAATTTTGTAGGAAGTTCATTTCAGGGTGAAAGTCATGCGTGGGCATTTCAAAGGCACTTAAAGCCCAGATTTAATCCAAGTAATATTAGGCCCCTCTACTAGGCATGTATTGGGTGCAAACAGTTGCCCTGTACTCCCTTATATAATTAGTGGAGAGACCTCATTTTCTATGTTGATTATATGGTCAATTTGGGGTAACAGTGCTTCTAAATTCTGTCCCTGGATAAATGCCTTCATTCAGAAGCAACAAATACAGACCTCAGATGTCAAGCATTTCACAAAACCTTAGTTTTCCCTGAACATTCCAGCCTTCATCTGCATTTCAAGATGGAGAGGAAACAATTAAAGCATGAATTCATTCATTTTTTCCTATTAAGGAAACTCTTTCCAATGCACAGCTATTTTAAATTGAGGATTTAAAATAAATAAATCTGTAAATAAATCTGAAGCTCAGGAATTATCTGCAATGTCTATGGAATTACTTAGCATTCTGGCCACTGAAGACTTGAAGGCCCATTTTGGAGCAGGATAGGAGAAATCTCCATATGGTCAAGCCTCAATTACTGAAAGCTGATAATAGAAAATTACCTCCTTTTCTTTCATACTTTCTTTACTAATCTGTGGTCTATGGGGTGGTTGTTCAAATACTCCATGTTATTTATGTCTTCCTGTGCATGCACACATGAATCCATCCATCCCTTTCCTTTTATTTCTACACACTAGTGTAAAAGGAGCCATTTTGAGCCTTCAGTGGCCAACAGTTTCGTTAGCAAATGAGTGCTTATTGCAGGTTAATGCATTTATGAATCACTTGTTCTGATTACAAGCAAAAACACGTAACTGATGGAAATACTGTGGTTGTGTGTAAAGTCATACAACCTTACATGCATGAGTCCTGGATTTCTGGCCTCCTCCTCTTTTAGCTTAGCTCTCCCTTGAGCATTTATTCATTTGTTTGCCCTTGCCAAAAAAATTATTCACCTAAACACAGCCCCCTTGTGATGTCAATGGAAGTCTAAGCAACCTACGGCAGAGAATGTTCAAAGCTTATATTGCTACAAAACAATGTTGTCTTCCGATTTGTTTTATTTTCTTGGATTTTCTGTGAGAAGAGTAATCCTGTAACTAAGGCTGACTTGTGATTTTTCACAGTATAACAGAGTATAACAAAAATGCCTCTATTTCACCTTTTAATGATTAAATCTCTCCAATGCCCTGAGCCTTGGACATGCAAGCACACAAGTAATTTTATGCACGTGAGCAACCCCACTGAACTCCCTGGGTCTACACATATGTAGCATTGCACATATTCATGTCAACAAGATCAAGAACTGCTTTTGTCACGAACATCTGTGGCAAAGGAATCTTCCTGCAGATAAATAGTGTCTACATTAGCAAACCTCATAGCTTTGCTTCAGTGCTCAGTCACCCACAAAAGTCACTTACTGCCTTGCAAAGCACTTGCTTTGAGCAATATTCCTTAAGCAATTTGCTTTAAATTCTTTAAGCACTATGATAGCATAGTTTACTGAAGCTTTCAGAAAATTAAAAAAAAAAAAAAAGGTTATAACCACTTATTGTAGGTAGTTACAAGTCATTGCAAATGGTGTATTTGAAAATCAGAGTTAACAACTTGCCAATTGATATTTCATTCTGCATTGCTTAGTGGTCAGGATAATGGCTTCCTAACTTCATGCAATTTTTTCACCTGATAATGTTGAATTTTTGAGCAACAGTGTGAGCACAAGAACAGTTTGTGTAAGTAAATGAACCATGTCAGCAACTGTAATTCAGTCAGCATTGAAAACATGATCAAAATGTATTAAATTATTTGTGATAGTTTCTCTCTGCAAGAAAGCAAATCCATTTGAACAAAAAAAATTAACTGGAATATGAAACTGCGATAATAAAAATGTCATGTCCCTTTAAATAGTATATGAGTACTCAGATATTCTACATCTTAAGTGGTATTTCATTTTAAAGCAACTAAAACAAGTAATTTGTGGCTAAATGTACAGTATTTCAAAAGGATTGCTGCACAGGTAGATTAAACAAGAAGCCCAGGCTAAAAACCTCCATCTATATAACCATTCTCAAATACGCAATACATTTCATACAATATAAAACATAAGCAGTGTTATGTGACAGCTAAAAACTTTTGTATTGATTCCCAAAAATATTGACTTAATTTTATCAAAATGTATTTATTCATCGCTGCTGCATCAATGATCTTCTGTATTTTATATGTAAATAATCTATTCTATTCCCTTGATCATGTTAATCTTACTAATGACAAATTACCATTCTCCACGTACAGTTCCTAGATTTACAAATTATCACTCCTGCTTTCAGGGGACTGAGAATCAGCCACGCTTACTAATGCCTCCATGGATCGCCTGACACATAGCAGATTTTTATATTCCCTTTTAAAGCATTCAGCTCACAAGAAATAATTTATAGATCTGGCTATCACTCGCACTTATCCTCTTACTGCTTCAGGGGTAAAAAGAACAAGATCAAATTGGGAGGATTATTAACAATGTAAGAACTTTATTTGCTTCAATTAACTCTTTGCAGGAAGAACTGCACGTTAAAGCCCATTGGTTTTTGGAAAGGAAGGCAAAGTATCCCGTCTATTCAGTTATGGTGGAAAACTTGAACAAACAAAAAATATTATCTACAAATACTCGTTTTCCAACTTTAAAAAAACAGAAACTTGTTTAATTTTAAATGTACATTTAAAACTAAGAGCTCCTTTCAGCAAACAAAACATGACTTCTGTTAAGGAATTAAAACTGTGGCAAATCAAGCAAGCTAAAACTTCAGACTTTGGGACTGATTTGTCTTGCTCTACACCTGTGCATAGTGGAGGCAAAATGCTACCATACTCATTGGGACTCATCCTCTCTCCACTTGATATGTCCTTTGTAGTTGTAAAAATTATGATGGCACAATGGAGAATGAGATCCTTAAATTTCACCTTTTCTTTAGGTTCACCTGTCTTAGTGCCACTCCAGAAGGAAAAGGTCTCCTGAAGGTCCTGCTAGTCCCATGAAGATGTCTTAGATAACCAAGGCATCTGAAATGCTAACATGTGCCTAGATTCAAGTGCTGAATACCTCCCATTGAAGGCAAGAAGTTCCCACCATAGCCAGTGAAAGTTTCTATTGCAATGATAACAAATAACACTAATTATAATCAATATCAGTAGTCGGTATTTTCTGGCAGCATAACACCTGTGTGATAAACGCTTAGAGATAAAAATAATATCAGTGAAGCAGAGGGCTCATGACATCTACTATAACCTGATTTAGTGTGTACAACCGGTGCCAAAATCTCCATTCCTGTGCGCAACCCCCCAAAGAGGGCTTGCATAAATAGGTTCATAATGTCCCCCCTCCCCCTTGAAATAAAAAGGGAATTCCCTGGGGGGAATCACTGGAAGGCAAAACTCAGGAGCCTCCTGGGGTGATGGTATCTCTTATTTATACCAGCATATTTCACATAGCGCATTATTGTTATGATGTCCTCCACTCTCAACACCTTTCCAGAAGGGGAAGAGAGGCACACAGAAAGTACAGTTGATAAATCCTCATGCTGCAAGGCAGAAATGACTGTGAAAGTTTCCTTTAGCTTCACTTCTGCCTGACCTTTCCCCACACATAACCACAGTACTGACCATATGCATGACAGGATTTTACTCATTAGGAAGCCTTTTCTGCCTACAGATTAACTTTAAGTAACCTAATGGGATCTGTAATTAGCAGAATACTATATTTTTTAACAGACTCCAAAATCCCATTTCTACTTCATTAAATCAAGGTTCATTTTGAGCAGCCAATGTGTCAATAAGTATTTACGATCCTCTTGAAGCACAACTTATTGGCCTGTACAGTACAGCCATTTCCATTTGTCATATTGATATGTATTTAAGGACTATCTAAAATACAGACTGGATCGATTATAATGGTTGGTCATGTAAATTCTCCTTAGTTCAATGGTCATTGCCACAATAGACTTCCAGAAGCTCTGCAGTCTATGATGCATCTAATCTACAGAAACCTATTTCTGATATTTATTCATTATGAGGTTATATATATTAGGGATGAGCAGAAAGGATGGAAATGGATGGCATTTGGACATTAATTTTTTTAACTGAGATGATAGATACATCCTTATACACAAATTTCCTCCTTTGTCATGCGTCACAGAAGATTAAACCCTCTTCTTTTGCTATACAAGAAAATTAAGATTTTAAAGAGAAGGGAAAAAAGTACCCTTGTTTTTAGAGGATAGTATTTCTTTTCCCTCCTGAGCTCTTTAAAGACTCCAGCTATCTGTGCAAGGCATCTTATTGCAAATATGTTCATATACTTACACTCCCTTTAGGAGTGTCAGGATAGAAAGGGGCCCTGCTAACTACCAATTCTAGAAAGGTTGAAAACGCTGCATCTTGCCTTGTACAGAGAATTCCCAGCTCCTAATATTGCTAGTAGCTATTTTTAAAACAGCTAGCTTCTGGAACTACGAAGTCCTGAGCCAAATTTCAGTTAAAAACAAGTGCATCCAAAAAAATGTCTGCTCCACTTTATGGCACAGTTTGACACTGCACTTGCATTGTGGTTATTATTTTTCATATAGCTGAAGCACTAACTCTGTAGCAGACCGATTCTTTACATGCCTACCACACAAAGAAAAATAATAAATCAAAGTGTAACTTCAGGGTAATTGCAGTGGGTAACTCCAAAGTGGTTAGTGCAGTTAACTTCATGGTAATTTCAGTTAGAATCTAAGGGTTGCTCTCTACAAACACCCATTCATAGCTTTAGTCACATGAGTCATTCAGTGGCAGCCAATGAAAATATTTGGTGAGTAAACTTCCATATATGTTTATAGGCTCCAGTCCTAACATGGTACTAATAAGCAATTCAGATATGTAGTTTATTTCCTCATATGCATTAATGTTAATTACAACTAACCAGAATTATAAAGACAATGTAATTACATTCTAATTATAGCATAACCACAGCCACTGTTATAAGCGTAACTTAATTTTTTAGAAAAAAAAACTTCACTCCCTACAGACGTATCACTTTAGGACATGTTTTTATTCCCATTTTTTGTATCCCACCTTTCAACAACACACATCTGAGTACTCAAACAAGCTTTTGACACAATTTGACTAGCCAGCAGAGCAAGCTAAATATTATCTAGCCATATTTTAAATTAAGAGAAACTCATATTACTTTTACTCTTTATAAACTAGGAGAAACACAGAGTAATTATACAGGCAGAGTAGCTTCCATTTCACTGTACACAGCAACACTCAAATCTCAACTCATGAACTGACAGCGTTACTCCAGTAGCTGTCTATGCCGAGAACATGACAAACTGCTGGAAGGCTTGGCAGTTATGTAAGGAAACATGACAATAAATACTAGATACATGGAATATATAATAGATACATTCCAGATACTCCTTTCTGGACCCACATAAGTATGATGACCACAAAAGCCGTTTTTTTCCTGGTCAGCCTAATGGGTCATTGTTGGCTTGCCCTGTCAGTAAGAAAAAATGTACCAGCAAGGAAGTAACAGGACAAACTGAGTCAAGATGTCCCATCTCTGAGCGGAGAGGGAAGAGGAAAATGGGAAAACCAGTGCTTCTCTACCCGAGTCCTTTGTCACACCCAACAGCTGATAGTGAGGGAATTGATTATCCTTTTAGGAAAGACAACACAAGATAACAAGGTAACCGCTTCCACCTGCAGAAGGGCATGTCTAGCTGTGGGGAAAAGAGCATGAGGGAGAGCCAAGAAAGTGTCCAGGGTTTCACTGCATTAAGCTGGAAAATAATTCCCCTGAGGACCTGATAGAGTCCTTTGTTTCCCTTGAGGATGAAAGGAGGGTAAAAGAAGCAGAACAAGGTAACAAAGCATGCCAGTTTGGAGAAACCCTGTGTGCTCAGGTGTTGTTTCCTAGCTGGAAAGGGGAAAGGTTGTAGAATGATGATTTTTCCCTGTTGACAAAGGGCACCATTGCTAACCAGAAGAAATTAAATAAATCATAAGACAAGCCAAGCAAACCAAATAGACTTACTTCTAGTCTTAGAAGAACATGAGTTCTGTCTCCAGGGTATATGTGTCATCCTACACACCTGTATTACAAAGCCTGGCTAGTAGCATCATGCCCTGGAAAGAAGACAACACTGCCAGGTGGAAATGGTTCATTCCCTATTTGCCATACAAGGAGCCTTCTCAGCCATGTCTGCAGAAGCTGCCCACGCCATCCCAGACCCACTTGGAACTTGGTGTTATTTTCCACTGGGTACAAAGTAATAGCTAAACAAGCCCAGTTCAAACCTTGGAGTGAAAGTTTCTTTGAGACTCTGAGTCTTACCTGTGTTGTAGTCTCCTTCACAGAAAAGTGAGAGCAAAAGCATCTCTGAACTACCAAAGCCAGCATAAGGTGGCTGGATGGGAGACAAAGCTCAGCCTAGCTTCACCAAAGATGTGTTTACTGGCTTGTGAAGACATTATTCTGATGAAGTCATGTAAGTTTAAATAAAAAAAAAGAGGGGAGGAGAGGAAATTGCAAAGGCACATGGGAACCTGTCAGGCCTAGAAAACCTGAGGACAACAGCAAGAAGGTGAGAGAGGGGTTTACCACCATGGATGGTAGAGCTAAATTACTATTCTACAAGTCTGAGACAAGGCAAGCAGATTGAAGGTAATTATATTTCTAGGGCTGTAAGAAGCTGAGGATAGAGTCTCAAAGCCATTGAGCTAATTTGGTATGTCTGTTTGTTGTTAGAGACAGTTTAACTATGCCTTTTTATCAGATAAGACTAATTCACCATACAGATACCCTTCATAAGGTAACAGAATCAACAACATTTAACAATCCATTCTCCAAGGTCACCTTATTTAGTAAGTTTAAAGGTGAGGAGGTAGGGCAATACACTTCTGAAAATGCTGGTTCTCTTTTAACTTTGCAGATACAGTGGGAGTCTTCCCTAATTATCAGTAGGCAAGAACACAACTTTGAAAACTCAGCATTACCCATGAGCCATAGCTCAGAACAGCAAAATAAGGCACAAACTCAGAGTAACCCATTTTCTTAATGCCAGCTGCCAGAGCTGCTGTTCTTTATGACTGGCATTAGTGTGATGACAGGTCCTTGAAGGACAATATAGCCCAGTTCACAATGATACATTCACAGGGCACCATGTCATCATCTGCATGTGTGTTAAAGTTTCACTGCTGGGGAAGCCCTTAAATGTTTAAATTCAAAAGGGGAAAAATTCTTTGGGGAAGAAACTAGCCATCATTCAGTATTTTTTCCCCTGAACAATAGAGTAAATTAAATGAATGTGTGAAATAATAATAAGTGAATCATTACATTTGCCCCAGACAAAAGGAAAAGGGCAAAATAAAATGCGTGTAGCAAAACAAAACATCACAAAACAATATATGCTTTAACAATCAGTTGTTCAGAATAAATGCAGGAAACAATATTTAAAAATCAAAATAATCAAGAAGAAACATATCAAATATTAGTGGTCAGCAGTGGTTGCTGTGCAAATTCATCATTCTGGCCTGAATACAAATAACCAGTATGTGTATATTTTGAGAATGGGAAGACTGAAACTGAATTGTTTCTAATGCTGGAAGACTCAGTTATTCTATATGACAAAGCATGTATAAATGGAAACACCTTTCAGGTGTGTCTGATATCAAATATAATGGGTAGTGATGTCACTAAAACTTTTAAGTCAACAAAGTAGCTGACTAACCTCCTCCTGTTGTCCACTGCAACTGTGGTAATCCTACCAAGTATTGGTTTATAACAAAAAAAAAGCTTATGATCATTTTCTAGCAATCCTATGTATCTGATCTATGTGATGTATTCTTTGTATCTTATACTCACAAGAACACAGGCCCGGAGACACGGAGAAACTAAATTACCTATTCTGTGCACTAAGCAATAAGCAACATTTCCAAACAAGTGTAATTTGGAAAGCACATGCACATATCCTGAATAATGAGCCATATTGTAACAGTCACACAAACAATCTGGAGATGGTGTCTTCCTAAAGTCATGAGCATTTAACTAACCGGTATCCTACTCAGTCACCTCCTGATTATATCCCAGGCACACGGAGAAATCTCATTGCTGGTCTGGACGATCTTTTGTACATTTCTGGATAGCAGGACTCCTGACATGAGCAGCGTGCTCACAAGTCCAGCATTGGGGAGCAGTGCTGGGCAGCTGCACTCCCCAGATATCCTTAGCTCACTCTTATGTCTAGGAATCCTTTTCCTACAGCTCATCTTTAAGAGGAATTATTTGTATGCACATTCCTGCACCTCCTTTTCTTTAAGAAACAAAATAAAAAGAGTAGAGAAGGTGTTCCTGTGTGACAATTCTGTCCATCTGTGCTCACTGACCAGCCTCTTTTGTGCTGTAGGATCTGCAAACATAGTCAGAACAACTCTTAATGTTGGAGCTATGAGCTATTATAGCCTCATCCACACATTTCAAACCCTTAGCCACACATTTCCAAGCATGATCATAAATTTATACCTACCTTATTTTTAAAGACCTTCATAGTAGGGGTGTGGGGTGAATGCTAAACATCAATGTTTTGAACTGTTTTCTGTAAACAAGGCTTGGTGCCTCAACATTTTAAAGGCCCAGCAAAGCAGCCTTTATTTTAAATAAAGTGTGTGGCATGTTGCACCTGAACCTATTTCTAACTTCTAGAGGGAAAGTGCAAGCAGTAGAGTGGTTAGTACCAAAAATGAGTCACGTATGCAACTTAAAGGTTTAAAAAAAACACCACACAACAACAACAACAACAAAACTTTCATCCAAACTGGGAGCAAGCAGTTCAGGAAACAAACAAGACAGCAGCTAGCATGTTATCAGAGCAAGGAAATCAGCAACAAAGATCAAAATGGTGTTTCAGCATACTAATGTTGAAAATGTCTATGAGTCCCAGCGCTCAAAAAGACCACAGCAGTAATCTTGGTGCTACACATCCAATCAGCAGCAGTTTACTTGCAGGGTGCAACAGGAAACTCTCACATTTATCAGCTCTGCTCCCTCATCAGTATATGTCACTGCACTCCATAGAAGCTAGTACTGTGTTAATCTATCAGCAAATCAAAAGCAGAATAAAAATGCAACTTCTATCTTCCTTTGAGTCATTTATTTCCTTCAGTGCTTTATTTTTCACCCATATGATAAAATGCAACAGTTTGTGGCTTGAGACTCTGGAAAGTAAATGAAGAAAAAGGTAAACCCAGATTAAACTTATGTTTTGTACAAATGTATAAACCCTGTTTCTATAATCAATCCAGTAGAGCAGACACTTTGACCTGCAGAGTCCTCTTAACTGCCTGAAGTCTGCTTACCACAATCAGGCCGGAGGAACTTTCCAGTATCTCTCTGAAATGTGGGCTCCAAACTACTTTTTATATGTACGATAAAGGAAGGTTATGTCCAGAGCAGACAGGCTTGTTTCTCTCCTCTGAAGTTCTCACTTGCAGAAGCTGATCAAAGTGCAGTAAACATGTAAAACAGCTCTATGAAATGCAATCCAAAACCAGCAACAATTGGGCTCTGGATTTGCAGAGAAGGGAACCTGGTGTCTTCAGGGATTCATTACTTGTATCCCAGCTATCAGTCTATTTTATTCACTGGTTTGTTGGCTGTGGCCTTGAGCTGGTACATCCCAGCATACCTTCACAAAAAGTGGAAGCCATATACCTTCTGATCAAGTTTATTTAACAATATGGTTAAAGATTAAAAGTACAGGTATTTAATCAGATGGGTTTTGAAGCAGAGACAGAAAATATAAACTACTTCACCAAAATCAAGAGAATTAACAAGCTTTCTGCATCTGAGGATTTTCAGCTTTGGATCTCAAAGCAGGGAAGGGAGAGGCATCACTTAGTGCAGATTCACTGGTACGTGTCAGTGTGTAGCAGTGGTTTATTACCACACAAAAAAAATTGCATGAGAGCTCAGAGCAAAGAAAAGCATCTAGCTGAAACCAAAGGAGATGGTGCTATGTAATGTGCACACACTGTGTAAATAGCACATGGTATACAAGCTAGGCTGAATAGGTCTACTAATTCTGTGATGAACACAAGTGGTCAAGGATGCAAAACAACTGCCCCGGTGCCAATGGCCTTAATATGGTGGGTTAGCGTTAACACAACAGGAAAGGTGTCACCTGCAAAGTCAACAGCATCTGCTTCGGCAGCAGCACATCAGGGTGTTTGCTGGAAGGCTTTTCTTCAAGAGAAGAGTGACCTGACCTTGCTAATGGGTTGTATCCAAATCAAAGCACAGGCTATGATGGCCTGTGAACAAAAAAGTGAAAGGAGGAGGAGGAGAAGCATGACTATTTATCCAAAAGCCAGAAATCAAAATTGTTCTGTGTGCTATCATTACATAATACTTAAGTTACAAGAAGACAGCGATGGTTTTCCCTCTAGTTTCTCACCCCCTTGCAAAGCCAAGTAAAATATATGTATTTTTTTAATAGCATTTTAAAATGTTTGTGTAAAAGTCTGCTTCATAAACTAACATTCTGGAAAAAATTTTCTATCTCTTTTCAAACCCAAGGAAGGAATCTACCAAGTCAGTTCTTTGTATCTCAGAGAACTATTGCAAACTCTGGCTGGAGAACATGTGAAATGTGACATGCCAACATTTGCTCTGTTTAAGCATACTGTACTTGAAGCCAGACCTGTGCAGGAAACAAAGATCAGAGCTCTGTTCTGTGTGCTTTTTACCTAGGGGTCCTGAAAAAAAAGAAAGAAGAGAGGAAAAAAAGGAAAAAAAAAGAACCAACTGTCAAGAGCACATCATCAAAAAGCAGATATAATTCAAACTGCTGAGCTCAAATCATGCCTAAATAGTTTGCCTAGGATGATAACATCAAAAAGATAAAGAATGAACAGTTAGCTTCATTCAATCCCAGTTAAAAATGTGGCTGTGTCAGGACAGTAACTACACATGAAACAAAAGGTCCTTGTGATAAAGTTATACTCCTAAATACAGACCATTGAGTCAACTAATGTTTATTTAAGTATTTGCCATCTAAGGCAGGAACAGAGGAAACCATCAACATAACCAAAAGCTTGTGACACCAATTCGCATCCAGTTCCAAGTACATGTTTTATTTATTTTCAATCAGGATCAATCAGGAAAGAAAATAATCAATGAAGTCACAGTCATGAGTGGTATTTGGCCATCTGGGGGCCCCAGTATCTCTCGGCCTGCATTGGAGGCAAGGCGAAAAAAATTTTTTTCAAGAGCACGGAGGAGCTCCATATGGTTGAGATCAAAGGTGTTGCTGGGTGCATGGTTCTGCTTTATTGCCAGGCACTGCTGTTAATTAGAAAACAAGATCAGAGGCAGTATTAAAATCCAATTAAATTGATATGAACAGATTGCCAAGTGATGTTCACTAATGTATAATTGAGCACCATGCAAATTTCGGTGGCTGCCTTTTGTTTTTTCTCCCCTCACTCTGGAATGAATGATGAAGCTATGAAGTTTTTCCTCATTGTAAAAGATAAACAAGTTAATGCACTGATCTAGGGGGTATTGCTTCAGTGATTGATGAAAATGAGAGTGGAATATTAACGTGTGACTTTTGGGGGGCTTCTTTTATAATCTTATTTTGTTCTTTATTCTTTTATTATTGTTGTTCTTGTTATTCTTGTTATGGTGGTGTCCAAGTACATGCGCAGATCCTTCATCATTCCATCATTTCAGATACAGAGAAACTTCCTTTGTAGCTGGAGATTTGATTCAAACAATTACAAAACCATTAATATTTCAAGTGACAGGCCTGCTACTGCTGGAAATTAACTTTCCAAGAACTATGTGGACTTTATACCGTATATCTTTGTTTAGAATCCGCAGCTTCTATTAAATTTAATTACTTCCCTGTGCAGCTTTATATTGAGGGCGACTTCAAAACGAGGGCAACAGCTATTAAATTTAATTACTTTCCCCTGCGGCTTGCATAGTAAAGGTGCATGGTTAAGGTGCAGCTACTAAACAAGGGTAGCTTCTAAACAAAGATATACAATATTTATACCATATATACTTCTCCTTCCCTATCTGTCTTTTATATATACGCTTTGTGTGTGTGTGCAGACATAATGCAGGTACATAGCTAAGTGAAATTATTACATGCAGAATGCTAACTTTTCAGCTAAAATTGATACTTAAACTGCATCTCTACTTCTTTCTTTCTTTGAATGGCTCACGTGTTTCTACCCACAATTCACATAGAGTTCGATGTGACCAATCTTAATAAAGGAGGTAAGATTCATTAAAATGTTGCAGAAATTCTGAAGTCTTTGGAAAAAATGCATTTTTGTGTAGAACCTACCACAAGGAATAACTGTAGGCCCACAGATAAAACAATAACTGTCATAATTGCAAACCTAATATATTAGTATCATTGTGTTTTATCTAATGTATCATTTGCTAACTGTGAAGATGCATTGATATAAAACTGGTTTAAAAAACTGGATCAAATTAATGCATAAAAGAACAAAGGCAATGTCTGACATTGTGTTATTGAGATATTTGTGAAGATTTCAAAAATTGTTTAAACTCCCCTAAAAGGAGAACATATTCAATCAAATGTTAGTTGTGCATGTGAGCAGATCAACAGAACTGCTGTTGAATTTGTGCTTACAGAGAGATATGAAGTTGTGTTTTTCTTACCTGTGCTCATCAGTGCAGTGAGTACAATGCAAGCAACATTATGGGTGTAGGCAGAGGGAAGGGTGGGCAGCACCAAACAGTTCAAAATTTCACCCCTTTGTTCCATTTTAGATAAACATGGGATATTAAGCAGTCAATACAATCTCATCACAATGGGTCCTGTACAGTTTTTGATTCATTGCAATGCACCCCCTGCTCATATGAGGCAGACAGCAGCAGCAGGAATTTGTGTAGCATCTCTATCTTATAAGTTGACAAAAATCTTTTGAAAAACTAATATAAAACATTGGAGACTCTGTTACAATGTAAGTAAATGAAGACGCTATCATATGTTGGATGCAGTTCCAAAACAATTTTTAAAGAACCTGATGCTATCCCAGCATTAGTGGAACCAGAAAGGGTACTAGGAACTTCAGGAATGTTAAGTGTGCTGCCCAAATATTTTTAAAAGTACTTTATGGGAACAGGGAAGTTATATAGCTCACTACTTATTTCCAAGCAAAAATGTTCTTTTACCTCAAAAAATTGGAATGATGATCAGAATAAAATATATCTGGTTAAAATTCTGTGTGCAAGCACAGGTGGTATAAATGTTTTGTTAGAAGCTTCTAAAAATTAAAATGGCCTTTAAAAAAAATTGAGGGAAGAGTTTCTTCTTTTTTTCCTCATTTTTCAAAAAAATTAATGGAAAGAATATAAAATGAAAAAATGAAAGACATTTTGTTACTTTGGTATTAGTATTTTAGGGGACTGGGAATTTCTCTTCATTCTTCCCTTTTGCTTATCACTTTGTTCTGGTTTATTTTTTTCTTCAGGTAAAGACTGGAGAAAGAAATAAAGGAAAAAGTGTGATGGGGAAGAATAAGCCATTGCTATGAAAAATGTTTCTAAGATCTGTTATGTTTCCACAGTAAAAATACTATACCTAGGAATATTGCACCAAAAATTATTTAAAGGAGCAAATAAATAAGAAAACCCTTATGGTGCATACTTAACACCTTTGTATATCTGCTTTATTGCTTTAGAAATATCCAGTAGAAACCATCTTGACATCTAATTGAAAAATATTGCTTTAACATTTCCTTACCTGACAGGCAGTTTTGGTTAAGGTGCTAACCAGCTGTGCTAGAGGATTCATATCTCATTCCTTGTCAAATGTCTAAGTTTAGTAGGACTTTGTTTATCAATGAATTTTGCAAATAACCATAAAGACAGACAAGCCCAGGTCCTGAACCTGAACACATTATGTGCTTCCTCTTTATAGGTTAGGAAATATGGCACAATGGAAAGAAAGCAAGTTTTGTCTGAGGGCACTTTTCTTCTATTCGGTCCTTTGAATAATTAATTATTTATTTATTTTCTGTTTATACAGTTTTTTGGGTCCTTGGGTCCTTGGATCCCCACTATGCTGTTGAAGAATTACTGTAATACAGGAAAAGGGGAAAAGAATGAAGAAGAGAAGGAGTAATTAGAGGAAGGACAATGAAACATATTACTCAAGTAAAGTCATCATCAATTTACCCACAGTTTTATTAATGTGGTGTTTGAGACACCAAATTTCCTTTCAAGACCTACAGAAGGGGATGACAGCTATTACAGATGTGTGATGCTCTTGCAGCAAGTCTATGCTACTGGTTGTAATTTAGCCATAGTGGTGCTGTGGTCACAGAGGTTAACCCAGTTAACTCATTTCAAATTAGCTGAGTCTTTCTACATAGCATGGCACTGAGCAACAAAGACTAGCCTGGAGGAGCATTTCTCCATGTAAAAACATGTACAGATGTGGACCTTTTGAAGGAGACCACTGAATTTTATAATGAAGGAAGCACAAGCTAGGGAGATCACACACCTGGCTGAGGTAAAGTAAAAGTAAAATTTGCAATGATAACATTCCTAATTCCTTGCAATAGCTAGCATCTAGGAAGCAGGATTTGTTATGTCACCATCGTATATGATCCCAATCTCCATTAAATAAATGTCTATGCGTTCACTTCATTGTGCTCTGAATGCTCTTCCATTTCCAAGCAGTAGCAAGATATTTTTTTCTGACTGTGCAAAGGTGCTGGTATTGATCTCACTTTTTTTCTGCTCACAAAGTAGAGCAACTATATGCAGGGTAACACTTTCTTTTGCTTATATGTCCCTTCATCTCTAGGACCAAATGTAGAGTATGTTTAAAAGGGTCCGCGGTGGGAATTCAGTTAATTTCTTCATAACTAGTCAACATGGCAATTGGTGCAGATACAATGGACAAGCTCTTTTTCACTTCCTTAGTGCAATTGTTTCCCTTTGAACTTTATGCTTCATTATTACCCAAGCTTTGCATATTAGATGACAAGGATAATTTAATACTACTTTGTCAGTGGTTTTAGTGTGAAGTTTGCCTTTAACAGAAAGCTAACTGCTGATCTTCAGACACAAAGCCCAGGAATCTATCAGCAGAGTTCAAAATTAGCTGAGATCTTATGGCCTGAGGCCACGCTGGTAACTAATGGCAATTTTACAATCATTAGTTTTTGCCTGATGGCCCAGTAGTAAGTGGGACCATGATCATGACCCAAATCTAAGGAAAAGGCCTCCAGGCCCAGCTTTTTGTCAGATTATGGCTTTACTACCTAAGCTGGTTTTATCTTATTACAGAGTGTAAGCTGTGGTAAGCTTGATACAGACAGAATGGAAAAAAAAAGAAATTGACCTAACCTTACCAGATTATTAATCACAGGCAAAAGGTTGGGAGAAAGGATCTAGGGTGTAAATTGGCACCATCCCTGCTGGTCACTTTTTGATGAACTACAGATTTGAATCCAATTTTGCCTTATCATATTAATTTGGAAATCAGCAAACACAGTAAATAAGACAAAGGATTTCTATTTTGAAAATAAGTTTCCCAGATGAAAACTTTGGTTTATATACTTTCCTAATACTGTATTTTTAAGATGTTTACAGAGAAGACAAACTCCTTTAAATTAAAAAAAAAAAAAAAGTTCCAGTCCTTATTGCTGGGATGATATTAATTTTTCAACTAATGACCATAATGTGCAAATTTCTGGGGGAAACAAAATGACAACTTGCTTTTCAGTTACAAGAAACTAAGATAGAATTTCTGAGTTGAAGCCGTGGGTAAATTTCAATGCTGAATAATGTCAATGAAAGCAAAACCAGTAAGTTTTTGTATGTTATAAGGTGTTGCAGGATAGAAATAAATTTCCCAACCATCTCTAATTTTCAGAAATTAACACGACAGAGCCTTGGATAACAGTTTCTGTTAAGCCAAATTATCTCTAATGCTTCTCCTCAAAAGTCTCAGGATTTTGGGGGTGGGGACAGATGGACTACAGGAGTGATGGTGAGGGAGAAACTGACTCCCAGAGGATGCGTATAAGTAAGAGGATAATAGAAAAAGAAAATAGTGGTGGGGAAGCACAGGAAATACTATCTAAACAGTGCTAGTGCAAGAAAGAGGGGTAGTTATGTTGTATGTTTGTCCACTAGAAAAGCACAGACACAGGTTACTGGTAAGTAGGGAGAAATGATGGAAAGCCTGGGCTTGTGGGAATGAGACCCAGCCTTTTTTACTGATCTCATGCATACTTTTTCTGTGATTTGGTTTCTTTACCTGTAAATAGAATTCAATTCTATGTACCCAATATCTCAGTATCGTAAGAATTAACATTTATAAAGCGTTACATCACCCAGGACTATAAAACAACATAACTACAAATTATTACCGATACCAAAAGGCAGAGATTTAGCAGATATTTTGTCTTTACATACCTAGGATGAGCTATGCAGTTCTTATCAAACCAAATCATACAGACTGTCTTATTTTCCCAATCTCGCCAAGATATTTTCTTTACCCACTGCTTTGTGCTTGTCTTGTCTCCTCTATATTTCCCTTAAACATCCTCTACAAACACTTTAGCACAGCACGTAGAGGTAGATGAACTTCATGTAAGCAACTAGCATAGCCATTCCTGTGGTTTCTATAGCTTCTGTCTTATTTTTAGATTGTAAATTTTGGGGGGCCAGGGTAATCATTTTGTTCTCTATTCCTACAGCCCAATAATAATCTGATCTATAGTTGTTCTCCAGATGCAACAAGAACAGCAACCTTTGTAAAGAGAAGAAGACAAAACTGTTTCATGAGTATATCCAGACAAGTAGAAAAATAATTCTAATCATTGTAAGGCAATAGAAATATTATTGTGTCGCCTTTGTGTAAGATTGTACTATTTTTACTTAAATATGTTTGTAATGAAAGACAGTTAAAAAGATTTGTGGCTTGGCAAACCCCAATGGTATTGTTCATCCGAGCTTTGTCCACATTTGGGTTCTACATATTGTTCAATACTGTGAAACCAAAGCCATTTCCAACAGCAGGGCCCCACCGTAAATGTCTCCACCAAGCCAATTATCAGGAAGAAACAGGCAGTGGATATTGGGGAAGCAAGTGCAACCCAAAGTCCTTCTCTTGCCACAGTTACACCTGATTGCAGCACGTTCAAGTGAAGGAAAACAAGCAGGGCTGGATACTTGTCTTCTCTGGGAGGTGGACTGGTGATCACAGACCACCAGAGAGCTGTTACCACATCAGCCACAGGGAAACAACACATGGGCTGCTGAAGTTAAGAAAACTCCTGCCCAGTATTTGAAACTTTCCTACTAGAAGTAGGAAACAGGTCAACAAAGTCACTGACTGATTGGCTATCCTTAAAATTATCACCTCTTAGAAGTCTTAGTGCTGTAACATCCATTCCTAGACTTCAGTTTATTCTCCTGGAGCTTGTTTGGGACCAAAAACCAGTGAGCATTTATTTTTGTCACTCACAGAAGAAGAGCTAGGACTGTGAACTCACACAGGAGTGGGTTTATTGAGAAACAAGTTGCCATTCAAAAGTTGAACTGTGGTTCAACTATTTTGGAGATGTATAAGCAGATAACACAGTGCTTTTCTTCATGGTGAATATGCCTGATGGCTATTGCAACAAAACCAAAGATCTAACTAAATGATCATACACTTTCTGGTATCTGTGGGATGAAGTGCGGAAAGAACAAGGATGTTAGGTGAGAGACGTGGAAAGTGTTCTGGTACATCTTTTCAAACTAATTCTGCAGCATGAATGAGAACTACTCACCTGGACTAGAACATTTTCAAGCAATAAACGAGCACAGTGACTAATGCTGAAATCGAAGTGAGGCACCTCTTACTTACACAACCTGCCCACACATTTAGCTGGGTTCAGAAACACCAGCCTGATCTTAGCAGCCTGATCCCAGATCCACTCACCTACTGTCAGCCTTGCAAGGCAGAGTGAATTTGGTAGCTGCTGACTAAATAAACCATGTAGGAGTATGTCTTTCAGACACAGATGGTATTAGTCGTCCTAAACTAATGAGAGCTTGGCAATCACAAGGGGGACAGGAACTGGGGGAGGGGTGGCTAACCCCAAATGGGAAGGCAGCACTCAGCAGTGGATTCCAGGGGAAAGAAACCCAGTTACCAAAGACAGATTTTCTGCAATTCTTGCTTGTTAGTAGGATTTGGGTAGCTTGAAAAAAATTACTGAATCAACACTTCTTTTTGCAAATGACACAGCTCTTTTTAAAGAGAAAGACACAGTCTGCTAGTGCTGTCAATCTCCTCTAGTCCTGCTAAGAGGCAAAAGTGACAAAGAAGATGACAGAACATAGCTTTCACTAGCATCAGCCACCAATCTGACTGCTACATTGAAACTGGGAGCTGCAGCAGCTAGCCTTCCTGACACCTCAGCAGTCCCCTTTCCTGGAAACTTTCTGTCATTTTGTAGTTGGAACGATAGGTTTGATCTTGTGAAATCTACCTACCTGATGATGAACCCACACTGATTTCTTGGATATATGAGGAGGATAGGGGCCCAAATCCTGTTTGTTCTCAGTAGACTTAGGTTTCTTTGAGGACTCCAGACTCATTCCCTCATAAAAGCAGACCTAGAGGTATGAGGCAACAGCCATTGATGGCCATGGAGAGACTCTGATCAATTTAACTGGAATCTTGCCCAGACTCTAATTAACCAATTAAATAGCCTTCCTAACAAGGCTACGAAAAAACCCAACCCAGCTGCTTCAGAAATACCTAGTAAATGAAAATGAAAAAATTACCCCAGGAAGAGTGGTGGTAATCAGTGATAGGGAAATCTTTGGAGAAGCTTGAAAGCTTTTTTCAAACATTATTTTTAACAGCCACCCTAGAAAATCTTGACTTTTTTGACATAATTTTGAATTCTGCTCTTGTATTGTTTATCCCTCCAGTTATCTGCTTTCGAATATGGATGAATCTGCTGATTGAAAATTAAATATAAATATCTATGTGCTTTATATATTTAGCAACAAACACATACACACATATGTACAGTGTATTTGCATTGTTGCCTGGGAACAAAATGCCTATTTTTAGTTAATATCAGGTGATTTTAATTTACAAGAACTACCTCGCCTCTCAGCATTTTAAAGAGCATACACAGTGGCACCTGCATGCTTCTAACATTTGATGTATCATTAAATATGCCTTCTCACATTTGGCACATAAACCCTGATAAAGTTTCACCTTTTAACGAAATAAATGACTCAATTAACAAGATGAAAAACAGCAGTGTGGTGGCAGACCCTCTTGGTGGCAAAAAAAAAAGGATAAAAAAGAATTATCTCAGCAGGGTGTTAATACAAGGAGCGCCACAACACACAGCGGGCACCTGGTTTGAGTGACAGCCACCCAGCAAAGCTGACAGATTTGTCAGCTTGCTGACCGCTGGCTTGAGTCTCTCGCACCACCCTAGGAATAAATTGTTGCTCAGGAATGGCTGGGCAAGCAGTCACTTGTCTCTGTTAATCTAATTGAATTTTTTAAAGTTGTTTTCATTTTTATCTGCTCCTGTGTGGAAACGTTCGTTCCTGGAGCAGCCATTTTTCGCACCCTTAGATGACTAACTTCCTCACAGTGCTGCTGTCTTTTGAAGGAAGGCATAGATACAGACGCAGGGCCAAATTCATCTCTCAGCTCCCAGGGTTTGAATGGATATAACTGAGGTACAATATGACCTACAACAAGGGAAAATTTCCTTTTTTAATGGGATTGGAACTTTGGACATCTGTATTCAGGGCCCTGTTTCTCCATAAGGTCCCAGCTGACAGGGAGCACTGTTCATGGGTGATATATCCTATATGACCAGAAACAAAGCAGGAAGGGAAGTTGGAAAATCATTATGCCTTCCCTTGAAGTGGACATTAGCCTGCATGTGAGCATCTGCTGTGCTGTCCAATGGGAAATTAAGCGAGTGATATAAATGCATATGGAGAAAACTGGGACTTTGACTCAAAGACAGTTCAGTAGTGTCAGGTATGGAAGAGTCTGACAATCAGCTGAAAATTTGGCTAAGCAAAGACAGCCTTATTTAAAGAAGAGATGATCAGGGATTGCACAAAATCAATCTGTTGGATATCACAGTTTCTGAGGATAGTAGATGTAAAACTACAACCTCTATTATATAATCAGGCATGTGCCTACATGATGACATCTTTATAACTGTATGCTGCACCTCTCTATGCATTGCATATCATTAAGCACCCAGGATATGTGTAATCAGTCTAGATCTAGGAACTACCATTTACAAAGTTCTTTTTTAAAGTATGACAGAGAAAACTAAATATGTTCTGGTTTGACGCAATGCTGATCTCCCAAATGCTACCAAAAAAGGCCAGGTTGCTTCTAATAAACCTTTTGAGTTATTATATAGGAGACTTAATGTTGGATCTGCTCTGATGCACTGAATTCTGAGTGAAGGTGCAACTAAAATAACTTAGTGATAGTTTTTACTTGTGAAAGACAGTTTAGCTTGTATCTGTGCATCCAAGAAGCATTAAAACTTCAGTGCTCAAAAGCCTCATTTAATTTCAAATGACAATGCTCCTACTCACATGACAAAACCCTAAGATTAGCTCTTCAGTTCCTGTGAGCAAAGAGTATCTATTTTCAAGCTGCATATTACCTTAGTAGCAAAACGTATTTGTAATATTCCTCAAGAATGGACAAGTCTAGCACTCATTTAACTCAAGGCAAATAGTGTCACGTTATTCTCACAGTTACAGGGCTCTGTATCTGTTTTCATCTTGCCTCTCTGTTGTGATTTTACACAGAATATCTTTCTACTTTTCATCTGCGTACAGTTTTCTCTAATGGAAGCATCCTCACAAAATCAATAGGGTTGTTTGTTGAATCAGATAATATTAAAACAGAGTATACACATATGAGTCTGACCTTCAGCTAAAAACTTTCATGATAGTTAGAGAGGTGATTATTTCTAATATAGATTACGTTTTGCACTCCAAACTGTAAAGAAATGCCAGGATAAATAAAGGTATGCATTATTTTTCTGCATATTCGGTAAACTTTGGAAAACAAAAAGGTAAAGTATCTTTTATATCCTGGAGTAAATGGCTTTGTATTTGCTTTAACATTCTTATTTGACTGATACCTTTGGAATAGAGCCATCAGCAAAACATGTGAATTGAGAGTCTGGGAATATGTCCTTAATTTCCATACAGTACGTCTTCAAAAGGTATATAGTAACATGTGGAAGGAATGAAATTTGATAGGTCTTTCTCAGGACCATTTGACAGTAGTATTGAAAATAAACCTGAGAGTAAAATATGGACAAGAACTGGGTAGATCTAGTATTAGAAATTACTACTTTCCAGCATTTATCTGGAAAATCATTCAGCTCTGGAACTTTTGAATAGCTCTTCTAGTGCTTCAGACTGGATGATATTGAGAGGAATAACCATTTTGTTTTACTACAGATATCTTCTTTTTTCCCTTTTTTTATTATAATTTCTGTGATAGCAATCTTCACAGAAAGAGGGATAAAAATGGACATTCTTTAAAGAGACTGCAGTTCTCTTTAAATAAAGAGAATAAAGCAGTACAAGTCAAGTTCTAACTACTGAAAAATCAGAATTTTACACTGATCTTCATGTGACTTTTGTGATTTTGAATAGATAGATATATTAACTTCCCCTGATTATCTGTGCAAGCCCTTTTTCCCTTTTTAATAGCTCTGAACAAAGTCTTGGGGTAAAGGGAGCACTACATCAATAGCCCTGTCCAGGAACTGACTCAGTACCCCTTGAGCTTGGTTATAGTTCCTCTTCAACCACAAAAGCAGAAAATGTTATTATGCAGGATGTGTAGGCACACCAAAAGTTCATCCGGTACAGAAATCTTTTTCAAGAAGAAAACATTCTCCTAAGCAAATGCTTCCATTCTCAATTCTATTTACTCTATAAAAGATTTGGTACTAGGTGAAAACATCAAGTCCCTTTGGGTTTATAACACAGCATTCACGATTAAATAAATTAACAGGCAAGTGTGGCTTAGGTCAACTAAGTGTTTTGCAAACACTGCAGAGAATTCAGCATTGTGTTTCCTGAGAAACACTATCTCTTAAAGCATAGAGGCCCAGAAAAGATAACACATTTCAAAAATGCTGGTGTTAGGAGTTATAAATAAATATGGTTTTATATAAAATATCCTATACAAACTCAAGTAAATAATAATAAAATATGTTGTTCTGAGTTATGTAACATTCAGTATCCCTGTCCAGAAAGGTTTTACTCCATACTGAAAAGAATATGTGTATAACAACATAAATGGCATGAAGTCTTGGCTCCATGCAAGTCAATGGAAAAACTCTTACTGACTTTATTAACAGGCAGCATTCCTTGCACCCATGCAAGTCAGAATACTTCTAAGTTCATTAATGTTTAGCTTACCTGTGTCCAAATATGCACATAAATATTAGGCCAAATTCACCACTGAGTCACTGCTGTTATAGTTACACACGGAATAAAGGAAACTAATTATTCTCTTCACAAAATATTAATTATTTCAAAACAAAAGATGCTATGCCCTTCTGTCTATTAAAAAGTAGATGTAGAAGTACTGTAGATGACTTCCTTTCAAATACAATTTCATTCACAATTCATTTCTTCAGGAGGCAATAAAAAAAGCAACAGAAATACATTTCATATTTGTTCTTCTTTAGCTTGATAGAGTCCTAAAACATCAGTTTGGTGTTTTCCTATACTGCAAAAGATTTTATTTTCAGGAACATCATCCCAATGATCTATTTGGGATACAGAATCAAGAGCAAGGGACACATGCAGGTCACCACAAATACAGAAGGCAGATTAGATTTGCAATGTCCAGTGAATAACACTTGCAGTGATCTTTATGCACAAATACACAAAAGGAAAAATGAAACACGAAACTTTTCCAAAACTTTGTGATTCACTTGCAGAAATTCAGCCTGTTTAAGAAGGGTAACTTCAATGTGAAAACTGCTAACCATCACTGATTTGCCAAGCTGTATTACTATAAAATGTAGTGTTAAATATCTTACAATAGAAATCAAAATTCTATCATTTTTGTTCTGCAGAAATTTGGTTGAAATCTTTGCTTATAATAAATGCAATGCTCATCCATCATTATAAGAATCAGAACCACGTTCAGAATCACACATTGTTTTTCAATTTTGTATGCAAGAAAGAAGAAATATGAAACAGAATTCAGCACATGGATGAATAAACCTGTAATTTATTAGATCATTTTTGCTCTGATCAAGGGAATAGCTCAAAGAAAAGAGGTCAGAAGGACTAGTACTGTTAATATGCAATTGATGAAATCCTCAAACACATATTGATCCACTTTTTATTACATTTTTAAATCCTTGACTGTGAATATTTCCCAATAAGACAATAACTATAGCAAATATAATTTGCTGTTCTTAATCACAGTAGATGTTCTTTCCCCTCTAAAGATCATCACACCGAAGATATTTACATCCAATACACAATGTGAATTTGCCATAGACCGTATTTCATACACTGCCCTCTTTTTCACATTCGTTTCTTCGAGCGTATCATCTCTATATTTGACAATATCTGTACTAACATATTTTAGTCACACATGGAAACCCTAAACAAACTTTCCTGACAATATAAATTGTTACTGCAAAATAGCATAATAATGTGTTAGACCTCTACCCCCTAAAAAACCTTCACTGCCTTATTCATTACTTAAATAAAAAGAAAAAGCCAAGTTAACTGTCAGGAAATTTTTTCTCAGAGCTGTAGAATTTCACAAGGAATTCAATCTAAAGGGAAAACTGGGGATAGCTGGTCGCCCAGACAGGCCCGGGGAAAGTCTTTCTACCACTTGTGTTTGACACAGCTTGAGGCAAAGCAGGTTGTATAGGCCTTGACCCAGCAAGGTCATCATTTTGTGAGCAATTCTGAGGCCTGACATCTGCTGCCTGGCTTTGAGTAAAAACCAGACCCCCTTAGCCAAAACACAGGCCTGTGTAAAATAATCCCTCAGCAAGGATCCTAGACTTCAGTGAAAAGGCTAAATGGCCCTCTTTTTGTCTGGGCATCCAGGCTTTTTAGTCCTTCCTCATCACGTAGCAAAGAGTGCAGAACAAAACCATTCCCAGAATGCAGATAAAGGCCATATTCTCACAACTCCGTGCCATAACTTCTTCACCTTATGCGAGACTTGCATTAACACTCTGGGTGCATGGCTTTGCAAACAAAAAGGGACAGGCATGCAAGAGCTCAAAGAGGGACACACCCTTCTTCTAAAAATGTATTCAAAATAGTGCTTTTTCCTTCACAGTGTTTGAAAAAATATCCATTGTACCAAATAAAGCATGTGATGTGTATGTGCTATTTAATGACTGCTGAGACTACATACAAGAAATGGGAGACCTGATCTCAGACTTTGTTTCTCCACCTAGGACTGGAACTCAGAGGAACCTGGTGACCCATACAGAGGTGGCTTTAAGTCTTGGCTGCCGCTTGATTTTGAATTACTCTGGAAGTCTTTCAATCATTCTGGCATCAGAAAGAGACTGATGGAGGGCATCTGATAATAACCTGCTTACAAGGAACCTCCATAAAGCAAAAGTAGTACAAGGTCTGCCACTGGCAGGACATGGGGAGTGTGAAATGAAAGCTTACCTAGAGGACAGGTTATGACTGTTAGCGTTTTTTTCTCAGAGCCAAGTAAAAGCACTCCTGAAGTAAATTAATCTCATCACAAAGGTCAGGGAATCCCCTGGATTTTTCTACAACACAAATAAATTTTGTCTTCTCCTCACCCTCACAGCTCCATCTAGCCCCAATTACAAGTAAAAACTAACTCCAAAACAAAGCAATTCTGGGAAATGTATTTACCTTACAATGCAAAACATACAGTCTGGGTATTCCACTCTAAATATCCAGTGAACTCTCCCCATGGCAGCTGCAAGATGCTTGCTGGGCCCCAGCAGAAATAATTGTCTATGCCACAATCTCCCCCCAAACAACTCCCCTTTGCTCACGTCAACACAAGACAGAAAGTGGAATGAGGACAAAGGTAAATGTGTCCTACTGCTGCCTTAACCTGTCTGTCTCTGCTAGTGCTCAGTTCCCCAAGAAACAGTCAGAAGAGCCTCCAGCCAGCCTGAGGCACCCTTATGCACCTCCTCCTGGGGAACTGCTTGTCCCTGTGCAACCTCAGGTCTAACAACAAACTCACCAGTCGCATTCATAAAGTACTCACCTACTATGGCTGCCTTTTAAATGTGGCAGGTCATTACAGAAGGAGTTGGCTGGATAGGAACAGCAAGCATGTTAGGAGATAATGAGATCCTGTGAATCTATTTGGTGGCAGAGAATTATTTTAGGTAAAATATCAGCATGAGATCAAAAGATCAATATCGATCATGAATAAATTTAGACAAAAATTAGGTAAATTTCTAAATCTCCAAATGCATAAAGCTCTACAACAGTCTTCCAGACAAAAATTATATTGTTCCAGATTGACATTGATTAACTTATGGAAAGAATTTTGTAACTAGATGAGAGAAAGCCTGAGGATAAAAAAATTAAAACTCATTATGTGAATTCTTGGATTAGATGATGTCATGGTACATCAAGGGGGGTTGCACTGCATTCACACTATACTATTAATCCCAAATTTCAGCATTCCTGGTGGTTGCCTTGGGCCTGTTGGATGCTGCATGTTGAAGTATTTCATTGATCTGCTGTGCGGGATCACACACTAGCTGTGTAGCAGAATCCAGGCCATTGCAGACACCCAGGTACCAGCAATGCTCCAGGGTTATCCCGCTCCCTCCCTGTGGCAACTTAGAATTGTGAGTGTTGGTCTTTATTAGGGGCCTTAAATTCATTATTATATTGACAAGCACTTGATTAACCAAGATGTGAGGAGTTGATGATATATGGACCCTTCTGAACTAAACTGCTGTGAGTTGCAGTTACAGGAACTAAGCACACCATATCCCAGGCTATTCCCCCTGTCTTATTCCATAGGAAAGTGCAGATAAGGAATGCAATATCAGAATAGGATAATTTGGATCAAAGAAAGGGGAGAATTAAATCCCTTGGGGCTGGGATAATTTGGATCAAAGAAAGGGGAGAATTAAATCCCTGAGTTGATATGGGAGAACGATTTAAAGAACACTGTCAGAGAAAGCTGACCATCATTATCAAGGTACACTAAGAAAATTCAATGTAAAAGAAGCAGTGTACTTATGAACACCACTTAATTCCACTATTATGCTACCATGCCTGCCATGACTTCATTCCCGAAGCTTTTCAACTGAACGCAGTACTCACCAGTCCAGTGATTTAAGTACTAGCATCTGAAATATGCTTTCAGCTAAGAAAATGCAAATAATAAAATTTTACACATGAAAAATACATTCCAAGGAGGTGTTTTCCTTGACTTCTGCTAATTCTGGGCTCTCAGTGGAGCTTTGCTTGAGGAAAGAGGGGCAAACTAGAAGAGGTGCACAGTGCAGAGAGGGCATCATCATCCTGTTGAATGTCACAAAAGGGTCTATCACAGAGGCAGTGGTGTATTGGTCCAGAGAGGAATGAGCATGTTAAGAGTTAAAAGAGGAAGTAAAGAATAAAAAGCACCTGTAGGATGATGGAAACCTTTATAAAATCAGAATTTCTTTATTTGGCTTGTTCTTCAGAGCAAGGGATAACTGTGTTCAGATAGTAATGCTCAATGTTACAAATCCCTTAGTTTTACTCAGATACTAGGCAGATAAGATCATCAGAACAGCCAGGGCCAAAGATTTTCTGAGAATTTCCTAGGACTTTCTAGGCAATATTCCGTACAATATTTTAACCTGAAGCACCCTGTATGCACACAGCTATGCACCTTCCAGCACATCATGGTCTGTCCTTTTGCCCTGTTCTTCCCTGGCAGAAAAATCCAACCTGCCCTCAGATTTTAGTAGCACAGGATATACTGCTCAGATCAATATTTTTGTTCTATAAGCATAAATTCTGTCATTTTTATTAGGAATTGCAAGCTCTTTAGCCAATGTCTGTTGGCCTTTGGTAAAGGCTTTGGGGAATCAGACAAACAAGATAGACATTGATAACCAGGGTTCCTTTGGAGAAACCATGACAACCCTAATGGAAGTTGGTCTAAATACATTGGCCACATTGGTGAGTAGTATATTGGGCTGTAGAACCAATTTTTAACTACCTGTATGTGGGGTTTATCTCCTCAAGAAAATCTGCATTTCAAGGAAATTGTTCAAGGGTTCCTACAACCAGGCACCTTCATTTAAGTAAATGTAGTATTCTTATGAACCGCTGCTATCACAAAAGGATTGTGGTCCAATGTGTGCATTCAGCACTGTGGGTAGGTATCCTGCCCTCCTTGCCATTAGTTAAAGTCCTTATGTAGTGTAGGATTCTGCACTTCACGCACACTAGGACATACACAGAAGTACAATCACTCTGAATCTGTACAACAAATTCTGACAATGGCATAATTCCTTTCCTACTGTGCCACAGCCCTTGCCTCTTCAAAGTTGTTGGTTTCACTTTGAAATATAGTGATTTAATTACAAGTCAAGTCATTCTCTGTACCATGGTGTTAGCTATGCAAGAATACTTCTAACAAAAATAAAAGTAAAAATCTTCCAAAATTTTGTTTTAAACCTGTAGACTACTAAATATACAAGCAAAGCAAGCAATTCTAGTTACAAGATTTTAAATCAAAGGACAAATGATAGTTCAGTTCACAAAATCTGGAAGTTTAGTCTCACTTGAGAACAGGTAAAAAAGGGTTCCTAGACAGTACATTAGGCTTTGCTATTGGAGGTTGGTCAGGAATTTAAGGGACTGACGTGATGGGCCTAAATCCCACTATCTGAGATAGAGAGATAGAGAGATAGAGGGATCAAAGAAATGGAGCTGCCATCTACCACTTGTTTTCCCTGCCAGGCCAGGAAACTGTGATAGCAGAACAAACCAAAAATTGTTCTTCTCAACATGACAAGTTCCCTAAAATCAGGATATGCAACAGTGTGCCTAAGGGGAAAGAGATAGAAGACGGATGCCTAGTCTGGCAGAGAATGTTTTCTGACAATAATGTCTTCCATTCACTAACACCATCAGCTGCCTGTTTTTCTATCTGTTTCCCTAGCATTGCTGGTAGACCAGATAGGCTTACACCAATGTAACCCTTTTTCTTCTGTTCCCTAGAAAGCCTGTTCTCTAAAAAGTTCTTAGGTAACTTTTTATTATTCAATGAAGTTATAATTCCTACAGATCTGCATTGCAGGAAGGACCTTTTCACTAGTTAAAGGAGAAAGTAGGTTCACCATGCAAGTGTTGAAACCTTCTTTCTGTGTTTCAGATGTCACTTGATACAGCTGCAGACGTTTTCAAATTACTTTGTGGCATTGAGGCTTTTCTGACTTACTAGTGCTATATGACATGTTGTCTGTCTTTCTTGTCGGTTGCTGTAATGCACTTTTTCACTGGCTTTAAAAAACATTGAAGTTCTATTTATGATGTACTTTTCTTGTATTTGTATCAATAAAAGAATCTGGCTAAGGTTTTTATTGAAAAAAGTGTCCTGATTAAGATTTTTATTTAAAAATACTCTTCTAAAGATTTGTGCTAATAATAATTATGCACTGATTAATTGGGGAGGTACTTTATAATGCAGCTACAGAATGATGGTTCTTAATAGCCACATGATGCAGTATGCTTTCTTAAATCTGGCCCAGCTGGCATAGAGAAGGAAATGAGGCCAGCAGAGAACAGATAGGAAATATACTGTTTTCTAGAGCTGTTCTGATCCAGAAGCTGGCTTGATAAGAAAGATGGGGCAAGGTATTAGAGATTAGTTGACTGCGGGGGAGCCCCTTGTACAGTGGGCACGCTCACTGGTTGTAATTGCTCATTCTCAGGATCCCCAGGTGAGCTAACATTTGGAAGGAGAAATAGCGGTATTCAGAAATGATGCTAACTCACTTTCACGCAAGATGTCCATATCCACCGCTGGCAATAAACGTTCAGTCTGTATTACAGAGAACAATACACTGTAAGTGCTACGATGCTTATCAGCCTTTTCTACCATGCTTTTGGCGTCCTGAGCATATCCAGGAACCAATTGGTTACAGTGGGAATGGCAGCCTAAGTGACTGGATCTACTGGATCTATCTACAATGCCTCTGCTGGATTGTTAAATGTCATAAAGCTTCTTGTCTGTCAAGCATATCTTCCTGAAAAAAAAAAAAAAAAAAAAAAAAAAAAAAAAAACAAACCCAAACATATTTTTTGATCATTTCTTGGAATCCTCCTGCCCATTGGCATCAAATCTGTGATGGTATTCCCAGCCTGAAATCCTGTCAGAATTACTGTAACAAGGCAAAATAGTCACACCAATTAAGAACTACAACCTTTCTGCTTTCTGTTCTTATAAGCTATCCTTGAGCCTTGATCCTGTACAGTCACTCTCCCCATCATTGCTGTAGTCAGTGCTGTTGACAAGTGGACGTACCCCAGGGACAGATGTGATCCTCAGCCTACTTGGGACACTGAAGAAGTGTGCTGCAAGGGGGGAGGAGCATGTGAGGTGTCTTTGATGGACAGTCTGGACATGCAAAGAAGCTGAACCTGTCTGTGCTAGCACAGAGAGCTATCACCCAGTTACCTTGACTTCAGGCTGGAAAAAGGTATTTCAATAAACAGATTGGACATTTGGGGTTAGCAGCAAAGCCATGTGGGGAAAGCATCATGTCAGACAGCAAAGTGCTACAGTAGAACTACTTTGGAAGAGAAATGAATTCCTGTTTCTGTAAGAACGAAAACTCCCCAGAAATGTTGATAATGACATCCTTATAAAGGACAGGGTCTTATAGATGCAGATCTTTTAATAGTGGTGCAAGCTAGTTTGTACTCGTATGAATTACCCACATAGACAAAATCTTGATGTCATAAAATGTGTATGTAAACAGGGGGATGGAGGGGAAGCAGTCGTATAGCAAGATGCATCTCAATTTTAAACCAAAACAAATGTGTTTGAACAGTTTTTCCTAGTCTGTCAAGGAGTTTCAGACCCTAAAGGTATTTGAGCCTGTTCCCTTTCTCCTTAGGTACAATCACTAATCTCTATCACTACTTTTTTTCAAAGATGCAACCTACTTACCTACCGCATAAAATGCAGAAACTCATATTATCATGGTTCAGCTTTAGAGATTTACATTTGAATCAGTGAACCTTATTTTAGCACAATATATATGTTGAGCAATACAGTGAGAGAAGACTAGGTTTATTCCCTGGATAAGTCATTTATTTCTTTCCTCAAAGAAAAATCCAATATCCTGAGCTCAGATGTGTATTGAAGCTTTGGTGGAAGGGAAAAAAAAAAAAAAAAAAAACAGGTTGGATTAACATGTTCAAATTGGACACTTACTATCTGTATTCTTTGCAGAGCTGACTCTGTACATATTGCTTACTGTATACCACATATGAGACTGGCTTAAACATTTTCCTTGAAGTGGTATGTGGCCTGAACTTATTTACCTAGCAAATAATTTATGAAACCTTGTATTTCTTTTCATGTCAAAGTTTTATTGTTGTATTGTTTAATGCATTTGTCAACTTTGAATTTCAGAGATTCAGGCCATGAAACAGATGTAAATATCACCAGAACCTTTGTATATGTTCAAAGCTTTCAATAAATGGTTTAGGAAACTGGTAGATATTACAGAGTTATTCTTTTTTTCCTTTTTAGTCAATAACATCTAAAGATTTTTATAATCATTCTATTGCAAGATGATTAGGTTGGATGGTCAAAATGGCATTTTTAACTGGTCATTTTTTTCTCTGCCAAAATCTGGAATAATTCAGTTTTACTCTTTGGGCAAAACACAGAAATAGAAAAGCTTTTATTTTCTACATCCAGGTTTCCAGGTTCAATGGTGATCAACAGCCTTCCCATGCCCATAGCACCCATCCCCTTTCCTCTCCCATCTTGCCTGGTTACAGATTACACCCCCTTTACCAATTTCCTTCTAAAGCACTTACACAGCTGCCACCACAGGGTACCTCAGGGCTTTTGTGGGGTCTGGCCCAAAGTGTTTACTCTATGGCATGGACTTTCTATGGCTCAACCAAGTGTGAAACACCTCAAGACTTGAGGTCTGGGTTTCACAATCACAAGATTGTCTCTTACCTGTCAAACTCTGGTGAATTATTCAAACTCAAGATTTATCTACTGCACTGGTTTAATTTAGGATATTTGGGGGTAAAAAACCCCCAAGGCCGAGACCTCCATTCTGTTAAAGCGCTAACAAAAAGATGTCTCATACATCATATTATCTACAATCTCATTTAGAGATAAGAGACAAAAAATTGATCTGTATAGCTGACTAGAGATTGTGGAGATAATGCAGTCCTATGTGGTCAGTACGATAACCATGGCCTCAGCAAATTAACCACTATGGAATCTTTTGTAGAAGGAAGGAGGTCAGTCACAGACCTTGGAGCAGATGGGATGGGAAGGAGGTCACCTGCCCAGTGGTAGTGGTATGTGAGGTCTCATGGCAGTAAGGTCTGCACCACACAAGGACAAACAAATACGCAACTTGAGATTCTGACTTCAACCTTCAAAAAATTGTTTCTTATACAATTTTTATACAAAAAGATTGCCCAGGAGCGTCCCTAGGGTGCATTCAGACATAAGTGGTTGCATGGGGTGCCATGGCAGAGTTATTACATTTAGGTGTAAACTCTCCCACCTCTGCTCACACCACGGGCCTGTCAAATGGCTCCTGTGGGCAGCAGCAGCTTGAAGGCCACACACTTTCAGCAGAACATAATCTTAAATTACTTCTTTTTTTTTTTTTCTTTTATTGTTGAAAGATGCTTCTCATCCAAGGGAACATGCGTGTAAAAAGATGCATGCTGGAACCTAAACTGCAGGTGCTTTATTGAGGGCACCGTCTCGGTCGGGTTGGCACTAGTTACAGTTTCACCCCTTTGCTCAGTGGTTTTATTTATAAATAACATTATCCTGGAGGGGTGCTAGCAGAGAATATCAGCACATATGGTATGTCAAATCCCCTACTGCTTGGAGACCCCTGAAAAGCTTAGGTACAACAGGGCATGCTTAGGGCTCTGAAAATCTTGCCTTTTGTCATTTTAAGCAAGGCCCTTAACATTATTTTAATTGAGTTGTTTTGAATTTAATTATGCATCTCTTGTATAATACACTTACAATAAATACCTCTAGTTATTGCTCTTAAAAATCTCTTTCTTTCCAATATTGACTGCTCTAATTTACTTTTATGCAAACAGCCTAGTCAGATTTAATAAAATGTCTTAGTAGTATGTTTAATGACATCATTCCCCCTAGGGACAGTTGGGAAAATGACCTTCCATTTTACGAAAGAAGAGGATTAATTTTTATTGTCTGCCCTAGTTAATGCGTGTTTAGACATAAAGGCCCGATCAATATGACAGAGAGTATAGTGATTTTACTCACAGTAGTTTCTAAATGGACATTTCTTACTAATCCATTTTTATAAATCACTTTAAAGGCCTTATTGATCTTTAATTGGGAGTTACACCTAATCATTCGAGTGCAACACATGGCTAGTTTGAAACATTTTAACCCTTTCCACACAACTCTTTAAAATTCATATCACGGGAACTTTTGCCCTCTCCTCCCCTTCAAATTATGTAGCATCCTTAGCTCTCAAACAGACCTTACCTAGACCATCACACATCAGAGGAACAAAATACCAGGGCAAAAGTTATACAAAAAACTGTAAAGAGATGGTATTGCATATGTGCGGCAAAATTAAAACATGCCTATATAGAACTAGGGGAGAAAAGCATATTTCTTTGGACTTCTAAAATGCAAATGACCAAAACAAATACATACAGTGGAAAATGGTGAGCTACATTTCTTTTCCACCTCTGACTTCACCAAGCTTAAAATTATAGTGGTTAACTATTTCTTTCTTTTTATTTCTTTCTTTTATTATAGATCAAGTCATGCTGTAAAAGTGCTTGAACAAGCATACAAACACGTTTTAACAAACATATTGCCTTGTGGAGAAAGTTCAGTGAAATTTAGAAATTCACAAGTGGATCTTGGAATTTTGCATTGTTCATATAAGACCTAGGATTTAGTATGGATCACAGTTCTTTCAATTAACATGAATCACTGTTCTTATTAGGTGATGCATGAGTGTCTGTATGTGTTTGTGGAGACATGGAGGTAGGACATATATACATGTACCCTACTACATAATATTATAAACCTATATCAATATGTACACAATAAAAAAAATATATTGGCACATTAATAGTTTTTTTAATGTATTTTTACATCCTTTCAACAGTTTTGAAAAACTGAACCCCAAGATTTTATTCCCTTCTCACCAGAACATTCTTTTGAACTGAACAGTACCTCATGATTTATACAAATGTACTAGTGTAATTATATGATAATATTTATACTCATAGACCAGAAATATGTCTTCATCTATTTTTACCATCTAGCATTTTGTGAATGATTTTTAAAAGAACCCTTGCAATTGTGGAATAGACAGCACTGGATTGGAACCTATTTTATGACTTATTTAGTTGCACAAATGGAAAACATTATCATAAAATGTTGAACTTCCGTGGTTACTGCATTCATATAGATTTCTTGATAATGGCTGAATTAATTTTAAAAATATTTAAGAAAATGTCCTCCTTGACTGAGACTTTCCAATCCAAGAAAACCCACAAAAGCAGTACTTTGCAATCACAATGTTTACATTGTTATCACGTCAGTAATATGAGCCTTTCTCTAGGACACTAAAACACGATCTTCAGAGAGAGACTTAGTAAGAGAGGAATTTGGAAATAAGTATTAAACTCTACTGGATAAACTTAGTCTGCTTAATTGCTGCAATCTCTGAATTTCCACCATGGTCTTCTATAAGATTTTCTCTTCATCAAGAATCACTATATCAGAACAAAGATGAACACAGCACGCCTGCCTAGGGCTTTTGTCTGTAACTGGAACAACCCGGAACTACATTGTTCTCTTAACAAGTTCAAAGACCTTTTGACTGAAAGGCTAATGGATACATCTGGGCAAAACCCAGTAATGGTAAAGATGGCTTTTAATATTTCAAAACCACCTCTAAACAAATAATTGTCTACTAGACTCAGCTACCATTTCAGGCAAGTATAGCCATTTCCCAGTTAAAAAAGTACTTAGTGCCATAAACTTCTAGGAACGAGTAAAAGAAAATACTAATTTTCTTTCCCATTTTTAAATTTGTTTTTCCTTGCTTTAAAAGAAGATGGGTCTGGGGAAAAAAAAAAAAAAAAAAAAAAAGGAAGGTGATTCAGGTACAACTCTGGAAAGCTACTGGAAAGCTTCTACCCTGCAGCATCACATGTGCCACATTTATCCCAGAAAAATAACCAGATGCAGGATTGCACTCATAAAGCTGAAGAGTGAAAGACACACCATCAGTTTGAAGAATGGAGCAGACTATGTGATAGCTTTCAGCTATGATTCTGATCAGTCATTTAGGAATATCGATTTTTGAACATACTAGCTAAGCTAATTTCAGAGGTAAATAATTCTGAGTATTTTTGGTGAATTAAATGGAAGAGCTTGAAAAGTATCAGATCACGCACCAGAGAAGGGAAAATCTCATGTCTAACTGTAAATGACAATTTCCACCTATTTGCAGGAGACAAGTCCAAATCTGTACTTTTAAGACCGGCAAAAGGTGAGTAGAATTTAAGCTGGATGTGAGCTGGAAATATTCCCAGACCTGGCTACATACACAGCGGTGGGGATTTCCCATCTAGAAACTGGACAAATTCTGGCCTGCTGTAGAAACAACTTCAGAATAATCCTGGATGCCTAGTGGTCTAACTCTCATTTAAGCAGCCAGTAATTTTGTGAAAAAGAAGAGGCTAACCTAACTTATAACTTACACAAGACCAGAAGCCATTAGGATTTTACTTTCAGCACAGTACAGAATTCACGTATATGGAAAGTGCAGCCAGCACTTAGCTGAAATACAAAGAGCAGCAGTTTCTACTGTGGAGGGGAAGCCTGGGCTGGGGGAAGAGGGACATGCAGAACTCAGCTCAGATACCTAAATTAAGTGATGGGATCACACATTCATAGAATCATAGAATCATTTAGGTTGGAAAAGACCTTTGAGATCATGAAGTCCAGCCTTTAACTCAGGACTGCCAAGAGGGGAGAATGGAGTGGACATGCTCATCCAAAACTTTAACCAAATCTAAGCACTTGGAAAGTGGGTTGAAACACAGTTACTCGATGAACTGTAGCTTCACATAACATCGGAATCAACTATTTATTTTGCCATTTTTGGTTATAAGGTGACTATTAATACGACTAGTGACTAGTAGGTGGATTTTATTTCTCCTGGACTCTGACCTGTAAATAACTGAACAGGAGCATGATACTGTAGCTTGTGCAACTTTGGATGTAGTCTTAAACTCTTTTTTTAGGTAGTCCTGTGAGAAGCAGGGAGTTGGACTCAATGATCTGTATGGATCCCCTCAAACCTGAGACATTCTGTGATTCTATGATTCTAAATTTGGGGGTTTTTTCCAGAGATTACATACAGATCTTCCTTATACCTCAATAGGAACAATCAATAACTCAAAAGACTAATATTTGTTTATAAACCAGGAAATATAAAGCTGCCTAGGAAAAAAAAAAAACCCACACAGGAAATATAAAACTGCCTAGGGGAAAAAAAAAAAAAAAGGAAATATAACAGCTGGGGTAAAAGAACGAGAAGACACATTAAGGAGGAGGGGGGAGAAAGAGAGAAAGAGACAGAGAGAGGAAGGAAGGAAGGAAGGAAGGAAGGAAGGAAGGAAGAAAGAAAAAGAAAAAGAAAAAGAAAGGAAGGAAGGAAGGAAGGAAGGAAGAAAAGATTACAGAAGAGATTTCTGTATGTGCATACACAGTGGTTTTCATGCTGATGAGCAAATACAGGAGTAAGAAGTATTTTGATCAGGAATTGTCATTCTGTGGGATTCAGAAAGCATAGTTATGTCATTAGGTAACAATCTATAATTAACTCATTCAAGTATCTGTGAAGGACATGGCTGAGCCAAGGACAGGAACAGCTATTCCACCCACATGTTCAAATAAAAGCAAACAAAAGTTCTTGCTGTCTGTCACCATAGTCAGAACCTTCATGAAAGCTGGTTGATGTGCAATTATTATTCTGGACATTATCTCTCACTAGAGAGACTGTGTGAAAATCCTTTATTTCCATGCAGAGAAAACTCTGTATTTTAAAGGAAATACACAAGTTTAATAACTGGGCAGCGAAATTTACATAAAAATAAACCAAAAATAAATCACATTTTAAAAATCTTAATTTCAAATCTTATTAACTATGACAGAGAAGTTGAATACTTTGGCGGTGCTACTTTAACTCCTGACATGGCAGTCAAAAGAGAACAGCAGAGTTGGTTGGCAACCATCCTATTATTAACCACTTCAGCAATAGCACAGATTCCAGCACTGCTTTATACTCTTCCTTATAGCACATGTCCTAAAACCTGGTCAGGAGATGGGAAGAGATGACAACACGACAGCTTTGAAAAATATGCACATTATACAGGTGTATTAAATGGATACAATGAAACATTAATCATGCTTTCCTTCTGCTCGTTTTTACCCATCACAGATTTATGAAATTGTTAGTAGTATTTCCGAGTTTTGACAAAAATATTTTCTTAAAGTGTTTTTTTCTGAAGCATTCCCAAAGTTAATTTTAATTAAAATACAGTTATTGGTTCAAGATTAATAAATTTATTCTTTTATTATAAATGTAGAGATAGATCATAATTGGCCATTAAATTCAAATAAATCGTTGCAGATTTACACTGATATGACTCAAAAAAAAATTTGGCTCGTGGTTCCCAGTTATTACTCCCACAGCCTCACTGACTTACAGTAGGGGTGTAAATGAGAACATAATTTAGCCCAAGTTATGCAATTATGGATTCTAATTCCCCAAGGATAAATTTTTATTTAAGGGCAGTTTATTCTAAGTGACTCTTACTACTCCAGCGCAATGTGATATATGTGATGTGGGAGAGAGGGGAAGGACGGAAGGACAGAAGGACGGAAGGACGGACGGAAGGAAGGAAGGAAGGAGGGGGAAGGGAAGGGAAGGGAAGGGAAGGGAAGGGAAGGGAAGGGAAGGGAAGGGAAGGGAAGGGAAGGGAAGGGAAGGGAAGGGAAGGGAAGGGAAGGGAAGGGAAGGGAAGGGAAGGGAAGGGAAGGGAAGGGAAGGGAAGGGGCAAAAAAGAAAAAGGGAGAAGAAAGAAAAAGAAAACAAAAAGAAAGAAGGAAAGAAGGAAGAAAGAAAGAAAGAAAGAAAGAAAAGAAAGAAAGAAAGAAAGAAAGAAAGAAAGAAAGAAAGAAAGAAAGAAAGAAAGAAAGGAGGAAAGAAAGAAAGAAAGATGGACACTTGTAACAAATATCTCTATTAGTTAAAAACCAATTTGACTGTAAACTTTAATTCATCTACTAAATGTCAAGCACTACTGGATAAACCAGCAGTTTCTTTAGCCCTCCTTGTTATTAATGCATGCTTAGCTGCATTTGAAATTAGAAGGTGTGTAATAATACCCTTCCAAAAATGCTTGAGATGAAAATTTTGGTTTGAAATTTACTGAGAACTCTATTACTGTAGTAAGAAGTTATATAAAAGGCAAATGTCAGGATAGAAGCCTTTCATTTAGACCAGCTTATTTCTGACATTATATGTATTCTACGTTTTCAGAAGTGTTAGAGTCATTGAATTTGACCAGTATGCAATCAACTGCTAAAGAACACATTACCATGGGGTTTCTTTTATTTTAAAACCATTTAATTTCCTTAATACCCAGAATCTTTGTGCAGGACTTGCCATAAGCTTTGTCACATCACTGCTTTATCAAACATGAACGAAACAGTTCTATGGGTAGAACTTCATCTAGAGATGTATACATGCAACCCTGGATAGCCTAGTTTCTTTCTGAAAACGTAATTGAAAGTCATTTAAATTACTTTACATACATTACATTTTACTGTCTAAAAATGGTATTATAGGCTTTGCAGGCACAAAGGAGAAAGCCTTTTGTGTATGTGTGTTTTGGGGCAGGGGGGGAGGTGGAATGACAAAAAAATTGTGACTGAGAGTGCAGCTTGGAAGCTAAAGAAAAAAGAATAATTGAGACAATATTTAGGCTCAATAAGGAAAGAATTTTTAACTGAGTTTCCCCATACACAGCCTTGTCCAACTCTTTCACTTGAAGAAGGATCCCAGCTCCTCATCTTCATCTAAAACTCTGTAGGCATTAAAACCAACCTATCAAACAAAAAAGAACAATAAATAAATGATACTGGTTTTTCTTTTTTAATCAAATCCAAAAAGAATTTTACTATTACATTTTCAGAAGGGCAGTAGGGAGAGGAAAGGACAGGACAGGACAGGATGGGACGGGACAGGACAGGATGGGATAGGACAGGACAGGATGGGGCAGGATAGGACAGGACAGGACGGGATAGGACAGGACAGGACGGGACAGGACAGGACAGGACGGGACAGGACAGGAGAAGATTTAAGATTCTTTCTTGCAAAGCTGTACATCTTAAAGTAGACTTTACTCATGCAGGTATATCACCTAATTTCAATGAAACTTGTGTGAAGGAAGTTTTGCAGGATTTGGCCTTGATTTCTTTTTTTCTTTCTTTTTATAAGTAGTCTTTTGAGGTTTGAAAATACAACCCCGAAGCTATGTTCCAGATTTAAATATTCCTGATAAAAATTGGTGGGTTTGTGTTATTTGCATTTCTGTACTTCTGTTATACATCATTATACAACAAAACTCTTTTCAACATTAAGGGCTATGAGATTTTACTCAAATAATATCTGCTAATACTGAATAACTATTCCTTCTCAGAATGTCTCCAGTTTCTTTACAAACCTCACCATCTCTGTGCAAGACTATAATTTCAGAGGGCCTTGAAGTGCTGTTACATCTTGGAGTAACCTGACAACTGTTAAATAGAGAATTGCAATCCAAGTTGTCCAAGGTTACAAAAGTCCAGCTTACCCATTATATTAATTGTTATTAATGTCACAGAAGGAGGAATGTTAGTGGAAACACTGGTCAAATTTGCCTATTTATTACTGAAGTAGCTTAGCTAAGGGGTCCTTGAGCTACCTGGTGAAGTCACAAGTTGGCATGACAACAAGCTCAGAGAATCTAGAAATAGGAGAAAATATATACAGCTCAAATCACCAGAATGTATTTCGTTTGGTTCACTTTAACGACATGGATGTGAGATAATTTTTTTCTGAATATTTATTTGGCAGTTCCTGAAGAAAACCATGAAATAGATAGTCTGGAAGAAATGAGCTTTATCAATATGGCTCTTGCCAATCATGCCAGTATCTAGGGCCACATCATCCACCATGTCACTGCTGATCATCTGCAGTATCCTCACTAGGTGGGCTGAAACCAGATGACATCACTATATCCATGGGATTTAACGAAATCTTAAACCATAACTGGGATGTTGTCGCATGCCGGTCCGAGATCAGAGCGTGGTTCTGTTTGTATTCTCGGGAACAGAATTAAGACTCAAAACAGTGTCCAGAGACAAGGAACTTTGCCCAACAATAAATCTGCAACTGAAAGGGAGAGAGAGCAAGAAACAGAAAGGAAGGAAAGAAAGACAGAAAGAAGGAAAGAGTTCATAGCAATAGCTACCACCCCGGAGCTGCAGCATCCCAACAGTCCAATTAATTTCCAAGTCTGGTAGGGGAACTCTGTAAACATTACCATCCACCCCAATCTAACATTTTGCTTTCCCACCACACTACTTTTCTCTCTATTCCTGTCTAAAAAGAGCCTGTGTTGGTGGGGCCAGGTAAATTGACATTTTGTATCGCTTCTGAGAATTGTAAATAGAGATGCAAGTAATCACAGTTCATTAAACAGGCTGATCTTGCTAAAATTTTGCATTGTTTCTGTGTGCCTAAGATCCTCTGTTGTGTTTGTGTAATTTCCCAGAAGCTCAACAGCTAACAAAGGTGTGCACTGGAAAGTGAAGCTGTATTTTCTGCCATTGCTATTATTTATTCATTCTTATTATTTTTGTCTTTTCCTCTCTTAAAAAATTGCTACAGTAACAGCAGTTGCTCCAGAAAAATTCCACTATTTCTAACTTAAAATCTTTTTTTAAAAAAAATCCCACACATTGAATTCTAGACATTATAGCTGGTTGATATACTGGTTTTGGTTGGACTTTCCTGGGAAAGGGGAGGAAAAAATTGCTTGCTTGACTATTGCTGAATAATGGAAATATTCCTGAAGATTTTCAGATTAATTATGAACAGAAATTTTCCTCAAAATTGCTTAGAGATGAAGAAAAAAAATTTCTTAAAAAAAGCTACAAAGTTTTTGTATCAATTTTTACTCTTTTATTTTGTCATTATGGCAGATGCAATAAATAGGATATTTCAAAACAAAAAAATGAACACTTTTCATTTAAAACATGGAAGCAAGGTTGTCTGTTTCTCTTCCAAACTGAAGACTGGCATTTTGATTTCAAAAGAAATGGGTTTTTTTTTCTTTTTTTGGTGATAAAAAGTTGCAGTTTTCCAATCAGCTTTAAATGTCATCTCATCTGAGAGGCTGACAGGCAGGGACTTCCCCATAAAGGACTCAGTGCTGCTAAAGAGAAAATAAATAAATGAAAGCTTTCCTTCCAAACTTAATTCTTTACACCTTGAAAGATGTCTGTTTCATTTTAATTTTTGTGCCTTCATAAAGGGTTAAGAGGTATTTCTCACAATGATTGATACAAAAAGAAGCCAGCAATAATTTGACATGAAATCTCAGACTACACTTAAATTGTTTGATTCTGTAACAGCAAACAATAATTTTATTAACATCTTATCCCTTGCTGGCCCCAAGATAGCCTCTTATCAACACAATACAACACAACAACGTCACAAAAGAGATTAGGACAGTAAGGGATATAAAAAAATACTATATCATTTGAAACGGCAAGAGACTGAATGTTACAGTTCCTTTATGGAGAATCCAATCCACTTTTTTTTTAATACTTAAAAAAGTCACAAATCTCTTGCCAAAATTATGCCTTTTCCTTCCTTTTTAAATCCCTTCACATCACTTGCCATACAGTTTCTCAGAACACTGCCTTGGAGTAGCACGTCATTCTAAAGTAGAATTGGAAAAATAATTGGTGTAATGTCCATAACCTTGAAAACACTTTTTCCTGAATAAATAAAAAGGGAAAAAATACTAAAAATCAGGAAGCCTAAGTTACTGCTGAGCTGTGGTTGCAATAACTCTTCCGTGGCCACCATTTACATGTGAAACAACCCAAGCATTTTCAGTGACAGCATACATTGTAAAGGTGCAACATGAACAGTAAGGTTCATCTGAAAAAGTTCCCACAAAGGTGTCATCTGAAATAAACATACACATATGAATGTGTTACTTGGGTTTACAGCACTGTATTATAAATTAGCAATGACTCCTATACTTAGGTTGTCTAACATATTCCATGCAGCATTTGGGCAGCTTTATTGGAGAACTAATATACCACCACTGCTTGCAGGTAGACTATGAAAGTTGGCACAGGAGTAGTTTTTTGGCTAGGGAGGTGCCTTTTGCCCACCCTGTGGAGGTATCTTCAGATTTGACAGTTATAAATTGATGGAAAATTATTTCCATCACTGGCACTTAGAGTTTGTTTCTTTCTGTTATTATTGCTCACAGTCTACCCTAGCTTCTCTCTTCCATTTCATATGGATCACCAACAGCATACATCTTGTTCTTACTTTTCTTAAGGAAAAAAAAGTTCAGGTGAACTGGGCTGGGAACCAGCAGCATGCAACATCAACACCTCTTCTGTTTACTGGTGTAGCTTACTACTGAGTGATGCCTCCCACTCCACTGCTGACACAGGCCAGGAGGAGCACATGTGTCCTGGGCAGGTTTGAGTCCCACAGCTCTTACGGACAACACATTTTCTCACTACAAAGCCTTGATTCATTCTACAGAGTCCTGTGGGAAAAGTAGATATGCTTTCTCTTCCCCCCCCCCCCCCCCCCCCCGCCACCCACCCCCCATATTTTTCAGTTCATGTAATTAACATGACTAAAGATTAGTATTTTAAGCCTGCTAACAAGATACCCATTTTCAGTTTCACAGGAAAACTTAAATCCAGTATAGTCAGACTCCTGGGGCCTAATAGCATTCTTTTCACATCCCTTTTGTTAACTGTATCATGGACATCACATGCTGTATCCGTGTATGTATACGCACAGTTGGGTATAACATTTCTAGGGAAAAGACACAGAGTTATAAAATAGGTGTGGCAGTGCCATAGGGACACTCAGGTCAGCTTTCAGCTGCCTTGGCAGGAGAGCTGGCCCCTGCTGAGATCCGTGGTACCATCACTGAATTTAGCCGGCTTCACGCAAGTACAAGTCTGCCTATGCTACCTTTCAAATTCATTTCATTTTAATTTTTCTAAATGCAGCTTTTGGTCCCACAGACCACAACAATCTGTCATGTCACTTACCAGCAGCAGTACATAAAGTGAATTGGAGTGCTAAATATTCCCATTGAGAAAATGGACAAAGATGTGAATGTGAAAAAAACCAAAATAACTAATTAATTGCAGTGCTTTATTTCTGTCCCAGCTATTCAAAGTACTGTTTGAAATGCACATTACTCTTTAACAGAACCCAGCTCCACTCCTTACACAAACAAAACACTTATGACTCTTCAATTCATTTACTTGTTTGCTTCAATGAAAATTTTGTAGACTTTTTGTGTAAGTGTTGTCTTGTAAGTCAACGAAACAAAGGTGAGGGTTTTTTAAGTTCTGGAATATACCAAAAAATTTGGAAGCACAGATTTCATGGGATTTATATGTACTTGATGTGCAACTTTCTATTTCTAAATTTTCTTGGAAAATTATTTTTAAGCTGATGGTTTTAATACTAAATCTTCAATGTAAGCATATTTTTCAGGCTTAATGTTAACCTCTCAAGTGGGGTAAGATATTTTAACCACAATAAGGTGAATGGTGGTGCCAGAAAAACTAATGGGGTTTAAGATACATCAGATGTAAGCATACTTAAAGTCAAAACAAGTTTTGATCCTTACTGTTAGATATATACCACATACATTTTTTTGCCTCAGTAATTCAGTTGTAGGTGCTGCAGAATCTGGCCTAAAAAACAGAAGTAATCCTGTGAATGACAAGATAAATGACCATTTATCTCTGAGCAGCAGCTACTAAGACAGTTTAGGTTCACTTGTAGGTTTTTCACACAGGTCAACAAAATCTCTTATCTTCCTCATTCAGTCCTTTGTAGCGTCACTAATACAATTGTGGGTGCGTTAACACTGGGAGAGAAACTCTGAGGTGAGTCTGAGGCATCCCACGCTTAATTTTAAGGGATGCTCATGTAACATCAAGAACTCTTGGTAGGAATTTTTGAGACACGATGTTTTCTCAAAGTGCAATGTAGTTTCAGCCTGGTTTCACTTTAGGTTTTACATTCACTTTAATCAGAAATGAAAGCCATGACTGAAAACAGGGGGTAAAAAAGTGGTCAGCAACCTGAAATGGCAGAAGTTTGCAAGGCTCTGTTTAATACTGAGAGACAATAGCTTACATTATGCAAAATTACATTGCTTAAGTCAAAGCTAGTTTTGCATTTTTAGGACCATAAAAAAATCCCAGTGTGAAACCACAAACTTCTGCTCTTTTTTTTTCTTGCTTTTTTCCTTTTTTTTTTTTTTTTGCTTTCTTGTAACTTAAAAAATATCCAAGTGATTTAAACCATATTCTGTAAAAACAAGTCTCTCCCGTGCTAAGACCTTGTGTGCCAAGTTTCAGCACACAGCAAATTTTTATAGGCTGAGATATTAACCTCTCAAAACAGGAGCATGTAATGGAAACACTGTTAATCCCTTGACTATTGGGGCATAATGAGACATTAACCTACTAGCTCTCAAAAGTGAAAGGGTCCAGTTTCTGACCTCAGTTATAGTGGTCCACGTCAAAAGGAACTCCTTTATTTTCAAGTACTTTATACACTCTCAAAAAAAGTATTTTCTTTTCCAATAGCACTGTTTCTGGGAGAAAAACTACAACTATGAAAATTTAGATTTAGGAGCTATGCTTTGTTTCTGAAGGTAATTAAAAAGCTGTAGATAATTGTGATTGTGCAGTGCAGTTTTAAAAATTGTGATTGTGCAGTGCATTTCTACAGAATCATACACAATTCAAGATTATTTTTAAGTGGTAACTGTTTCATTAGCTTTCAGATATTTAATATTATAGAGGAATTCCTACAGCTGGGGGGGTGGGGAATGAGTGTCATCTAATGTCTAACATTTTTCTATAGCATAACTTTTTTGAATTAGCTTCATCACCAGTGAAAATATTTGCCAGCCCATAACCTAATCACTCCCCATTCAAAGACAATGCTCCTGCTTTTAAACTGCTTTCAGTCTAGACTCTGATCCCAGCAGCACAAGAACATTTAAATGTAACAGGTCTTAAAGGTAAATAACTTCTGGAAACAATTCAATATGAAACACTACATGATTTAAAACTTATTATGTGATTATTAACTCAGTGACACTAGACTGATGGGATCACTGTAGAATGTCTAATGTAAGAATAAAGGATAATTAATTTAATAAACAGTAATGTATTTAGCACATACAGACAATTACTAACACACTCTAGGGCAAAAGTTGAAATACTTTATATGTATGTCATACATATGTCACATATTTATTCCTGAACACAAAGGTTACGTCTGTGCTGCAATCAGGAGATGTGACTCCAGTACAAATAGATGTACCTGCTGTCACCTCAGCGCAGCTCCCTCAGGTAACAGGGAAGCAAAGACTTGACAGCAGAGGCTTCAACCTTGTGAGCAAGAACCTGGTTTCCCCAGCAGTAGCGTACAGCCCAAAGTGAAACTCACGCTACCACATATTGCAGTTAAGTGTAGGCCCCTAAGTGGAGAAGCTCAATTAGACACAGCATCTTCAGAAGGGTGAGGTATACAAGCCTATTTGCTGCCCATCACTCACCAGAGGATCCTGCATCTGCCTCAGTCTTCAGAGAAACCAGATTCCTAACTTGATTGTTCATGTTTGGAGTATCCTCATAACTATTACCTTGATGGGTTAAAGACGAAAGACACAATACAATGCCATTAAAGATATTTTAGATTAGGTTCACTAATATGTGTGACAAGGTCACATCTGTCCATGCACCAAATCCAAGCATATATAAAGAAATGCACAAGACAACTGGTTCCAGCCCCTCTTTGGACGTCTTGCACCCACAAGGGCAAAAATCTTGAAGGATTATGGCTTTCTGGAAACATTCATCCTCTTATAGCTATATAAAATTATAGAATGATTTAGTATGTTGTATTTGCAGAGTATATAATACTCCAGTGTACATGCATATTGTATAGGATATGTTATCATATATGACATCTACTGCATTTGTATAATACACATTTCAAACAAAAACTGTTTCAGAGAGAGAAGATGAACATTCTCTGTTTCAAACTTTGTTTGACATTTCGACACATGCATTAAAAGCTACAGTCTTTAGAAAAATACATTGAAACAAGCTCTTTTCTGCAAACAATATTGTTCTTGTGAATCAGACATTTCTGATTAAACAGTGTTCATTAAAATAAAACTCTGGCAAGTCACAATGCTAATCCAAACATCCCTTCAGTCAAATGACACTGTAATACTTCACGAGGAATTTAGACACTGGATCTTCTATTATTTTTACTAAGAATAATGGCAGGCAACCTCTGCAATGAATTCCATTGCTAGGTGTGTTTATACATACATGCTGCTTCAGTAAGAACTTAAATCCAAATGTTTAAGCAAGTGAATAACCTATGTCTGTGTATGGAAAGTTGAGACCAAAACCAAAAAAATCCTTTTGAACATTTATAGCCTTGCCCATGTTGACCTCCAGAGAACCACTGGACACATCAAGTATGAATTAGGCACTAAGAATCATAGTCATAGAATCATCTAGGTTGGAAAAGACCCTTAAGATCATCAGGTCCAACCGTCAAGCCAGCACTGCCCAGTCCACCACTAAACCCTGTCCCTAAGTGCCACATCTACATGTCTTTTGAATACCTCCAGGGATGGTGACTAAACCAATTCACAGGACAGCCTGTTCCAGTGCTTGATAGCCTTTCTGGTGAAGAAATTTTCCCTGATATCTGATCTAAACCTGCCCTGGCACAGCTTGAGGCCATTTCCTCTTGTCCTACCACTTGTTACTGGGGAGAAAAGACTGACCCCCACCTCGCTACAAGCTTCTTTTGGGCAGTTGTAGAGAGCAATAAAGTCCCGCCTGAGCCTCCTCTTCTCCAAACTAAACAGCCCCAGTTCCCTCAGCTGCTGCTCATAAGACCTGTGCTCCAGACCCTTCACCAGCCTCGTTGATCTTCTTTGGATGCAAGTTCAGTCCTACAAAGGTGTCAGTTTTGCTGAGCTCTGCTGTAATTTTAATATAGGTAGCTGTAAACAAAGGTATGAGTCTAGGTGACAGCTCTGTCAATTATATTTTTGGATTTAACTACCCAAATTCGTTTTTGTACCCCTAAATCCTGCAACATCCAGCTTCTGTGGCCAAAGAGTGCCACAGCACACCAGGGGATTTTGTCATCTAATCCTCCCAGCAAGCCTATAAACCTGCACAAACGCACACTCCTGTTTTCCTTTCCATCCAAAAAGAGCCAGAATTTTGCCCTGCAATGGAGACATGCTATGACAGCAGAGTGGGAAAGTTCTCAGTGTGAACACATTTTGAATGCGTGTAAGCCCCAGGCTCAAACCCTGTGGACAGCCTTAAGGAGGGGTCACATCATGCCACCTCTCAGGGGAACACGCATGTTTCCCAGTATTTTCATGTGGCAGCTGGCACATTTGGGGCACTACTGTAAAATAAATAATAACCTTTCATAAACTGAGGTTGAAACCCTGCTCCAAGCTCAAACTATTAAGCATTTTGTTTTGCTTTTGCCTCGGAGGCAGAAATAAAGAGTGACATATCCCACATGGCTAAAATTCCTTGGCCTTTCTCTCAGTCACATTAACATTATTAAAAACATGTAAACTTGGGATTTTTTTGCTGTTGTTGTTTTGGTGTTCACATTGTTATTTTGTTTGTTTCCTTATTCTGCTCCAACCCATTGTTTTCACTTATTACCCATGCCACAAACAATAACCAACGAAGAGCAAAAACCCCGTGCAATTGTTTGGAGAGCAGCAGTAGTCCCATCGTGCTGCCAGCATTTCAGCCCAGCCTACCAGTTCAGCATGCGAGGTTACCAAAAACAGGCTGCAATAGCTCAGATCTGCCTCTCACAGCTACAAAGACAGGGGAAATTTGTAGTTAAAAAAGGAGCATGTGTGGACGAGGGTCATCGGCTCTGCAAGACCCCTCTGGAGGGGAGCTCAGTGCCAAGCTGCAGACAGCACGTGGCTCCCTAGCACACTGTGCTCTGCCAGGTCCTGGGCAGATGCATAGTACAAAACTTTGGAGAGCACATACTTTTACAACTTTCTACAGCAAAGGTCAAAGCATCTGTTTTATTCTGGAAATTAACATTTCAAGAAAAAAAAATTTATTGTCCTTACTAATGTTGTTGCTACATTCAAATTTAAGCAGCAATAAAAAGACACCAGTTCCAAGTACTAACTGCCTGAAGCATATCCCCAGAAGCATTGAAGAATCTTTAAAACTGGGACTTGGACAGCCAGCTTTCTCCCAGTAATTATTTTCCACCACTTTATTCTGGGGCAGAGTGTGTCAGTCCTTTCCAAGAGCACTATCATAGAAATACCTTTTGCCATAAGCAGACAAAGTCTTCCCATTAAAATCTGCAACCTCATGTAAGTACATGTACTATCTCATGTAAGCATAAATATATTTACTGTAAGGTTACTTGCAAGCTTTTTATTTTGTTTTAAATATTTCACAGTCTTGAGAATGTTACTAATAAAATGCTCATGTTCAAAACACGATGGACCCAAAACAATGAGAAAATTATTTAGGAAGTTTTTACTCATCCAGAGTGAACAATGCACTCTTTTCTTCAGAAGAGTTTAGAAGGAAGTTATAAGACACACAATATATTTCAACATTTTAATTTAAAGATCACAATAAAGAAACAACTTTGCAGCTTAAACAAAACATTCCTTTTCTCTAGTTCTCTGAAATAAGAAGTATTCACAATGATGATATAAGAACCTGCAGAAAAAGGTACATTGATTAGATTAGAGAAGCATGAACAGCAACGCAGGTCAAACTTTAAATCATCACACATATCAGCTATTGAAAGCTATTTTTACCATCTTTGATTTATATTTAGCAATGAGACTCAATTATGAGAAGGGGAAATATCCATTAAATGGGAGAAAAGTTTTATTAACAGGATGATAATGTTTTTCTTGCTGCTTAAGTTGTCCATTTGTTTTTAGCCAGAACAAAGCATCTTTTGAATATTGAAGAGAAATCAGGATCTCTAAGAGACTTTGACAGTGAACTACACGTTGCCAAGCCCTCAGTGCTGTTTCTGCAAGGAGTACTTCAGTGCTCATTCACAGCCTCACCCCACTTTGCCTTCCCGGCTCAGCCCTCAGAGGGGATTTGCAGCCAGCGATGGTGAGGTGCTGAGCACCCCCCAGGGTAGCTCACCCAGGTGTGCTGCACCCACAGGGGGGAACACTGTGCTGGAAGCCCCACCAACTACAGCCATAAATATCTTCTAGCTATAGTGAATGTAGCATCACAAGGCTTGGTTGGGTTTTCCTCTTTTTTTTTTTTATTTCAGTTTTACATTTTAGACAGTTTACACTTCTACCCTCAAAGCAGATTTTATCCTGATAAAGGTTTTTATTACTATTATTCACCTGTCATTACATGGCGTTAGACAATAAACTAAAATAGCCCAACTTTCAGAGTGAGGAACATTTCCATTTTCTTCCAAATGGGAATAGGAAGAAAACAACATAAACAAAATATTTCATTAAAATATAAAGCTGCAGCTTTATTTATTTAAAGAAAAATATTAAGTATTGCCAAGACTGCCACCTACGCCTAAAAAACTTTGCTATGAAAACTCACTGGCATGAGCAAAAAGAAAAAAAAATATCTATGGGCATGAAACAGTCTTCAGTCACAGTTTGATTGCCAGGCAATTGACAAAATAATTTGTACCCGTCGATTTTCATGAAGGAAATTTTTACAATGGATTTGCCAAGCAGATTTTTAATTTTAATCAGTAATGAAAAAATGACAACATGGATCACAACAAGACATCAGCCGTTAAATGGGCTTTCGCGATTGCTGTCAGGACGACTCCATTAGGCAGCCATACCTTTGTGGGCATCAATCACGCTCTTCAAACTCTTGTACATCTTCGAGATTTAATTAGACATTTAAGTTCTTTACTAGCAATTTGCAAAACTGTCACTTATTAAAAGTGCAAGACACCAAAAAAATTTTAAGAGTGAGAGAGAGATTTCTTCTGAGCCTTAAAATACTGTTTATCTAATTCCTGGGAACAGTTTTAAAGCCACCGGTATCCTTTGCTGAGTCTGACCAGCGCCTTTGAAGGCTAATTGCTCCCGCAGACTGAAATGGAGCAGAGAAGTGCCTCAGACACAGCTGCAATCTGCCTTAAACCACTGTGCTGCAGCAAAAGAAATGCTGGGGAGGGAGGGTGAGTTTATGCCTGTATGTATTCACTCAATGCCGCTTGCGGTCAGGTGCAGCAGAAAATATTTTCTCAGCTTCCTGGGGAAATTGCCTTGTCTGGGTTGGGAAAAGCTAACAAATGTCTGAAATTGTTTTTTTCTAAACCATGTACAAAATCAGCCCCTTGCTGTTATTTGCAATGGAGGTGTGCACCAGGGCACTGAGCTCCCAGGCCAGCAGGTCAACAGCTCCAGTGCTCATGGAGGAAGCACTCGTCCACCAAGCCATCCCCTTCCAAATCTCTGTGCCGGGGCGTGGGGAGTGTCTTGCATTGCTAGGACTGGCTTTTCTGTTTGTTCAGAGGTGCCAGGACATTCCCGAAACAAACTTTTCTAGGGAACTTTTTTTGTGCTTTTTTAGTTTGTTTGGATGGGATCTTTGTCACCACTTCTCCAAACAGGTCTTCACAGGTTTTGCGATGGAGAAGGAAAAGCACCAACTGAGAAAGTTTTAGGGTTTGGTGGATATCTTTTTCTTCTCCTCCAGATTTCCAAAAGCAAAAGCTGTACTCTCCTTTAAATGAACTTTTGCATACTACATAGCATTACAGCGATAAATATAAAAGGTGGATTGTGAAAACACTGTTACTCACCAATGAAAAATTTGCCCTGGGCAAAGATGTACAGTAGAGAGTTATTTTCAGGCTAAAGTTTTTTTAATGGGATTTTTTTTCCTCTTTGGCAGTGAAACAAGGGGGCAGGGATGTTCAGTTTTCCTACAGATCTTTAGCACAACGAGTGAGTGCACCAAACTTCAGCTATTAGCACATTAGAGCTATTTATTAGTCACCGGTCTGAGCTGATAGGGGAACATTTTCGTATTTTGCAATTATGTCCTCACAAAGATTACCTGTTCTCACCTGCATAAACTCCTCGTTGCTTTACCAAGGGAGACAGATGACTCTGTGTCTTATTATTCAGGCAAAATTAGCTCCTCACATTCCCAAGCAACCACAATCATTGTCATGGCAATTTTCATGACTCTGCTGGGTAAATATAGTACCCGTTCACATCAGCGAGAGGGTGAGCTATGGCAGGGCGACAAGATGGAGGCAGTCATATATTTAGTAGCATCGGACCAGCGGCTGGGGGGGGCAGCCATGGCACAGAGGAGGGGTAGCTGGGCCAGAATCACTGCTGGCTGAGCTTCAGCCCTCCACCACCTGTCTCCACACGCTGGGGCTGTGGAAAGCAGTGGTGAATGCAGGCTTGTGTGAGGCACTTGCTGACCCTCATGCTTCATGAAGCACTCCTGCATGTGCAGTGTCCCTGGCGCTGGGGACATTGGCAGAGGCAGTGGCAGGGTGACAGGCATCAGGAAAATCAAAGGAGACATTTGGGCTCCAGGGGAGGAAATCAGGGAGTTTCTCACAGTGCTCAAGGGGACATGCCACCCACGCCAGTCATCCTGGCCAGAGAAGCTGCAAGTGCAGAGAAATGGGGGGAGGAAGAAAGGGAGTTTTCTCTCCCCCAGAAAACAAACCAAAAAGAAGATGCGAGGAGATCCTGCTTTGCACTGCACTACCATGCAGCTGGCACAGCATGCGACCAGCCAGCAGGTACGTCTGGCAAAGCAAGGAAAGCCAAGAGGATGCTGCTACCTGCAGCAACTTTGCAGTTTTGTGGTCCCCACCAGTTCTTTAAAGTACCATTACCAAATCTCTTTGATTATTCGCTAGTACCTCAGTTCTTCTGAACTGGAAAGCACATGCTCATCACGGACCTGCACTTGCACAAGTACACAGCTGTATGTAGCACACACTCAGCCAGATCTATGGCAGAAATAAACAGCAACATAGCAACAACATACTACAGCACTCTTCATCTTCCATAAGCTTCCAAACTTCATAGCTAATTAACCTCTACATCACAGCTACGAGTCAGGTGTCTGGTAATAATATCAACATAAATGACTTTTCAAATGAGAATACTGAGGTTAACAAGAAACATGATGCCAGAGACCAGAGCTCAAGTGCTACACCCTGAAGTCTGACTTCATCACACTGCTGTTTCTATAAACTGCTTTACCTTTGAAACGTGCAGTCTTTGCAAATAAATACATGCATGCATATACATATAAAGTCTCTTTCTCCTTTGCACATTTATCTACACACACGCTCACATACTGTAAAATCTAGCATACTTCCTATTAAAAGTGCTGGCTTCAAAACGTAGGGTCCTGTTAAAAAGGCCTTTTCCATGCAGGAGAGACAGCAGTGGCAGGAATGAGGAGCCGGACTGGTGAGGATCGCAGCCCCATAGCAGTGTGAGCAGCCCGAGGGCTGCACTGCTCAGGGGCGATGCATGGCCATGGCCCTGCTGCCAAACTGCAGCAGGATGTGAGCTGAAAGGACCTGTGCACTGATGAAGCAAGAATTATGTCCCAGCAGCAGCACCAGGATAATTAAATTACCCTAAGCCCCAATGCCTTCCAGCACTGCTTCTTTCGTAGTGTGTTTGCTCCTCTTTCCCAACACACTGCAGGTTCCTGCACAGTAATTTTTTTGCCCATTAAAACATTAGATGGAAAAGACCAGTTAGGTCACCTGGTCCATCCGTCCCCTTGGCAATACCTTCTTCAATTTCCTTATTCAAGCACTGTTCAGAAAAGGTTTCTACTCACCCAATGGGTTGTTCACCTGCTTAAGGCTTAAAATCCATGGGGTCTGGCCACCAAAGTGGTGACAAGAGGATGCAGACATCAAAGCCTCTTGTGTTTTGGTGCCAGGCCAGCAGGGTGTAATGCAGAGGCCCCAGGAACACATCATGAATCGGCCATTGCTCACCAGTCAGAGGCCTCGGGGAAGTGTGCCCACCTGCCCCGGACCATCCTGCTCCCAGCCCCGCTGCCACCCCCATGGGGCAATGGGCCGTGGGCTGGGGCAGCTTCCCCACTCTCCCACGCCAATGAGCTGCCCAAGGGCTCTTCTTCCAGCTTGCAGAAATCACCAGGACTTTAGACTGTCGTGTTTTTTAAGGCTGTTTTGGCTCTTCAGAGCCGTGTGCTGTCTTACAATGTGACATGAGTCAGGTGTCTCTCTCAGTACCCCATCTGAATGTATATATTTCCATCTCTTTAAATCCTGTCCTTCCAGCTTCCGACACCTCAACACTTCCCAGGTCTGCATAATCTACCACAAGCTAGCTCAGCCAGCAATAAGGCAGACCTGAAGGAAAAAAACACAACAGCCTTTGCCACAGATGCCCTTACAACTTCACCATGTCGCACAGTACTGATCTGAGAATCTTACTAATTTCACAATACAAAAATATTTGTGGCTATCCTGAAGGAAAGAAGCATAAATTAACCTGGTGCCTAGGACAAGACCTTGGTTTAGAAATTTCTTTCCTGGCCAGAAGCTTCTACTTTATTGAAAAAAAAAAAACCAGCTTGATCTGGAAATAATCCATTTAAATAGAAATTGTCAATGCTGATAAAGATATTGTCTGAGCTCTTTTTTTCAGAGTATCTGACAGAAAACCCATTGAAGATAATAGGGTTTTTTCACTGCTTTGACTTCATTCATGCAGCTCTTTTCTCCTTGAAACACTTAAGACAGATATTTATACTGTTTTTACTCTAATTTTTCAATATTCTAAAAATCAGGTTTGAACAGTAAAATTCTAGTCCCTTCTTGTGGATTTTGCCATTTACTTTACTAATGCAACCAAAATCTTATCCTTGGACTCCAGCAATTTTTAATAAACCTACATTAGCAGATGAGCTTTATACTTCTGAGTGATGGGTGTAAACTTAATACTAAAAATATAAAAAGATCATATGTAGGCCAATGTTTAGTCTCACCTAGATCAAGGAAAAGCTAAAGTAATTCAATAGATCTAAAATTTGCAGTTTTACATAAAGTCTCACTGGAGATTGTGGTTTGTAACTTCCATACATGAAGCGGATGAATTGACTCTAGACACATTATTTTCTCATCACATCTACAGACTAGCAGTTATACTCATTTCAGTGAAAGTCACGATCACATGCATGCTAGTCCTGTGTAAACTGTTCCAAGACAAACCTTGCTTCATTTTGGATACTAGTGATAAATCAAAGCTCAGCAGAGGTGAGCTGAAAATTTATATTGTATGTATTGACGGATTTGGTTTTGTTAGCTAATTCAGCCTGTGAGAGAATGAGCGATAGTCACCCAACAGAATCCCACATCTCTAGATTAAAGATACTTTTACACTCAGTTAAAGCTCTCTGATTACCACCAGCTAATTTCTAATGAGGCTGAGCTGTAATTTGCAGGTTTGCTTCAAGTCCAACTTCCTCCATCCTCAAAGCCAAGTGTTACATCAAATAAGCCTCAAAATTCCCACTTAATTTTGACTTCCACTTAACTCCTTGACTATCTGCCACTGCTCCCTCCCGTTCCCACAGCTATTATTTATACAAACACACAGACATGCTCATGCTCCAGTACCATTCGTACCAGAAGGATCTTTCGGTGAAAAGGGCCTTCTTTTCATGTGGAACAGCTGCAGCAGAATTCATCCTTTCCCACAGGCTCTCCTGAAGTTTCCATTGCTGTAAACCTAAAATGAGAAGAGGAAAAAAAAAAATCATAAATGTGAAAAGAAAACTTTAAGGACTCTGGAACTTGCAAAAAAATCCATGGCTTTGTGTTCAGGAAAACCCAAATCATTAGGTTTCCTGAAGCCTGTGGTAGTATCACAGGCAAAATACACGTCCAGATCCTTGGCGGACGTTAACCAGCAGGGCTATGCTGTTTACCTCAGCCTCATCTGGCCCATTATGCTTTCTATGCATTTATTTTACATGTAAGTACCACTCATATCCAGGAGTATTCAGCATGTTTTCTTTTCTATATTCTTTTTGTCTGGTTATCTGACTCACTACCAAAACAAATAAACTAAAATAACCCTACACACATGTCTATTGTATCGTATCCACAAAGGATTCTGTTATTACATATGCAGAAGCGGAACTTCTAGAAAATAAAACACGAAACAGTTTGAGTCTCTAAGGCCAATTACAACTACTCTGATTTAAAAGGATTATAGAGAAGCAGGCTCTGTGCAATAATTTCCAGTCTAATTACAATTTACAAAGAATCTTCATTGTTGTCAAAAATATTTAATGTGCCTTGGCATTTAGCAAATAATCTAATTTGATTTTTTTTTTTTTTTTTGGTCACACAACATGATCGCACACAATTCTCCAAGCTGTTTACAGTGAGTAAAATTATCCTTGCAGCTAGATAGCTAGATCCTTCTGAATTGGTAATCAAATCTGATTGTGATTGCACTAAAATTTTAGTGCTGTCACAAGTGTGTACTTACTAATCGCACAACGATGAGAATAGCTGCAAAACCTTAAGCTTTATGAATAAAATTCACCATGAGAGCAAGGAAGAGAGAGAGAGAGAGAGAGAATGACCAGTCTTTAGTAGGATTATTTGCTGTCTAATAGAGGTCAGAACCCCAATACAGTTTAACAATATAACAGGCATACACCTAAATGGATATGTCAGTTTTTACAGTATTAAATTATTTAGCAGTAATTACCCCAGCATGTGGATACTATAAATGTAGGTCTTATAAGTACGAGAAAATAGTCTGCTTTGTTCATTCAAATTGATGGTTTGGTGGCTAGCTATAAAAGTACGGAGTTACCAGTATTCTATGTTGTGTGCAAGCAAGAAGTGGATAGAGACTTTCCTTGGTGGAGGAAGTTTTAAAATGAAGCTCAGGACTAATGGTAAAGGTATGCAAAAAATAGGAAGCGAAGAGCACTCTCTTTTCACAAAACTGGAAAAGCATAGCTGGAGCACCACAATGGAGTTGGAAAGACATCACTCTGTGCAGTCAGAGACTCCTAATTTTGGCTCCAGAGGAGCCCATGCTGAGTCTAACAATCCGTTCTATATTGGTTTCTCTGCTGAGATTTCCAATACAGATGAAAGTTACGAAGACGTGTTTCGGAGGTGGTAGGTCTGACTGGTCTGTAGAAAATAAAAATGCCGTCTACTGCTATGCACTGCTCAACCTTGATTCAAAGACCAGCAGAAGAAAAGCTCCATCAACCAGATGCCAGCAACTGATCCATCCACATTTCAAAGAATATGTATGATGCAAGACTTTGCAGCAAGGTCTGCAGCAGCTTCCTTCAGTATCTTCATGTGGCATTTTAATTAATTAAATATAAATCTGAATTATATGGTTATTAAAGAGACATCTGCCTTGTTTACTCTGACACTTGTCTCACCTTGAAGAATATGGGACATAGTTTGTGGTAACAAGATAAGCATTTTTTAAGTCATTTCCCTTAAAAAAAAACAAAACAAAACATAAAAAACCCAGTGAAATAGTGTGAATTCAGCTGATTCAACAAGATCCTGTATATTTAAGTATCAGTGATGGTATTTGAACATTCGTCTTTAGAGAGCTAACAGGATTTAGGAAGAATTTCAAAATTCAGATTGCTCAGCAATTATTCCAGGTTGTCATCAGATTCAGGAAAACAGCACTACATCATTTTATACTCAATATAATGCTCACTAACATGAAGGAGTCTTGATATACTCTGTGGTAAATTCCAGGTGTGTGAGCTAGGACTTGGATCTTGTGAAAAACAGGGAAAAAGTAGCTACATCCTTTAGTCAAATGAATGGCAACTCTCTGTAGGCAAATGGGTGAAACTAGATGTTCCATAGCAGACTTGAAAATAAAGAACTTCTGTTCAGTAGTTTTGTCATATCAGAGAAACTGTTCTCTGACTCAGTATCATCATATTTGCATATATTACAAAAGTGCATACCAATTGTGTTGCAGATGTTAAATCATAAGAAGAATGTTATAACCCACACAGATCCATTCAGTGGATGGGGATGGGGTACATGTTTATCCATTTAAAAAAAAAAATTATAAACATAAAATAGATAGCAAGCATTTTGTTGTTATGACAATTTGGCATCTTCTGAGCAAATGTATTTGCTTACTATATATACATCTTCAAGCTGTCAAGTAATTGGACAACCATTGCCCTCTCCTCATATTACAAGTTTGATTAAAATGGCAGAGGCCAGATGCCCAGCTCACTCACAGATTCTTTAATTAGAGGGTCTCCTGAACCTCCGAACCACTTGAATGAAAAAAAAAGAGCAATTAACACTTTTCCAGGGCTTCCTTTGTCCATCTGTCACAGCACAGGTGAAAAAAAAAAAAAAAAAAAAAAAAAGGGAAAAATAAAAGTGGGTGGGGGAAGAAAGAAAAGATAATGGATCCTTTCTCCAGAAAACACTGGACTCTGACTGTGCTCCTCCAGCCAGTCCATCAAAAACGTCCCTCCCTCCCCCTGCGGAAGATGAAAACCCTCTAGGTTTTCAAATATGCTAAACGCACAGTACATTGTCTAGGGGAGAAAAATCATGTGGAAGCGACACAGACGGGCACAAGATGTCTTTAATCACCCCCGCTTCCATCAGGCAAGAAAGCCTCACAAAGCTCTGTTGGTTAGATGCAAGGGCTTGACATGTGAGGGCATCCACTTCCCATCCCCATGCTGCCCCCCCAGCCATCCGCGGTATCAAATGAGATCTGTTATCAGCCTTAGTTAGATCATAATGAAATAATTGCAGGACTCAGCTGAGGGTGACTGCAGTGTAGTGAGGTGAATTAATTTTCCCACCACAGCAGGGCATGTCAGATCTGGCCACGAGCAGGTCAAGCCATTATTTTTTGTGGGTGTGTGAAAGTGATTGACTGGATTTCTGCACTTCGGGAGGGTTTGTGGAAGAAAAACAAAGGTGCACCTCAGCCATGTTTTATACTTTAAATGGCAGGCACAAATGAAAGTAAAACAGTTTGAGAATTAACACAGAAAGAACCTTTATATAAAGGTTTAGAAAGAAACCTTAGGCAACTTATGCAACTTCAGAAATTTCATCAGGCATCTGTAAAATATGCATTTCAATCCACTCCAGGGAAGATGCTAATTATTATTTTTTTTGAGAGTTATAATGAGTTTATGGCTAAAATGTTAGCAATATGCAACATCTAATGATCGATATCACAGCTCCCACTCCCATAAATGGGACCACTACACTGAAGATAAAACATTCAGTACAGCTCAGAGAGGTATTTTGGATCCAAATACTTTGAAACATTGTACTGAAGGCCAAACAGCACATTATGTGCTCAGTAAAGCTAACCAAATATCTATCATTTTTCCCCAGCTATTTGAGAGTAGGGACAATTGTGATTTTTAAAATTTCCTGTGTGCTCGTAGGTTAGGAAAATTGCTGCTTTTGTGAATTTTGGTAAAAGCAAACAGCTTTTTATTTAAAAAGAGCTACTCATTTTTATCAAAACTCATGTAAAACTTGGAAAGGAAAGCTACCTTGCAATTCTTATTTTTCTCTCAAGAAAGTACCCAACAGAAAAATAAAATTTCTATGAAATTTTTTCTCTGTACTTCCATACTAAATTTTTACACACTGCTAGCTCAGCGTTTACATTCACCAGCAATAAAACAAAAATGTGGAGCCCTACTATAGTGCTATATTATTTGGCAAAGGGTTTTTTGTGGGTTTTTTTGTAAAGTAGGTACTGCTAATGGAAAAACCTGTCTGAGCTGTATGGTTTTGTTGTCTAATTTTTTGAGAATGGTGTTGTGAATAAATCGTCTTTGCTGAAGCCATGCTTCAACTCACAGAAATCCCCTGGCAATTTCCATTGTGGCCATGAAGAGGAAACACAATGTCTCGCCTCAAGAAATGGAAAATGCCTGTTGAAAAAGTTCACCAGCTCTTGCCACCTACTAGAGATGATTGGAAAGATGAGTACTTGGAGACCAGTGGAATCTTATAGAGGAATTAAATTAGGTAATTGAACAGTATGATTTTAATGTAAAACACTCAAGGCTGAAGTGACTACTAAAAACCAGCATTAGGAAGAAAACACACCTGCACTACAAATCTTTGGGTTTCCCCTCCTTTTCTTCTTGAGTCTGGAACTAATGAGAAACAGGGTGTCAGTTACCTTCTGTATTCATCTCCCATCACTGGATGGAGAGGAGAGGCACATTTTCAGAGGTGACTTTGCTAATTCCTTTCTGTTTCTTTTTTCCCATAACATTTAGAAAAAGGGAAGGAGGTGAAGGAAGGGAGCACTACTCAGACTTCTCTTGTTAAAAATAAATGAGATGAGAAAAAAATTGTGCAAACATCTATATAAACCCCAAGCTGTGCTCTCTTAATTACAGAAGAAGCAGAAACACCTCTAAAACACCCCTAGCAATTATTCACCTATCTTTCTTTTTAGCAACTTTCCAGGTCCAGTCACCTCAGAGGCTCCAGTGCAACCTCCTGACAAGTTGAGTGAGAACAATGTGATTATTTAGCATCAAGAGACTACAAAACCTTATACTACAGCACCTCAGCTGAAAAAGCACATAAAAAAGTACATCCCTCATGAGATACTAATACCAGCTTATACCAATGTCTGGACTGCAGCAGGTGGTACCAACAGCTCTTCCTCAAAGACAAGGAAAGAAAAAATGGACATTGAAGGATGATAGTCTCATACTTTCCAGGCCCATTTTGTTTTTCTAAGGTGTTGGCTCATTTTTACTCCTGACGCATGCAAACTGCATCATTAGAGGCAGCATATATTAATGCCTTATGAGAAATTGTACATTAAACAACTTTATGGAGTATTCTTTCTCTGTAGTGTCTTCATTTTCTGGTTAGTTTATATATCTGTATCTATAATATATACATATGTATGTACATATGTGTGTGTGTGTGTATATATATATCTCTGCTATGTCTCCTCACTGATAAGCCTGTCCATCTCATTAACCCCTGTGCTGCCACTCCCAGCCCCTCAAACTCAGAAGCCTGTCTGTTGCTGAGTACATGTTGGGGACAGAGGAAAATACCTGACTCTGGCCCCAAGCACTGGGAGGAGGACATGGAAAATTTTCTGGACAGCTGTGACAGCAAAGGGACAGGAAGAAAAGGTAAGGAGACAGCATTTTCTTGAGTGGGGAAGAATGAAAAATACTCCAGCAGATGCTCACTCACACCGAAGTATTTTCTCAGCTGGCATAACTCGCAGCAGCACAAAGCTGCTAGATACTGCCTGGAGTCAATTTTTCCTCAGGCAGCCCAAAACTGGGGAAGTAGAAAGTGGCCGTTTAACCATTCATTGTCCTTTCTTAAATATCTGTTTCAGACTATGTTCCTCTGCTCAGTTTTCTGCTGCTTCCCATTGATGCTGCCCATGAGGTAGAAACCTCCCCTACCTCCACAGCTGCTGACAAAGCACAATGCAAAAAAAATGTTCTCCAGGGTACACACCTGTGTTTTATCACACCACCTTGTCTCCCTCCCACTGCCATCCTCTCATGTCTCATACACAGAGTTTCCTCGGCCCAAGACTGTAAGACCCTGCAGGCAGAGACCTTGTCTTTTAGTGTGTTTGCAAAGTGCTGCTCCTTTCCCTAGAGTTCAGCCCTTCATTGCTCTTCCACCTCTTCAACAACAGAGCTTTATTCCTTCTCTGACCTAAAATCCTACTTCAAAAATGCTTTCATACTCTTGCGGGTCTTGAAGCTCCAGTAGCAGCAAAGCAACATGTTCTATAAATGGCACAAACGCTGATGGGTAGTATCATGTGTTAATTGGCAATATCTGCCTTCAGTAGGCTCTGCAATATGTGTTATATCACACTGACTGGTTACATACCCATGATAGTAGGTATTAACTATTTGCAGGATAAATGCATGTCCCTTTGAAGAAATCATATGAATTTAGTTGTTTTGTTTAATTAGCCTTTATGGCCTGTCAAAAGCTGGAAAGTGAAGAGAGCACGCATCAAATGTGACATACTGTCAAAACCAGGCAAAGCAAGTATTGTCTCCCCCACTGTACAGTTCCCTTAGAAACATCCCCTTGAGATAATCATCTCAGCAGTATCAAACTCTTGGCAACCCTGTCCTGATCCAGAAACTCACAAAAGGCAATAGGAGTCTTCCACAGACTTCACTGGTTTCCAAGTGCGTCACTGTTGCGCCTTTGGTCTTTGCAGTTAGACAGGATTCAGTTCCCGGGACTGCTCTAGATAAGAAAACAGTGACACAGTACAGTGACCTTCTCTAGGTTGTATTTTTCCTTTTCCTTTTTTCTCCAAGCCAGAGGTATGTTTCCCTGAACGCAGAGGGAGGTTCTGTACCCACTTTTTGTACCCAGAATTCACCATCCAGCACCACTGAGCTCTGCACCTGAGACCTTCGGTCCCGCTCCTGCCACTTCAGCCCTGTTCATAGCTGCTTCTCCAGGATTTCGGGTCGTTTTGCTGGCACTGGAAACTCAACAATGTGCAAACCAAATATCCCATCCCCTGTGTGTCACCAAGGAAATCACCCTGCCTCTGTCCTCAGCTCTGACCTGGCATGCGCTGTCTGAAATCCCTCCATTGTCTCTGCTATTTAAAGAGGCCAAGCTGCTGCTTCTTCAGAGCCTGAAAAGGAGTGTTTGGCAAACCCACGGATTTTAATGAGTTCTATTATTGCCTTTGGATCAAAGGCTCACTTGATGGCAGCTATTAGCACCTTTCACCATAACAGTAATTTAAAGGTGACCACAGGCATCTTCTGTTTACTCCTCAACAGCACCCCCTCTTTCTTCCACCCAGCTTGGAGAGGTCTGTGGCACATGCTTGACCAAGAATGAACCTGGTGTTCATCTTCACTGTCAACAAAGGTGTAGGAGGGGGAAAAGGGAATCTTAGTATTATAATCCACACTGTTTCCTTGCAAATTTAGGTGGAATAAAAGCTTTAGTTTTTTTATCCTTTGGTAGGCATCACTGTAATCTTCACCTACACAGCAGGCTTTACCTAACTGGTGCCCAATATAAACAAGAGCATCCAGCTCACCACAGAGGTATAGGAATATATCTAGCAGCCATTTTTCACCTTGCCTAAACCCACTATTACTGGGGGGAATTACTGGTTTTACTAGGCTGACCTATTCTGCTTGAGGGAAGTCAGCTCCATCCTTTCTCCTCTTTTTCCACATACTCTCCTGCCACAGCTGCTTTAACCTCATAGATGAAAATAAAACAGAACTTTCTTCTAACAGCTGAAGACTTATTTTTGAAAGAAAAGGCAGGCCAAAAATCTACTCATTTTAATAAACAGCCAAATTTTACCTTACATAGGACCGAGCTGACAATCAGTTGATAATATCTGAGAGTAGTATCTAATTTATAATACTGGTACCACAGATTAGATTTTCCAGGCTGTCCAGTTGATGCACAGGAGAATGCCAGGTCTCTGGCATGTCATTTTTCAGAATGGGCTCCTGATAAGCAGTGCTGTATGTTGAAAGCCATTAAACATGTTAACATCTTCTTCTATCTTCCAAATATCTGCCAAGTCAGGTGCAGAGGCACAGGGCTGAACCTAACATCCTTTGCACGGTATTAACATTGCGTATAACCACTATTTATTATAGGACTAAAAAAGACCAAATAAGGACAATGAAACACTTCCACTATCTCCAAGAGCAATGGTTTCATTCTGTCTGTTTGGATGACCTATAAAGAAATTTCACGTAACTATTCTTGTCAATCATGTTCAAATAGCTCAGCCCTGCCCTTTCTGTGTCTCTCTGCCTTCTCTCCATTGTGCTCGCAGTCACTGCTGCCACCCTTTACAGCTATTAAAGCAAAACATTCAACCACAAATTGTTAATTTCTGCAGTTATTATGTACACTGTCTCTTTTCTATTTCATAGAACTACCGTGTATGTAGTTTATTTTTTATAATGGTTTCCAATTAAACATCACTAATTCAGTCTTAACATCTCATTTTTTACTTAACTTCAAAGGCAACGAAGCAACTTATACACCAAATTAATTATGTCTATTATCATTTAAAGAAATCCACTTAATTCTGTCAAGCCTGGCAAATGATATAAAAATGTTGGTTTGATAATATTAACATCAACAACTTAAACTGTATTTAAACTGGGGAGGAAGAAAATAGAAATAATTAATTGCTCATCACAAATCTGCCCAATATGGAATGCCATGTGGTTCTGCTTTTCTAATAAATTAGTTTGGTTTCTCTGCACTGTTTTTTGTGAGGTATACAAGTAGTTAAAGGAGCATATTGAAAAATGAACAATCAGGCTAACGAGGAAAGTGATTAAAAGTTATTAAAACCAGAACCAAAATACTGAGGAAGATGTAGAAGTTTCAAAATGTTGTCCCATGTGAGCAGGACCAGGAAGCGTTCACCTTTTCCCTTCTCTTATTCTGTTTGTATTCCTCCCCTACCCAATGTGAGAAAATTTTATGATGAAAAATAAAACAACAAAGGAGAGGCACTGGGACAGTCACATTGATTCATGTGCTAACATCCATGAAGGGAGGGGCAAAACCTAGGTGATCTCAGACCTCCAGTGTTCTGGACGCTTACACTGTGATGAGTTTACTAGGGCTCTGTGTGGAAAGCAGGTATGTCTAAGCAGAGCCCAGACCCTTTACATGGCGCCGGGGCCAAGCACGGTGGGGAGCAGCTATAGCAGTCCCCACCCCTCCTCACTCCGCTCCACCCGGAGTGCCTGGCAGCCAAAGGGTGCAGCGGATGCCGGCGTGGGTAGGTGTCACGGCAATCTAAACAGACAGAGCAGAAATGAATTTCACCACCAGAGATTAGCCAGCAAATTAAACTCAACCTCCCTGACGGAAAAGCGCAGCGATGGAAACCGCCTAACTCTTCACCACGCTGCTGAGAACTGTCCCTGCCCGCAAAGCCTCTCCAACACCAGCTCCCTCAGCCCCACTGAACCCGGCCATGGGAGACATCTGATTCCTTTGGCTGGGCAGAAGCCAGGAGGAGAAAATGCACTGCCAGTACAGCCTCTAAAGAAGGGATGAAACCTCAGTGAAAGCCATGTTCTGCAAAAGCCTCCCACAAAATACAGTGCCAAATCCATCACAAGTGAAGTTCACTACTGTATTTACCCAAAGGGAGTGACATTGACTTACACAAGGTCCCACATTTATTCCCAGGGCACAGTCTCATTTAGGTGTTCAGATTGCCCCCAGAAATAAGCCTCTCATGGTAAGTGTTTGCAGAGTGAGGCACTATTTACCTAATTTCTGACATCAGAAAATCCCCCTCTCACTTTGCCAGTCCATGTCCTCCCAGATTTTTCTCACTTATCTTCTAAGGCCACGTAAGGCAGGTACCCGTCATGACCACAGGTGATCTTTCTGAGGGAAACTCTGCGGTTTTGAAAGAGCCAAAAAAAACACATCAGAGTGAAGAGTGGAGGTTTCAAGGCTGGGTATGGAGAGGAAAATTCAGGCTACTGTGCATGATCTAAAAGCTTTGGTTAGAAGTGCTGAGTGCAGGGAAGCCCAAGCACAGACACCTCCAGATCAGCTATGGCCCTACAACCATAGCAGCGTGCCCGGCAGCCCCAAAACCTGCCACAACAGAGGTGCACCTGGCACTGTAAGCTGCAAGGGCACCATGGGGCTCTAGGAGGGTCACACCAGCAGCAGGGATGGAATCCAGGATCACCCCAGCCCAGACAGCCCAGAAGGTGGGCAGCAGAGAGGGAGCAGTGAGGAGCCAGGCTGACTTTGATGGAAATCTGCTTCGCTGTCCAGTTTTGAAATCATTTGGAAGATGTGTTAGAACAAGCCTGTTCTTTTGAAATGTCTCAGTGCCAGCAAACAAGTGTGTTTTTAACGGAATAAATGTTTCAGCACAAAATCATTGACCAGATTCACAGAGGAGCACAGTCTGCTAAATGTCCTCCTCAGCAGTCGATCTATGGGACATGAGAGTCTGCTTTAGCCAGAAAAACAAAAGCCCAGTTTCTTAATTTGTTCCATCACTGCTCACATCTTGTACCTTTAGAGGGCAACCTCCAGCATTCAGCCAAGACAACAATTTGTAACAAGACCTTGCTGATTGCTGAAACCCATATATAAGCCTGATCCAAAGTTCAGAGAAGATGGCAGGAGGTTTTCTATCAGCCTCAGTATACACAAAGACCTTAATGAAGAGCGTGGATGTTCCCAGACAGTTTTCACACATTCATGACTGTTTTTCCACCCACTGAAAGGACTGATTTTATCTGGCATTGCTTGAGTCCAACCATGAGATGTACTGATTGGAAAATCTCAATGCATGAAAGAGGAACATCTGCTATACAGGGATTCAGGATGCTGCCCTAACTCAATCCCCTCACTCCACTTCAGCATTGGAAACAGGATATCATGCTTCCATTGCTTGCCAGTACTGACTTCCCAAAGCAAAGGAATAGTTCCTACTGGCATAAAAAACCCAGAGGCACTTCCTAATGCTAAACTTACCTCCTTCCCTGCAAGGCAAACAAGGAAGGAGACATCTCTGTGAGGATGTTTGAGGATATAACCTCCATTTTGTCACCAAAACCTCAGTGACAAAGATTCCCTTAGCAGCTCTTTGATATCAAAACAACAAAGTAGCATCTAACTCACATGGGGAAAGTGCAGGCTGGATATTCAAGAGTCAGCCTTCTACCAAGTGCATACCAGAGTAGAAAAGAAATCAGTCTTCTGCATCTAGTTCCTTCTACCAGCCTCCATTCTCAGGAAAGACAGCAAAACTGAACAAAAATCACCTATAACATAAAGCAATAGGCATGGATAACTTAATAACCACCTGGAGGATGAGAGATTATAAGCTTTTGGCCCAACGGTGAAAGCAAGCTGCAAAGTCAAAGTCAATCTTCTTGGCAAACACCCAACAAGTAGCTACTTCTGATTTGCCCACTCAAAGTGTGTTTATATCTTTCATGCAAATTCCTATACAAAAGAGGGGCTGCACAGCAAAAATTACTCCTCACCACTTTCCCCCGTCATCCTTGCTGGAGAGCACGGAGCATGCTGGAGAGATCTTGTCTAGCCCCACTGGGAGGCTTTGATGAGAACCATTTTCTAGCACATGGTCCTAAGTGGTATCAAAAATAGTTATTCAGCCATCTCTAAGCAAACAAAAACAGAGCCTGTAAGAGACAAGAGGCTGCCAAATCTGAAGTGATGCATGTAACGTTGTTCTTTCAGGAAGAAGGGATGTTTTCTCTTTCATCTGTTTTCTGTTTGTTCATTTGGTTTCATTCATTTACAAGAGTCTCATTTTAACCAAAGGGGGAAAAGTTGATGTTTATTTACATCCTCTTTGCATAATAAGGCCCTGGCCCTTACACACATATGTGTAGTCCCACTTAAATCAATGGGATTACTCGCCTGAGGAAAGTTAAATAAGAATCAAAGTCCTTGAAGGAGCAGGGCATAAAATAGCTCCTACTGACATGAAATAGCTACCTATTGCAGTAACCCAAATAACCAGATTCGGCAGTTGTCTCCCTTTTTTCATCATTTAATCCAGAAAGTTGCATTCTGTTTTGTTGTTTAATCACTGGAGATAAGGAGGCAGCACCCAGTCTGATTTCCACACTGCCCTTTGTTATAATTATCATAATAATATTAAATAAAAGGAAAAGACCACTGTCAAAAAGTTAATCATGAAAAGCTGGAGATCACATAGTGAATCTGTCAGTCGTCTGAACTGGACAGGGTCATGAAAATGAAAGGGAAAGAATGCGCAGTCCGCAGATGATGCTTACATGCTAATAAAAACCAGCCAGGCAAAAACATATATGCACAAGACTGAGCAATTTGTCACCCTGGGCTATCATGGCTGTTCCCCTGCCTATTGTAACAATGCCAGCATTCAAAATAGTCAGAAAGGAGCTTACAGGAGCTGAATGCCAGCACATGTGTTTTTCCAGCTGGAGCCGAGTCCTGGACCAGCTTCTGAATTCTAGTTTAAGTTTCTTACTCTCTCCCTCAAACAGGAAAAACACATAATGCAAAGACTGAAAGCCCTAAAATAAAAATGTTGAAGAGAAACTAATGCTGGAAAGAGTCCTAAAAACATAGCTGCGAATTTGGAAGTGTCAACCATCCCCCTGCTGCACACATACCTTCCTCTCTGCAGAGCTTAGCCGAGGCTCGCCTTCAGCCCTGGAGCCCAGGGACCACAGACCCCCCGGCAACCCCCCTGCCTTGTACCCACAGCCCAGTACACCCCCGGCCCTCCGGGGGGGTCTCACACTGGGAAGAGCTTTCTAAGTTTGCCTCAGCCTGGTGTTGAACACTGTATGCTTGAGAACTACCAAACATTTCCATCCTTTCACTGTTTTGGTCTTGCAATATTAATAGAGCTTCCCTCTCAGCCCCTCACCTTCTTCAGCAGCAAGAGTTCAATGCTGTGCAAGTGCTTGTTTAAAATAAAAATAAAATAAAAAAAAAAAAGATAGTTTGCAACCCTCTCCAAAGTTTACAGTCATCTACTACAGGCATAATCATTTCAAACTCTGCAGCACTTCACATTTGGTTAAAACCACTTCAGTTTAGAAGTGATTAGAGGTTGAAGATTTGCAGTTTAAAATTTAAATTAAACTGTTTAAAATTATTGGAACACTTCACACATTTAAAGCAAATAGTTTTGTTTTTTTTTACATTTATTTATCTTTCCTTCCCAATAGTTCTGGATTTTCAGTAGCAAACTGTAGAGCAGAGGCAGCTATTAAAGAATAATCAGGGGGAACCAGAAGTCAGATTTAGGCTTTCAAATCCTAGAAACTTATAAAAAAGGCAGTTGTGAAAAGGACAGTGTTTCGACAACGGCAAGGACAGCAAAAATATCTGTAGATACATAAAGAGAAGAAGCACAGGAATGGATAATAATAGTGTGTGGTTTCAGGCTTGTGCTAAAGTATTACTTCAGATCATTTGCAGCCAAATTCCTTTATTTATAAAAAGCCTATACCAGTGGCAAACAAGCACACTGTACTGTTTCATCATTTTATTTTAGCTTTCTAAGCTTTCATATTTCAGTTAGACAAATTAACAGGACAGTAACAATAAATCCTCCTCTCCGAATGAACGTATGTCTTTTTCCTCCTCTCCCAAAGACACGGACAACATCCCCAAACTTATCACTCCTAAAAATTTACGTGGCACAACATATTTATTATCTGTATCGGACCTGTGAACGAAACCGGTGTTACATAGCAATTACTCCCGAGTTCCTCCCGAGAAACGCCAGCGCTCCGGTGGAGCTGCAGCTCCCGGCGCAGAGCGCGGCTCGCCCGGTGCAGGGAGCGCAGCGCCGAGCCCGGCCACGCACCGCGCCGCGGCTGACCACGCTGCGGCTGTGCAGCGTCCCAAAACCTGGCGGTCCCCGCGCTCCGGCGGGCGGGGGGAAGGAGAGGAGAGCAGCTTCCCGGAGGGGTCCACACCAACGCCTGTCCCATGTTTCCACCCGCCCGAGGCGGTGCCGCGCCCCGGCCCCCCGCCGCCCCCCGCCCGTGCGCGCCTCGGGCGCGCAGCCTGCGCCCCGCTGGCGCTTGCCTTCAGCGGAGGGGCTGGGAAAGAGCGCGGCCCTCTGCATAACTCTGCAGGTGCCCCTAAAAATATATCCATGGATACTTCACACCGGCTTGCATTAGGGCTCCTCTGGCTTCAAAGATCACTAAAGGGCATTTATAGTTAGCAAAGGGTCATTCACAGTTAGTTTCTTACAGTGCTTGAACTCCCTAATATTGCCACAGAAGAAGTAAAGAAACATAGAAGTGAAAATCAAACCTGAGACTTACTGCATCACATTTAACAACCCCATCAAAAGCGGTTTCCATCCCTCTCTTACATATCCTTCCTATTGTCATTAGCTGACAAACTACCTTGTCTCCTTAAGTTCATTGACAGCTATATATGTATGTGGGAAAATAGCTATAGAAGTTGTATTAGAGCCCTGCACTAATTCTTCATAGATGGGAATCCCCATCTAAAACCAAAAAAAAAAAAAAGGGGGGGGGGGGGGGGGGGGAGGGGAGTGGGGCAGAAAAAAAAGAAAGTTACAGGTTTTTTCCAAGTACCCACAAGTAATACTCAACACTTGTACATTTGGTATTCAAATCTTTTATGATCTTTCTATTAAAACTGCCTACTTGCCACATGCCTTTTTAAGCAGTACTAGTCTTTGACACACACACTGAAATCTACCCAGTGTGTTAAAGTTATTGAACTGTCGTGAGCTTCCTGACAGCAGTGCTCTGCTAATGCCAGTTTTGATTCCACTGACATTAATCTTGGTAGGGCTGAGATGCTGTTAATACTCATTTCCTAAGCGAGGTAACCCCTTCAAAGGCTGACACACACCACCTCGCCTTGTTCATCAAATATATAATCTTACTAAATGCTGTAATCTTAAATCCCAACCTAGAGTAACTAGCAGTGCTTACATTATCATTTTTCCTTAAAGTTCATCTAAAGGGGGAAAAAATTATCTATTAAAGAATTGCAGATTTCAAAAACTACACAATCAGAACTTAGGACCAACACCTTCTCCATATACTGCACCAAACTGCTTACTAAGCATAACATTAACACAATCTAAGATTATTCCTGCCTTTCTGCCGGTCCGCCCACGCTTCCATGCACACAACACACATGAA